>NC_080398.1:600000-1200000 GCF_030265065.1 Corythoichthys intestinalis
TATGATGGCAGAATAAAGCAAACACATACAGAAAAATAGCTGTGGCCATTAAACTGTCATATTATGTATAGGCTTCACTGTTGGATTATACTTTATGCTGAGTGCTTTACCATCATGAAAGCTTTCAGAGAAATCACACACCAAATAACGCGACATAATGATTGCTACATGAAGTCCGTGCCCAGTCCACTCATTAATTTCAGCCGTTTCGACAAGGTTAGAGCCGCTATCCGACTCTTTCACGTTCATTTGGAGCCGCTGTTAGCCGCTAGCGTTAGCCTGTGGCTTGGCTTCCAGAAGAAAGCACTGAAAGCATCCTCTCCTGAAATCGTGAGAACCAGGGAAGACAGCGAGTGAAAGCCTGTCTGGAACCCGCCAAGAGTTTACTTAATGTCGCGTGAAAGTTTGGCGAAGCTCCCTTAAGCTCGGCTCCATCACGTTTGCTTGTAGCGTTAGCCGCTAGCGTTAGCCTACCGGACTTCTGTTTGTCTGGCTTCCCGAAAACCACGTGACTCCATACGTAAGCGCACTGACTGCTTTCTTAAAGGGGAATGAAAATAGCCGAACAACACAGAGTCAGAGTAAAGCGGGATGAAAAGACTATATTTTCTTGTTTTATTAAATTTTTTTATTACATTTTTACGAATTTACCGACATGGTCAAAATTACGTCGGTCATCATGAAGAATTTCGGTAACGGTAATTTTTCCGTTTACTGCCCTGCTCTAGTCTAGAGTCGTTTCTATAAGCTCCATGGCAGCAGTGTTTACTCTGCAGGTTCTTTTTTGAAAGATTACCGGCAGAAAACGAGCAGTACTAGCATGAGTTGAATGCGAGCGCGCTTCTATGTTGACCCTCTTCTGGTTTACAATGGTGACATCACGCAGCCTTGCGGTCTAAAAATAGCATTCGTGGAGTACGCGATTCATTGCACGCGCTACTAAAATACCGCAATGTCATCTGATTACCTGTCTTTATTTGTAATGCTTTTCCGCCCTCTAGTGGCGCTTAAGGGTAACTCGTTTGTTATGTTCATATTATTTCATCTCGCCGTTTGTGCCTTGAAAATGTAAATATACTGTAGTTATTTTCTTCTTCTGTTTCATATACATGAGTATTGTGTCGTGCATATATTTTGTTTGTTTACACTCATAGTAAAAAGTAGCTCCATTATTGTATTGCTGCGAGCAGGAATTATCTATTACAGTACGTATTATCTTTCGTATGATGAAAACATTTTCGTAATATGAAGCAAAAAAAATCCTTTTGTGAAATCAGTTTTTTTTTGCATTGAAGTATCTCGAGGTACCACTGTAGTCAGATTTGGACTTGTGTTGCAAATTTCCTTATAATATCCATATATTTCTTTTCATTTGTTCTTTTCAGCGTGGCCCTCGTACTTGTCGAATGACTGTTTGTCGCAGCTGCAGTTTCACGTTCCTTTTTGTAGTGCTTCCACTGTCCTGAGCTTGACATGCTGATTTTAACACAATTGTCACTTATTGTGTGCATACATGACAATACTCACGACACCATCGGTCCATAGTACTCAGTTTTGGGTTTTGTTTTGTTTTTTACGCCCATCGCTCGCTGTTGAAGTCGGACGCTGACGACTCGACGCTGGCGACGGGCAAAATGTTCAGACTGCTGAGCACCTCTTGTGCCGTCTTTCCCAGCATGCCTTGCATGTCGCAGACAAAGCGGTAGACGTAGCGCTTGCCGGCCGTTTTGTGGATGATGTTCTTGTGGTAGTAGTAGCGAAGACCTCGGCTCAATTTCTCGTAGTTCATTTTGGGCTTGTTCTTACACTGGCCCCAGCGTTTTGCAACCTGTACATAAACAAAAACAAAAAAAAAAACTTTTTATTTTTCTTAGGAGATTTTTTTTTCAAAAATTCTGTGAAAAAATGAGTTTTTCATGAAGTTACAAACATGTCCAATCCCGTGGACTCCATGTGCCTGAACACTCAACAAAAAACAAAGTAAATTTAGTGTAAAAATGAATTTACATCTGTTGGATTGTAAATATGGAAACCCTTGTTTCTTTTTATGCTTTGGAGAAAAAGAAGAAGAAGAAGGTAGCCATTTCAACAATTTGGCGGAAATTTCAACACTATAGACGCAATGTATAGGCCCTAACAGTGGCAGAACCACAGAGCCCCGAAAAGAGATCCTACTTCAAGACTTGTAGGCTCTAATAAGCCACAATTGTTCTCTTTTACTAAAATATGTTATTAGACACACATAAATTGACTTAAAAATCTATAATATTTAGCACATGTTTTACGCACGCAATGAACCCTGAAGGTGATGACGCGGTTGGGCTGGATTGGGAGAAAGCTGTGCTAGCAAGCAAGTGAAGCTAGTATGGAGACTAGCATGATTTTGTCACATCCTGCTGCTGGTCAGATTGTTTTGTTACAGATATGTGGGATGGGTTCCAAACGTCGTACCTGCAACGAATTCCAGCTCATCAGTAGTGTCTTTAAACCGATCCTAGGCGGCTTGCCGAGATATTGACTCGCTGCCATTTGGCAGTTTGTATATCCCTTCATTGTTAGTGGCATAATTGCCTTGTTTTTTTCTGTTTGCCTGCCTCTCACCGCGGTTTTCCTTCAGGTTTTTTTTTTAATTTTTTTTTTATGGATCCCAACCTATTGTCACGGACGCTTTTGTGTCTCCCTTTTCGCAATTGCGTGTTTTTTTTGTGTGTGTGTTCAATAAAGCCTTTTACGCAATCCCTATGTTCTTATTGTCTGCTTGCTGTCTTAAAGAGCATACGACAGGTGCAAAAAAAGTCTTAAATGGCATTATTACGTGAATTAGAATCATATTTTGAGACGATTCGCCTATATACAACAATTTAGCAAAGCGCAGATGACGAGAAATTAGTCTTTTAATCTGCCGGTTAGCCACGCCTACCATTATAGGGCTTTAGCGTCCCCAACAGGTGGATGACGTCAGCGGTAGACTGGGCTCATCGGTTTTACTATTCAGCCCATTGAGGGGGAATTATTCAGAACGAGGAAAACGCAAAATGTCATTGTTTCAGTCTCTCTACTCCAATATTTTTACAGGATATTTTTTTTTTATCCAAGTATTTTTCCCCAATAGCTATATAAATGGTTTGAGAAGGACCAGTCAGCCCGTCGAGGGGCAACTATTCACAACGAGGAAAACGCGACGCAGAGAGCTGCAAAATGTCATTGTTTCTGTCTCTTTACTTCAATATTTTTACAGGAAATTCTTTTTATCCAAGTATTTTCCCCAATTGCTAAATAAATGGCATGGTTATGACAAATAACAGTCTTGTGCTAAATGGAATATGATAATAAAATAATAATAATAATAATAAAAATGCATTTATTTAGGACGACATGGCAAAATTACTCCATAATGGTCAAAACTGTCGACTTCAACTTTACTGTCGCACCTCCCAAACGATATTTTATGACACCTAAATCGGACATATGTCATTTCCCTACCCCGGCTTCGGAGAATGTAAACAAACCAAAAGGCGTGACAGCTAGTCGACATGCTAACCCGAACCGAGTGGTGTTTCAAAGTCTTCGAAGCGGAAAATCACACATAACTAGCCTGGATTATTTGACATGACGACTGGGTTGTCGCTTGTCTTTGCGGATCGGCAAACCGCCCGGCGGAGAGCAATTTACAGTTCGTTCCCCGGAGGAGGGCAGCTGCAGTTGTTGTGCAGCTAACGTGCTGCTAATGTGCATAAGGAGAGCTTTTTACATGCCTATCAATGATCAAACCTAAGTAGTCCTTTATTTAAAGAAAGTTTGTAGTGTTTACTTTGTAATAGCTGTATTAATATTTGACATAATACTAAACAAGATGTTTACTCACTACCTCGTAAGTCCAATGGTCCCACAGTAGTCGGGCTTGTTTAGCCAATATCCACGGTGAATGGGAACCTTTTAAAACTCCAAAAAGGCGCATACGCCTCTCCCTCATACAGAATGATTTTTCTGCAGCCGTTTGGCTGGCGTGATGCGAAAAATAAACGTATTAATCCGCAAAATCAGCTGAATCCTTCGTCCTCATACACAACAGTATGGCTGTTTAGTGAAGAGGACGCCTTCTACCGTACACGTCACAGCGCCCTCCTCCTCAATGCAAGACCAAAGCCGGAAGTCACTCATTTTCATGGCGCGGGATTAAAAAAACTAAATAAATATAGCGGTCGCTTCCACACACATCCAAGCGGTCCATATCATTCAGGAGCATAAAATACCGCGTGTATTAAGAAATAAACATGCTTTTTCATGTCACATGCACTTAACGCTATATTACAGCTCCCCGCATCATCTTACCTTTCTGTTTGACCCTCCCCTTGCTCAACCATGCCAACTTTATGCCCACAAACCGGGCCCTTTAGAGGCCCTGGCCCGGTCGCAACCCCTAAGTTCCGCCCCTGAGTCTTACTTAGCGCCCCCTTATATCTTACCTCAGTGGGATCGGACATTTTGAATTCCCAGCCGTCCCCCGTCCAGGAGATGAAGGTTCGACAGGCCGAGTCCAGTAGAAGCTCCAGTAGAAACTGCCATAACTGTATCGGACCAGAACCTGACAAAACGAAGGGGAAAATGACGTTTACCCTGACAACCAAAGATTGCCCAGAAACTATCAAAAGTAACGCGTTACCCACCGGGATAGGCTGACATGGCAGTCACGTGACCGTCCCTGTCGTGCCGCTGTGGGTTTTTGCGCTTGGTCACGCGGGGGTAGTAGCGGTCCGTCGGCTGAGGGCCAGCAGGGGCAGGCAGTTGTCCGTCAAAGCCGGGCGTGGAGTATTCGGACCAGAAGGCTCTCCCGTGGCTGTCCGAGTCTGGGTAGAGGTCGGAGGGGCGGCGAGAGAAACTCGACTCGGCCTCGCCGACGAAGGGGCTGCGACCGCCCTCTGTGGCCGGGCTGAATTGCCCGCTTTGGGGCGCCAAACTTTGGTAGTTCTGGGGGGCAACTGGCTCCTGGTAGCCACCCGCTTGGGGCTGCTCCACCATCAGCCCATCTAGCAGTTGAAAACAAAACAAGGCTATAGTAACTAGGGATAGCCCAATCCAGGTTTTTGCACTTGTGATCCGATACCGATATTGTTTTGCACTTCCGATCCAATACCGGTCTATCTGAGCATGTGTTAAAGTTTAAAGTTATTTAGCCTCCTTACTTAGTTGTCAGACTCATGTTGAAAAAGGTTTTAGTACTCTTGATAACAACTAGCCAGCTGAATTAGGTGAGTTTGAATAACACACAACGGTTTTTAACAAGAAACTGACCTGTTTATTCAGTGACAAATACACAACATTATAAATAACAAACAGAAACTGCATAGTCAGTCAGTAAAACGTGCAAATAATATTGTAAACTGTCTTAAAAAGCAAAACACACCAACAACCTCAGTGGAAAATCCAACAAATCCCCCAAGCTTTTATTTAGATGCTTATAATGTTTCGTGCATTGGTTACAAAAATTGTATAAAAAGCCTCTCAGGTTTAAATGAACGACTATTTCAGTATCAAGTTAACATTTTAAAACAGTAAATAAAATACTCAAGTCCCCATTCTGTATCAGCAGCTTTAAACTACATTTAATTCATTTAATTTTGCGAATCAACTGTTACTTGTTAAAATCGCTCCCGTTATTCCATCCCTTCTGTCTACTTTCGACATGTGAAAGTTTTAAAACTGTTTTGAAGATAGATTCAAGTCATGATTTTGCCGATTTAGGAGTATTTTAGATAAAAAGTTAATTAGGTTCGCTTGGAAGGTTCACAACAGCCTACTAGGGAAGTCTCCTGCTTTAAGATGGCGGCTGTTTACTAACGCAACTACTTTTCGATACTTCAATGTTGCTAACGCAGTCGAGTCTTTCATTTTGCATCTAGTTCTATATACATATGACATCTATTATCTACAGTAAAACGACGTTGACGTACTTTGTAGCGGCTGTCAGCAGCAGTCAGGTATTCTTGTGTTTTTTATTCAGCAGCATGAGTTGAGCTAAAGCTATGAGTTGAGCATTGGCATTACCCGGGTCTATGACAAGCATGATGTTTTCTCTCGGGACGCAATGCGGTCCGTTTCTCATTGCATCCCGAAGACCGCGCAGTGTATTAGTTCCGCTTTACTTGACATATTTCAATAATCGGAATTTGGATGTTTGTGAATCGTTCTCGAATCTCCCAAGGCCGAATCGCTCAAGGATGTAATGACGGCTGGGCATGTTGTACCATGGTTCTAAGTGTTGGATGATGTGTCTTTACTCACGAGAGATAATGGCTCGTCATCCAGAATGAATTCTTCGGCAATGACTCTTGTTATTCCCTGGGCTTTGGGACCGTCAAGTGCCAGTTTGTCACGCATAGCAAAAGTTTCTGCCAGTGTTAGTTGTGTCGGACCTTTCTTTTTGTCTTCGGTTTTCTGAACATACTTCTTATATTGTATGTGGTGGTGTTTCGCAAAATGCTTGATTAGGTTGGTTGTATTAAAACTTCTTACAGCTTTACCACCACACTTGACTTTATTGTGCCATATGTTGCACTCTCCCTCTTCGTCTTTGTCGTCCTTAAGGTGAAATGATCCCACACAGCTGACATTTTTACCGATAAAGTCTCTCGGTAAATTGGGAGACGGTTATGTAAATGTAGTGTGTTGAAGGTGTGCCGTAAAATGCGGACCAGATTTTAGGTGAACCGAAGCAAAAACTGGAAAGGATTATGTAAATCGGTGCACTAGAAAACCCGGACCGGACTTAAAAAAAAAAAAAAAAACTGGATCGGAAGTCTGGATCGGAATTTTTCCGTGTTGGCCGATCCGATACCGATGCGCATTTTTTTGCCCATATCGGCGTCCGATCCGATCCAAATATCGGACATCTCTAATAGTAACCAGAGGCGATTGCTCTAAAACTGCAAGGGAAGCTCAGCTTCACAGTCCTTTAAACAGTGTGGACGCTGCATGTGCGTCTCCAGAGTTGCGAGTACATTGTTCATCTACAACGAGATAAATCATTGGCTAAAGACTGGGTTTATGCCACCCACCCGGACGCTGAGCGTCTCTGGGGGTCAGCTCGCCTGGACGCTACCTTCATGTTCTCTGCATGATAATAGGAAGATCTGTCTGAGGCTGAATCCTATTTGATTGAGAGCGAAATAGGCCAATCAGTGATCTTGTCATATTAACACCCACAGGAGGCATTTTTCAATTTTCACTCTGTTGTTCCTAGTTTGACCGGAGACTTTCATACTAATGCTTACAACTAGGGTATTTCCGATCATGTTTTTTTGCTCCAGATCCGATCCCGATCATTTTAGTTTGAGTATCTGCCGATCCCGATATTTCCCGATCCGATTGCTTTTTTTTTTGCTCCCGATTAAATTCCAATCATTCCCGATAATTTTTCCCGATCATATACATTTTGGCAATGCATTAAGAGGAAAACGAATAAAACTCAGACGAATATATACATTCAACATACAGTACATAAGTACTGTATTTGTTTATTATGACAATAAATCCTCAAGATGGCATTTACGTTATCAACATTCTTTCTGTGAGAGGGATCCACAGATAGAAAGACTTATAATTCTTAAAGGATAAATGTGACTTTGTATATTATGACTAAATATTGCCATCTAGTGTATTTGTTGAGCTTTCAGTAAATGATACTGTAGCCATGCCCAAATGCATGATGGGAAGTGCAACCATGACTGTGCGTAGTGGTACCAATTGATATATCTTCTCTGCGTTGGGAAATAACAAAGGGAGTTAAGAAAAAGATCAATTACTACCTTTCTTCCCCACATTGCTTCCCACGTTAGTTCTAATCATAGGGAGAGGGATTGTAAGGCTTTGGCAAATTAAAAAAAAAAGGCTCCAAAGGCTGCCAAAATTCATCCTACTTATTTTACGCTGCCTTTAAGCTCTATATATAGGTAAAACGGCGCCATTACAGATTGAATGCGACAATGTGTGAGTGGATCGTGTTGTGTTAAATATTTTAACGTGATAAATTTTTTAAAAAATTAATTACCGCCGTTTACGGGATTATCAAATGATAACCCTACCTTAAGCCTAAACTAAAGACTGGATGAGTGTAACATATTATGTCTGTAATGTTAAATACAATTAGAAAACGATTTAATTAAAAAATATATATATACATTAAAAAAAGGCATGTCCGATATTTTTTTGCCGATTCCAATACTTTGAAAATGACGTGATCGGAGACTCTCTAATATGTAAACATATTTTTTCTATTGTTGGGTAAAATGAATGTCATACTTTTTACTGGTAAAATAATGCTATATGAAATTTGTAAATATTTATATCTATAGGTGTAAATTTGGTCAACTCATTGTAGTATTTTACATTATTCGGAAGAGTCAATGTATTTTTTTTTAAAAAAAAAATTATTGTACAATTGAATCAGTCTATTTTATGTTTTTCCAAAAGCAAATTTCTTTCTTTCCTTATTTTTTTTTTTTTTTTTTTTTTTTTTTTTTCTAATCAGTGGTTTGTATGAAATGAACTTTTCCAAATGTAGATTTTGTCATTCTCTTTCAAACTAAAACTCACCTTGTGGATGAGTCCACCAGCTAAACTCCTGGAAGGAGTCCAGGTTGAAGAGGCCCATGTCACTTGCATTCACTGTACACACACACAAAAAAAATGCTTTAATTTATTATGATACTTAAAATATCATCATTTTTTGGGGGGCTGCTGACCTTTTGGCGGCTCGCCATAGCAGCTGTCGAGCAGATACTGCGCAGGCTGCGTGGACGCCTTGCTGCTGTCTAACAGAAAAGACACATCTTCACCAGGGTAGTCTGGAGGTTACACACACACGTGCAGATATTAGAAAAATATGTGCCTTTTACTTTTCAAAAATAAATACAGTACTTTACAAAAATTGCTTTCTGTGTGTGTAAAAAGCAGAATTGAGGATTGTGACATTCGATTTTTAGGAAACTAGGCTGAGCTGATGTACTTCCTAGTTTCGTTCTTCTTGTTTAGCCCAATACACCATCTGGTGGTTGAAAGTTGAATTACAATCAAAATAAATGAGAGGCAGGACAAAATTGAGTACAGTATTAAGATGGGCCTAAAATATCAGCGATATATGTATGCTTACTTGGTTAAAAATATAAATTACACAAACTTAAAATTCATTGGTTGCCATTGACGGCAATAGACGTCAGACTCCGCTACCTTAACCTGATTTATGACGGTTTTTTGGGTTGTTTTTTTTTCTTCCCACTGGGTTTAGAGCAGTGGTTCTTAACCTTGTTAAGGGTACTGAACCCTACAAGTTTCACATGTGCGTACACCGAACCCTTCGGAATTAAATAATAAGTTTTTTTTGTTTTGTTTTGTTTTTTTGATTCAAAACTTATATAGCTAAGCTATAGAAAGCCAATATCTGAGTGATTTCCCATTCAATTTACTCCAAATTTTAAATATTATCAGGGTTGAAAGTGGTTAGAATTTCTTGCCAAAACTCCCCGACGTGGAGGTCGCCATGGAGCCAGAAATTTTATTTATTTTTTAATTTTTTGGGTGGGGGTGTGTAAAAAAAAAAAAAAAAAACTACTGAAACGCAAAGAAAACTCTTTTTGGTCAGTTATTTCTATAACACATACAAAAACTGATTTTCATTCAAAATTTTTTTTTTTTTTAATGATTTGCAAAATAAAAGTAAACAAAAACAGCTATAACCCCAACCTCCATCTCCTAATTTTTATTTTCCCTCATTTCCTCACATACAAAATGCCAAATCTTAATTTTCCTCACATACAAAATGCCAAATCTTAATTTTAACTACTTAAGAACATAGGATGTATATTAAAATTTAATTTAAACATTTACTATTACTTTTTTTTATATAATAAAGATATAAGTAACATACATTCAGAAAAATAAGTACAAATGACTTATATTATGCAGAGTGTAATGGAATATATTTTGAAGATTGTGCAAACATTTACTTTTTTAAATTAAAAGGAAATGATGAGTAGCCTAACAAAAATGAACAAATATAAGTCTAATTTGCACATTGACAGCTAAGATGTTCTGAAGTTCCCCATCAGAGCAAATAAAATTAAATATGATAAATAAGCCACCTTAACTCTTTCCTTGCTCTTAAAGATTTGATCCATTTTTTGTTGCATTGCCCTTTTTCTTTTTTTTCTTTTTTTTTTTTTGCTGTTCCAGAAAATGTGCACATTTGAACCAATCAGAGGTAACTATCTCTGCTGATCACATGTCAGTATGTCATCCAATTGAACGGATAAATGAATCCAGGTGTTTTGCTTTGCTGCGTGCATTCGCACAAGAGCTGAAACGAATACTCGAGCAACTCGAGTAAATCGAGTTTAAAAACTGATCCGAGTAATTTTATTCACCTCGAGTAATCGTTTATTTTGACAGCTCTAAGCATCACGTTTTGCTCGGACTACTTTTAATGCGGGACAATGCGCTGATGTCACGTGCGTAGAGGAAGAAGTAAAAAAAACAAAAACAAGAAAAAACAAACTTACTGCAGTCGACAGCCGCTGCATACCAGCCTGCACGATGCTACGTTGGTAGCAGGTAGCGTCTGATGAGTCTCATAGAGATCACATGTATGTTGAACTAGATGCAAAATGACAGACTCGGCCGCGTCTGGGCAGCGTTAGTAAACAGCCGCCATCTTAAAGCAGTAGAGCGCTAAGCGCTAATAAAGAGCGCTAAGCGCTAATAAATAAGATTAACGTTACTGTCTCTAGCTCACGTAACGTTAGCCCTGCGGAGGGCTAGGCTTCCATTAATTATGACCACTGTCGATGCGTGGCTAACGTGTCTTACATACAGGCTTTAACATAACATAGCGATGTGGAGTGATGAGGGTGTAAAATAAAAACTCAATAATGCTAACTATCAATTTTTGCTCAGTAGTCATTGCTGGATAAAACACCAAGTAGCACTGGTCCCTAATGTGCTCCAATACAGCCTGTATCATACATTTATTTTGAACACTGCAAAAACTCAAAATCCTATCAGGACTTACAGTTTAGACTAACTTAACAGTTTAGACTAACTTAAAACTTAACTACAACTTAAAAAGTTTCTGCTCCCAGTAGATAGAGGGCTAGCAGTTGAAAGAAATGAAATTACCGTAGTTTTCGGACTATAAGCCACTAGTTTTTTTCCCTCATTTTGTATCGTGCGGGTTATTTGTTGATTTATTTGGGTGAACAGGTAACACTTTATTTGACAGCGGCGTCATAATTTTGACATGACACTGTCATGGGCATTAATGAATGCTTATGACAGATGTGATTAAATGTTATCCGGCAAATTTTGTCAGTAACGTCATTTATATTAGCCATAGACTTCATAATGATATTGATGGGTCAAATCCCTCATACACTGCGCCACGCCTTCAAGTAGGAGGCTTGCCTACATCAAGAGGAGTTATTCTCAAACACATGCAAGCAGCGAGCTAACGCTGGATTTAGGTTAAAAAAGGACGAAAGCTGTACCGCATACAGACATTAAGGATTGTCTCAGGAGCGATTTGTTCGAGGATTCAAGGCAATTATATTATTTTTCGTACCATGCATGCATTTTGAAACGTGGGGAAAAAAATCAATGGGAGAAATTAGCCGCTGGCGTCATAGTTCGCAATATTTATGTAAAATAAATGCTAACTGCACGTTTTTTTTTTTTGCTTTTAATTAAGAATCTAGACTGTTTTACGTCCAGATCTATAAAGAATTCAGGGATTTAAGCCTTTATTCACAAGAATTTTCAACAGAAAAAGCAGTTTGTTTTCATAAGGCCGCAGCTACAGTGGCTTAAAGACTAGCACGACATTCGACATACTTACGTAAAATATTGTAAATGCTAACTGCCCGGTTCTTTGCTCTTTTAACAAAAAATCGAGACTGTTTTATGTCCATATCGATAAAGAATTCAGAGATTTAAGCATTTATTCACAAGAATTTTCAACGTCAAAAGCTTTTTGTCTGTGTTTCCACTCGGTCATCTTTGACGGAGATAGGCCTCCTATTAATCGGCCCCCCGTCGATATCATTATGAAGTCTATGATCCAGCTCAAATCATTTACATCCATTCAAAAATGAAATAATTTTTTGCATGATACTAAATGACATCTGTCGTAAGTATTCATTAATTAGGACAGCTGTGGTTTATAGTCCGGTGCGGCTTATATCTGAAAAAATGCCATTTTCACGTCAAATTTGGTGGGTGGCTACTTATAGTCAGGTGTGCCTTATAGTCCGAAAATTACAGTAAGCTTGTAAATTGGGGGCAAAACAGTCCAAAACAGTCTAAAACGAAACTTTGACTTGACCATAATTTCCGGACTATAAACCGCTACTTTTTCCCCTCATTTTGAATCCTGCAGCTTATAGTCCAGTGCGGCTTATTTGTTGATTTATTTGGGTTAATTGGTAAAACTTTTTTGGCAGTGGGGTCATAAGACTGCCATAAAACCGTCATAATTATGACATAACATTATCACGTGCATTAATGAATGCTTATGACAGATGTCATTAAGTGTCAGTCGACAAATTATGTCACTAACTCCATCTATGTCCAGCACGGATCTTTTACATCCATTCAAAAGTGAGATAATTATACGGATGAAACAAAATGATGTCTTTCATAAGCATTCATTAATGCTCATGGTAGTCTCATGTCATTATTATGACATTTTTATGGCACCACTGTCAATAAAGTGTTACCAAATTTCATAACTAGCAATTAATGAAACAACTACAACAGTAACTGAAGAAATAATTAGCACAGAACATGAATTTTGATTTTTATTTATATCTGTAGCGCTGCAATGCATGCTAGGAGGCATGGTGGACGACAACAGTGTTGACAGCAGAGGTTGAATGTCTCCACCAAGAGAACAGTGATGGCCAAATGAAGCTTTGCAGCCAATTGGTTCAAAGATTTATGGTGGTTCATTTGGTCTTATGATAGTCTTATGACTCCGCTGTCAAAAAAGTGTTACCGGTTAATATCTTTTAGTGTAAATATCCCATAATACAGTGATGACAGCTGCAGTTTATAGTCCAGTGCGGCTTACTTATGAACAAATTCCTAAATTGGGACCGGCACTGGGGCGGAACTTATGGGGGTGCTGGAGGTGCGATCGCACCCGGGCCTAAGCCTCTAAGGAGCCCGGTTTGTGTACGTAAAGTGGGCGTAGTTTGGGGAGAGGGTAAAACAAAAAGGTAATATGTTGTGCAGAGCTGTAATATAGAGTTCAAGTGTTAAAAAATCCAGAGGTGGTTACTAACACATTACATGTACTCCATTACATTTACTTGAGTACATTTTTAAGACAAATGTACTTCTTAGAGTAATTTTATCACGCAATACTTTTTACTTTTACTTGAGTAGATTTGTGAAGAAGCATTACTCTTACTCCACTACTTTGAGCTACATTAGAGTCGTTACAAATTTAGTGTTTATTCTACATATTGATTTTATTATTGCCACAGATGCCAACAGTGGCCGTCTCAGTTTCACCAATGAGACGTCGAAACAATAACCACATGACTCCATTATACCAATGAGAGTTAACAATTTTTTTTCTACACTAGAGGGCACGCATGCTCTTTGAACAGGTGATCTTTCATATTGTTGTTCTAGTCTGAATTCGATGATTTTTGAGTCATCATTTTGGTCTAATATGGTCATGTAACAGGTTATAATACAGTATAATAATAATAGTTCATTTCGAAGAAGTTGTGCTGAGAAAAAAACATACTATGATTTTTTTTTTTAATCATACATCTTAAGCAGTTACTCACAATGTTACTCATTACTTGAGTATTCTTTTTAACAAATACTTTATTAGTTGTATTTGAGTACATTTTTGGATGACTACTTTTACTTTAGTAATATTATTTAGAAGTAACGCTACTTTTACTTGAGTAAAATTTTTGGAGACTCTGAAAATATCCGCTTGGCCAATTAACAATACTTGTGTACAAATACAGTACTCGGATAACGCGAAAACTGTTAAAACTGTAACCATATGCTCGTCATTTAATGTTTTTATTTGGAGCCATTGCTTCTTCTTTAAACTTCTGTAGATGTAAAAATTCATCACAATATATCTTGAGATGGTAAGCAAACTTATACAATTGAGTACAATTTGTACATTGATGATGTTCCTCATACAAAGAAGACCACGCTTTACTTTTTCATCTTTTAGGCAACACGAATGAGCTACAATTTCCAACAGAGGGCAGCAAAGCACCTTTGTTTTGTTAAATGTAAACGTGGTCTGTTCCAAATCCCGCTCACATTTTTCATGAATGCAAAACAATGGAGTGGAATTTAGAGGGGTGCTGGAGCTGCGACTACACTCTGGTGTAGAGGGTAAGTGTAAAGTGGGCGTGGTTGGGCGAGGGGAGGGTCAAACAGATAGGTAAGATGATGCATGGAGTTGTAATATAGTGTTTAAGTGTTAAAATATTATATTTATATTATATTATATTTATAAAAATAGTATATTTTTACAACGTGTGCCTTTGACCTTTTTTTTTTTTCTTTAAATAAAATAATTAAAAATGTACTCATTAGCATATCATTTTCATCTTAAAAAAAATAGCTAAGTATATGTTGTGTTAGTTAGCAAAAGTATACAATTGAGTACAATTTTACATTAGAAGATTTTTTTTCCACACCATCAAATAAAAATGTAATGTACTCAATCAGTGGCATATCGTTATTTAGCTGAAATTTATCTTACGGTGTGTTGTGTGTGGTAGTTGTTGTTTTTTTTAATCAAATAATGAAAAAATGCACTCATTAGCATATCGCTTTTAGCTAAGAATTAGCTAAGTATGTGTTGTGTTAGTTAGCAAAACTGTATAATTATGTACAACTTCTGTGTTTGACCTCTTTTTAATCAGAGTTAATTATAAATGCCCTCATTAGCATTAGCGTTTTTAGTTAAAAATTAGCTAAGTATGTGTTGTGTTAGTTAGCGAAAGTATACATTTGAGTACGTCTACATTTGAAGACCCCCCCCACCACCACCACCACCACCAATTAAAAATGTACTCAGTCATTGGCATATCGTTATTTAGCTCAAATTTAGCATAGTGTTTGTTGTGGTTGTTGTTGTTTTTTTAATCAAATAATTAAAAATGTACTCATTGGCATATCATTTTTAGATAAGCATTAGCTAAGTATGTGTATTGGTAGTTAGCAAAACTATAATTTTGTACTACTCGTGCATTTGACCTTTTTTTAACCTAATAATGGAAAATTAACTCATTAGCATATCTTTTTTTTTTGCTATAAATTTGCTAAGTATGTGTTGTGGTGGTTAGCAAAACTATAATTTTGTACACTTCGTGCGTTTAACCTTTTTTTCAACCAAATAATGAAAAATTAACACATTAGCATATCATTTTTTAGCTAACAATTTTGCTAAGTGTGTGTTGTGGTAGTTAGCAAAACTATAATTTTGTACAACTTGTGTGTTTTACCTTTTTTAATCAAATAATGATAAAAGAACTCATTAGCATATAATTTTAGCAAAAAATTCGCTAAGAATGTTTTATGTTAGTTAGCAAAACTGTAATTTTGTACAACTTGTGCATTTGACCTGTATTTTTAACCAAATAATAAAAAATGCACTCATTAGCATATAATTTTCAGCTAAAAATTAGCTAAGTATGTGTTGTGTTAGTTAGCGAAAGTATGCAATTGAGTACAACTTGTACATTTGAAGATTTTTCCCCACATCAATTAAAATGTACTCAGTCATTGGCATATCATTATTTAGCTGAAATTTAGCTTAGTGTGTGTTGTGGTAGTTTTTTTTGTTTTGTTTTTGTTTTTCAGTTAAATAATGAAAAATGCACTTGTTAGCATATCATTTTTAGCTAAGAATTAGCTAAGTATGTGTTGTGGTAGTTAGCAAAACTATAATTTTGTACAACTTGTGCATTTGACCTTTTTTTTTTTAATCAAATAATGAAAAAAGCACTCATTAGCATATAATTTTCAGCTAAAAATTAGCTAAATTTGTGTTGTGTTAGTTAGCAAAAGTATACAATTGAGTACAACTTGTACATTTGAAGTTTTTTTTCTCCACTAATTAAAAATATACTCAGTCATTGGCATGTCGTTATTTAGCTGAAATTTAACTTATTGTGTGTTGTGGTAGTTTTTTTTACTCGAATAATTAAAAATGCACTCATTAGCATATCATTTTTAGCTAAGAATTAGCTTAGGATGTAGTAAGTATTATTTCTATACAGTTTCGTACAACTTGTTCATTAGACAGGTTCTTTTTTTTTTTAATCAAATAGTGAAAAATGCTTTCACTAGCATATCATTTTTAGCTAACATTTAGCCAAGTATGTGTTGTTAGCAAAAGTATACAATTGAGTACGACGTATTAACTCGTTAAAAATGTACTCAATCATTGGCATATCGTTATTCAGCTGTGATTTTGCTGAGTATGTGCTGTGGTAGTTAGCAAAACTCTAATTCCTTACAATTTGTACGTCTGACAATGTTTACCGTCCAATCAGCATAGACGGCACTTTTTTTTTAGCTGAATGGATGGAGGAAGCAAAGGAGGAAGAGTGTGGAGGAAACACCAGTGGAGGGAGTGTGACAGCGTAGTGATGGAGGGACGAAGCAGGGAGGGGGCTACACTCTAAATCTGTTGGAGAAGGAAGTCTGGAGGAAAGGATTAGCGAGGGGAGGGTATCTTTAACTTGACCACCCTGATTCAAACACACACAAACATGCATGTCAAGGCCTCCATGCAAAAAGCTCTGACAGATGTGATGATGACGATGAAACTATTTCCTGCGTCTTTCAAGGCTGACAGGAAGTCGGCTACGTAGACGTTCACTCCAGTTTAATTGGAACTTTTAGCTCTTAAGCACTTAAAATGAATTGGACGTCTATCACCGTCAATGGAAGCTATGAGTTCAAATGAAAAACTCACCAAAAGATGCAAAGTCAAAACCTGCCGGAACCTCCTGGGTCCTAAAGTCCTCCGAGTAGAAGCCACCTTGGCAGACTTCCATCTGTAAAGATGATTATTATTATTAATATTTTTTTATTTCTTAACTCTAAAAGATTGTTCATGCTGTTTAATGACGTCATACCTTAATTTTGGGTTCAGGCTTGATGGCGGTGTCCCAGTACATGTTTGTTAAGTTCCAGCTGTGAAGTGGAAAAGGCAAGTGAAGGCTCCACCGTTATAAGAGCAAACCGGACGGGGTGGGTGGGGCCGGCCGAGTCGTGACCAGCACATGTAGTGACGTCACAGCCCCCCACCTAAAGCACCCAAACTTTCATTCATGGACATTTTTATCATGAAGAGCCAGGAAAAGATTCATTTTTGAATAGAACACAGTCTTTAAAAAAACATTTTTGTTTTAAATGACATGTATAAACGTCTTAAAACTTTTAATAATTAAATAAGATAAAGCATTTTTAGGTTTATTGTGCATCTAATATGTTCTCTTCAAATTAAAAGTTAAATAAATGCATACAAAAAAATCAAAAAAATATAATATGGCGGAAAACAGACAAGACTGAAAAAGCAGTTTCTGCTGTTGCACTCCTTTTTTTAAAAAATTGCAGTATTTTAAGCCAAAACAACTGTTGTGTTTAATAGAACAATATGTCTATATGCTGTCATAGCAGATTCATGGCGCACGAAGCCCCCGAACTATTTTTAATTTGTCCGTTTTACCCTGAAAACCCCCGTTTACAGACGTCGCGCAACCGTTTTTGTTTCAACCTAGCCAGAAAAAGAAGGTAAGTAATTATATTTATTATTCAAATTGTCATTTTTAGCTTAGAATCATTAATTGATGTCTAATATTTAGTTAAAAAAAAAAAAGACTTTAAAGAATTATTCACTCGCATATTCTAAACAAATTACGTCACAATGAAAAATTTGGCGTCTCTAAAAAAAAGTCACGGATATCTACCTCATAACTATCGCTTAATTGTATTTCTTTATTTTTTTTTGTCACTGTCGCATTTTCCCTGATATGTTAGATGAATAATAATCGATCCAAACAAAGAAAAATTGAAAAATAACGTTTAAAAGGGTAACTTTATGAAAATCTCAACCACTCCTTGTTGTCTGCGATTTCTGCATCGCGACCCTTGTTATATCACCATGTTTCACCCATAAAATCCCCCCAAAATCCGACTCTGGCCATTCACAGCTGTCTTGACACTCAGTGATACATGGATTTTTTGGATCGAAACAAGGTAAGTAAGCGATAATATCTCATTAAAATTGTGGCATCTTTAATTCTGCTCTCACATGCTCTCGCCTCCAGTTAGGGTTTTGCTGTTTAAAAACATGTTTATTATTTTTTTTTTTAAATGCCATCCTGTTCAAAAATTTTCTTCCCCCAGAAATTGAGATTTTAAGCTTTCTAATGATGCATCACACATGCATATAGGACAATTTTGAAATTTGGCCAAATTGGGGGTCTCAGAGCGGAACTTCAAGTCATCTGAGTGTTTTCCGCCATATATTATTAAAATTAATTAATAAATTGAAATATGTAAAAATCAAAAATCGGGAAAATATGAATAAAAATTTTGTCTTAATGTACGCAGGCTCATGACTAAGCTTTGAGTAGCTTTTTAAGGAGATCTAACTCACACATAATCCTTGCTCAGCATTATGAGGTGATGTACACTTTGTAAATATTTATATGTAAATAAAATTGAATTGAAATTGAAATACATAAAACTTAAAATAATGACATGAAAACTAAACTATAAGAAATGAACATTTAAATAAGTAAAATCCAAGGTAGCAAACCACCGTTGAAAAGATGTTGGATCAACATTCCGCTGTCGATCTTATATCGTTGAATCAATTTCGCTTTTGCACCCTTAATTAATTTTGTTTCAACGTTAAAAATCCACAAAAAACCTAAACGTCATTTCGATTATTAATAATATTGGACCAACGCTGAATCAATGTTATGTTTTCGACCTAAAAAGGCCCCCTCATGCACAATTCAATGACTTTTCAATCATATTTCACGGTCAATCATAAATTAACTATTTGTCAACATTAGTTCATCAACTATAAAACAATGATAACCCAACCATCGCCTGACATACCATAGAACAACGTTGTTTTATTATCATTTGACGTCAAAAATTTCGATGTCAACCGTACTGATGATTTTGATGGAAAATCAACGTTTATTCAATGTATCTGCTATCTGGGGCTTGTTCATGTCTTGCCGTTTTAACTGTTGGGACGATTTTATTATTGCTTTGTTATTTTTGGACTTACAAAAGTTACAGATGAACCAAAAACATAAAACATCCCATTTCATTTCTGTTATTGTTAAAAAAAAATGTCGAATTGTTTGTTCCATGAGGTTCCTGACAATATCTTACAAACACTTCTTAATCCATTAAAAATATTTTATTTATTTATTTTTTGACATCGTAAACGACTTGAAGTGCGGCCTTTTAAAATCCGTGCTGTCTTTTAATGAATCGGGAGGAAGACAAAAAAAAAAAAAAAAAAAAAAAAAAATCAGTGTGTATCTTGTAGGAGCCATTTGGCTGAAACAATGGCCCGTAACAGACACACACATATAAACACAAGAGTGAGGCTGGCCTAATGAAGAAAGTCTTGAAATCACAGCGTGAGTGGCCGCTGAAGATAAGGCCTGCTCGGGGCCTTGTGTAAACAAACAGCAGTCTGCTATTCTCTCCCAAATACTCACACAGTCCATCTGGAAAAGTGGGTGAAATCGTGCGCGTCGCTGAGTCGTGATCTCGTGATTGGGGAGCCCCACCTAACAGGGCAACAAGTCGGCTAAGGTTACACCAGCGCTCGGCCGCTGATTAATCAGCAGTCTACGCCCAGGAAGCCCACCGGAGGGAGCACCAGCACGCACCGGTCGCGCCTCAATAATGCAGTGCTTATTGATGAATTCACAATTGAAAGATTTAGAGGGGCGGGGGGCAAAGCAAAATACAGTAGAAGTGACACAGAATTTAATTCACTCCCATCCATTTTCACCGGTGCAACCCCCTTCGCTCCTGGCCGTTTTACTGGATTTTGACTGAATTTGCAAGGCCCACAGAAAATTCTGTTCTAATGCTATATAAACATGGAACCCATCAAAAAAAAAGGTTAGACTCTCTTCTTTCAGCAGGGGAAAAAAAAGTTACTTCATATCTTTTTTCCATTCTTTAGAAATCTGCATTAGAAAATCACTTAGTTTGAGCAATTTTCCAATTTCTGATGAAAAAAAAAAACGGAAAAATTAGGGCTGTCAAACGATTAAAATTTCTAATCGAGTTAATTACAGCTTAAAAATTAATTAATCGTAATTAATCACAATTCAAACCATCTATAAAATATAAAATATTTTTCTCTAAATTATTGTTGGAATGAAAAGACACAAGACGGATATATACATTCAAAATACGGTACATAAGTACTGTATTTGTTTATTATAACAATAAATCAACAAGATGGCATAAACATTATTAACATTATCTTAAAGCGATCCATGGATAGAAAACTTGTAGTTCTTAAAAGATAAATGTTAGTTCAAGTTATAGAAATTTTATATTAAAACCGCTCTTAATGTTTTCGTTTTATTAAAATTTGTAAAATTTTCACTCAAAAAATAAACTAGTAGCTCGCCATTGGTGATGTCATTACACCATGCTCACCCCCCAAACCCATAAAATCATTTGGACCCAAGCGCCAGCAGAGGGCGCCAAACAACAAAAAACAGGTAACAAGTAACAAGCGGACATTACACTGCTGTCATTTTAATCTGAGCGGGGCATGTGCGTTAATTGCGTCAAATATTTTAACGTGATTAATTTAAAAAATTAATTACCACCCGTTAGGGCTGTCAAAATTATCGCGTTAAGAAAAATTGAGCTTTTGTGAAATCACACATTTCAAACATAACTTTGAGTTTAACACAGCTATTTTTTTGCTTTAGTTACATCTCAAACATCTGAATGTTTTCCTTTTACAAAATAACATAAACAACAAGACAAATAGAGTTTTTGATAGCAAAGTAACAATTTATTTACACATAACTAAAATATTGAAGTGAGAGATGACGCTGTTGTGGCCGCGACAGCCGGTGTGAACTTTTCCCTCATCCCTGTAACATATTGATAGGATGATATCATTTTAAATCGATTGGTTCGCCCTGGGAAGCACATCCTTGTTTGACATGTCATGTCTGAGTCTGAGGGGAATATGTGTTTATGTTTGATGTGTGCGGCGCAGTGCAAAGTAGTGAGATTAAAGACGTGTGCTACACGGTGTTCACCCACAACGGCCTGATCATTCTAATATTTATAAGTGTACACAACAATCGCCGCCTGTCTCATCAAGATGGATTTTTTTGAGTCTTTCTTTACAGCACGGACTCAGCGGCATCGTCTGACGCACTGGTGGTCCCGGTCGTCCTGCTCAGACTTCCCGCGCCTGGCATCCTGGTCGTCCTTTCGGTCGTCTTCCGCCGGCGCCCCGGCCGTGCGGCCCGGTCATTCATTCCGTTGAATCGGGTTGCGGGTCTTGCGCTACTGACCTCCAATGGCCAGTTTTATTGTTTCAAAATGTATTTTCAGCCTTGTGCTTTGGAGCTTAGTTGCATCAGAACCTAGAGATGTCTCTTGTGAAAAAAAAAAACGTTAAAGACGTGTATTTATGTCTTTGGGACACTGAAACAATTAAAAATAGAACATATTTATATGTTTTTGGGAGCAAACGAGTTAAACAAGATGAAAAACATAACTGAGAACTAAAAACACAAAGGGCTTCTTTAAAAAAAAAAAAAAAACAACAACAACACTGCGAGCCAAAAAGTATTGACACCCCTGCAATTCTGTCAGATAATGCTCAATTTCTCCAAGAAAATGATCGCAATTACAAATGCTTTGGTAGTAATATCGTCATTTATTTTGCTTGCAA
This sequence comes from Corythoichthys intestinalis, assembly GCF_030265065.1. Lineage (NCBI taxonomy): Eukaryota > Metazoa > Chordata > Actinopteri > Syngnathiformes > Syngnathidae > Corythoichthys > Corythoichthys intestinalis. The sequence continues at coordinate 622,022 of NC_080398.1, forward strand.
TGAAAAAAACAACAAAAGAGAATGGGGGGGAAAAAATTCATTATCATATCCATTATCATCACCAGACAAAAGTATTGGCACTAGGGTTGTTCCGATCATGTTTTTTTGCTCCCGATCCGATCCCGATCGTTTTAGTTTGAGTATCTGCTTATCCCGATATTTCCCGATCCGATTGCTTTTTTTTTCTCCCGATTCAATTCCAATCATTCCCGATAATTTTTCCCGATCATATACATTTTGGCAATGCATTAAGAAAAAAATGAATAAAACTCGGACGAATATATACATTCAACATACAGTACATAAGTACTGTATTTGTTTATTATGACAATAAATCCTCAAGATGGCATTTACATTATTAACATTCTTTCTGTGAGAGGGATCCACGGATAGAAAGACTTGTGACTTTGTATATTGTGACTAAATATTGCCATCTAGTGTATTTGTTGAGCTTTCAGTAAATGATACTGTAGCCATGCCAAAATGCATGATGGGAAGTGGAACCATGACTGTGCGTAGTGCTACCAATTGATATATCTTCTCTGCGTTGGGAAATAACATAGGGTGTAAAGAAAAAGATCAACTTCTACCTTTCTTCCCCACATTGCTTTCCCATGATATTTTGTAATTGTTGAGAGAGGGATTTTAAGGGTTTAGCCAATTAAAAAAAGGCTCCAAAGACTGCCAAAATTCACTCTACTCAATTTAACGCCGCCTTTTATCTCTCTATGGTAAAACGGCGCCATGACAGATTGAGCGTGACAATGCGTGAGTGGGTCGTGCAGTGCATGCATTAATTGCGTTAAATATTTTAACGTGATATATTTTTTTAAAAAATTAATTACCGCCGTTATCAGGATAAATTTGATAACCCTACCTTAAGCCTAAACTAAAGACTCTGGATAAGTGTAACATATTATGTCTGTAACATTAAATACAATTAGAAAAATATATATATATTAAAAAAAGGCATGGCCGATATTTTTTTGCCGATTCCGATACTTTGAAAATGACGTGATCGGACCCGATCGATCGGCGATCGGGACATCTCTAATTGGCACCCTTTGAAAAATCATGCTTCTCCAATTTGTGTAATTAACAGCGCCTGTTACTTACCTGTGGCACATAACAGATGGTGGCAATAACTAAATCACACTTGCATTCAGTTAAAATGGATTAAAGTTGACTCAATCTCTGCCCTGTGTCATCGTTGTGTACCACAATGAGCATGGAGAAAAGAAAGAATACCAAAGACCTGTCTGAGGACTTGAGAAGCAAAATTGTGAGACTGCAAGTCCATCTCCAAAGACCTGAATGCTCCTGTGTCTACCGTGCGCAGTGTCATCAATAAGTGTAAAGCCCATGGCACTGTGGCTAACTTCCCTAGATGTGGACGGAAAAGAAAAATTGGCTGTCCTGCAGTCCGAGGGTACAACAGTGTCAACCCGTACTATCCGTCGGCGTCTGAATGAAAAGGGACTCTATGGTAGGATACCCAAGAAGACCCCACATCTGATCGAGAGACATAGGCTGCATCCTCAATCGCGGTTTGAGTTGCCCTCGCAAACTTGCCCTAAGCACTTGCGATGACGTCACACTGAGGCCACTTGGAGGGTGGAGGGAAAGTGGGCGGAGGGGGAAAGAAAGACGTAAATGGAACACACCTGCCCTAGTTCACTCACAGGCAAGAAAATAATGGAACAACCACAAGGTGTGGGAGTAGCTCTATACTGCCTATTTCAAATAAGTGGCGACTCCAGAAATTCTTCATATGGGTGGCCAAATGGCACCACTTAAAACCTTGGGGTGGCACACCAAAAAATAAAAGCCATAATTTCAGGTTTTTACTATGTTGTAGTATTAAACAGGCCAGTAGAAAATTGTCAGAAAGACTTCAAGACACACTTTGTGATATACTTTTGTTGATGGTGTTGTATTGTATATTGTATGTTATTATATTGTGTTAATGTACATAGTCCGTAATAGTCCGGTCACAATTTTGAGCTCCGCAGCTACTACAATCTACATTATACTGGCGAGTGGGGTGACCAGTGGGATAGCCAACAAAGTCATTGGGGGGAGCCGTGGCCAGGGCTCGCCACCCCCTGGTGGCACCATTATTCCACATCGCACAAAATATGCTGCAACTCATGACAATAAGCCAGAGAAGTATCCCGCGCATGATCGCAATACATTGGTATTTGGGAATTATCAGAATTATTAGTTTTGTATCAAATTTTATTTGGGCATTTTATTATTTATTTAGTTATTTGTCTATACCTTACAATCTGTAGACAGATTTGATGTTCAAATACATTTAACCTATTTGAAGTTTAGTTTCAGTCCCTCCCAACACCATTTGATTGACAGACCATTACTTTCGTTATAAGCAAAATAGAAAAGGCAAGCGAAATAGAAACATCAATGACAAAAATTGTCATTCTTTTTTCCTTTTCTTTACTAACAAAAGTGAAAGTCAATAAAAAGTATCTTTACTCTTTATTTATTCATTTATTTCTCTTTATTTTTATTTATTTATTAAATTTGGCACTCCTGTGATTCCACACGTCCTGCTATAACTGCCACATACAGTCTATTTTTTTTTTTTTTTTTTTTTATTAACAACAATGATAAATTTTACAATTCCAAAGGCAGTTTGGTATCACATTCAAACACCATGCTGGCTCCTCCATTCTTTTTCTTCTTCTCTGGTGGTAAATAGACAGCAGCCAACGGTATTTGAGCTTCATTATCACCACCGCGTGGACATATTTTCCGTGTACCACTGCAATGCATTGTGGGATACAGGGAGCTACGGAGTGACCATCGTTTTTCACTTGATCACTGAGCCCTCTGAGGGTCCATCTCACCAAGTTCACTTCGCTGTTTTGGGAATTGGAATGGCCCTTAATATGGCGGCGGGGATTCCCCCGGGGGCGGTGGCTAGGGCAAGTGAGCGAGGGCTCATTTAAACCGCGATTGAAACGCAGCCATAAAAAAAGCCAGGCTTAGCAAGTTAGCCAATTGCAACAATGCAACAATTGGCTAACTTGCATGGCAAAAGTCTGCTAGCTTCAATGCTATGTAATGCTAATATTTTCCAGATAGTTTCTGGTGCACACTAGAAACAATCTGGTGCGCACCAGATTCCTTATATTTATTTTATTTCTGTCAATGTCCCTTTAGGGGCTCCGTAAGCGTGGACTGCACAGATAATAATTTTTTTTTTTTCAATTTGCAGCCCTTTTACACCGTAAAATAGTATGTGATGCAAGGAAATGACAATAAAATGAGAATGTTTACGTGAAAACGAGAAACTCAAGCAAGCGGTCGAGGAGAGAGATGTTCGCATCAAGAGTCTGGAAATTTTGGCTGACGATCTCGACCAGTGCCGACGCACAAATGAGCTCATCATTTCTGGATTACAACTGACGCCTGGCCCAGGGGACACAGTGGCGATACTGGCAATTGCTAAGATGAAAGAGTATGGAATAAACATGGAACCGCTGGACATCCATCGCTGCCTTCTGCTCCCATCTGGGGGGAGAGGACCGGCGACGGTGCTCATGAAGCTGGCAGACCACAAGACCAAGACTGCCCTGCTTAACCAGCGCTGCCACCTGAAAGGTTCGAAGATTTTTTTGAATGACAACTTGACTCGCCGAAATGCCGAAATTGCAAGAAAAGCACATCAACTCAAGAAAGCTGGGAAAATAGCCAACACCTGGATCTCGGATTGCAGGATCCTTGTCAAGAAGCAAGATATGAAGATTAAAGCTATTACGAGTCTTGACCAGCTGACTATTATAGCTGGATAACTGCAAATACTACACAGCTGACCAGTATAACAACTCGTGGATGTGGACGGTAAGCTGAAACTTATCAACGGCAGGAGTCTCTACAAGAATCTTGAACACATTAAGGATTATCTACTAAAGATAACAAAGGCTCTGACTTTAATTTGCACGGATATAACATGACACAATTGAATCGGGCATCTAAGGGGGCAGGGGGTGTTGCAATTATGATTGACAATCTCCTGGAATGTATTACAATTGAGCTCCTAATCCCCAATTGTAAAAACATAATTATCTGCTGTGTCTACCGAGCTCCTGATTCAAATGTCTAGTTTACTGAGTATATGGAAAAGATACTGAATAAAACGAATAATAAGCATGTTTTCGTTGTGGAGACATTAATCTTGGGATAAAATATGTACAGCATGTTGTTTGATTTTCTCATACATTCATGTCTGATGAAACTCTTACAGTGACCTTTGTGTGCGCTACTCACACCAGCTGTGATAACACATAATCAATTTTGCCACACACATAGCCACAACAAAATGTTCCACAGCAAACAGATGCAAAAATGTCAGGGACTTGACAAAGCCATAACCTTGTACGCCCTGAAATTAATCGAGTTGCTTGACTGGACGCTGAGTTACTAAACCCAGATTGTTGACTGTGTTATGGTACAGTTTTGATGTATGTTCCATGCCTGAATGTGCGTCTTTAGTTGTATGGGGAACGGGAAACTGATAAGCATATGCTTCATCCCGTCCGCCTTTGTCTTCTTCTTCGGTTCCTTCGGGCAAATCATATCACATCTTGTAATTGTCAACGATTGTCAATGATACCGATGATGATGACAATAAAATTCCATTCATTTATTCAAAACAAAGGCAGGAACAGTGTTATATTTTCCAACGTGAAAATTAACAACAAAAGGCTAAATTATTCGTAGTAAATTCGAATGGGAATTTTACTGAAATATTTGCTTGATAGCCTAGCTGTATCGAATTTGAAAAAAAAAAGCTTTATTATTGAATTCTGAAATGTTTGGTGAATGGACACGTGAAGCTCGTGGGTTTCAGCACCTTTAGGAAGGTAAAGAACAACTTCCTTCAATTAAATGTTCAAACAGCTTAAAATGCTTCTTCGTTTACTATGGCCATAAAATTGATATTACTGCGTTTTTCTTTTCTTTTTTAATTTGTGTTAGAAAGGTGGGTTAGAAAAGTGTTTTTGCCAAGCAGAGGCTCAGTGGAAGAGTAAGGATGTATAGTACCTTTAAAAAAATATTTTACGTAAATAATATAAGTAGCTTTAAAATTTTGGGAAAGTAGACTCCCCCCTGTTTTCCCATTAAAACACTTTTCAAATACATTTTAAAAAATACATGAGTAGGAGAATATTTACTATTAATAGGCTCAAAAAGGAGCATTTCACCAATTGTTTGGTCAACAAGGTCTCTAAATGATGAATTCACAATGAAAAATAGTTGTCAATTTGATCATAAATTAGTTGACGATTCATTGATTAATCGTAGCAGACCTAATACTCATATAGTCAATATATGTGGATTAAATGTGAAAGGCGGTATCTTCCTATGTGAAATTTTCACAGGCGAAAAAGAGTGAGTCAGTGGACTGAAGAGAATCACACACTAAAAGAAGTTGCCGGGGAATTTCCTTCATTGTGTCGGACAGGAAAGCCGAGATCAACAAACGCCATCACCTGGGAAATCAACACGCGTGCACGCAAACATCCAACCAGGCTATTCTGGGAACATGCAAGATGCATTTTATTATGGTGACAAGTCACTTGTGGGCTTTGATATGTCGCCAGAAAGTCCATAAGGGACAATGTTGTTGTTTTTTTCCCCAAAATGGCGCCTTTTGAATGAACCCTGCCAGCCCATCCCGGTCAAAATGGAAAGGACGTCAATCACTATAAATGACAACAAATTTGTTAAATTAAGGGGATTTTTTATGAGTTAAAATAATTTGTTATTGAAACCCCTGTTGATGTTTTCGTTTTTTTACAATTTAAAAAATTAGTTTACCTAGTCGGTCGCCATTGTTATTGACGTCGCAAGGCGGTGACGTCACGTGGTTACGCTGCCGGGCTTCCAGAGTATGACTCTATTAACATAAACTTTGACATCTGTTCAACCCTTTCAATTTGAACCCGAGAAGAACATTTATGAGCATGACAGCACTGTCGATATTTCACAAAACGAGCAGCAAAAGAAAACTGTACAGGAAAGACGGGATGAGAGAAGACAAGAGTAGGAAAAACAAATCTTAGTGTTGTTCTTGTAGACGCTACAACTAGAGATGTCCCGATCGATCAGGTCCGATCACGTCATTTTCAAAGTATCAGAATCGGCAAAAAAATATCGGCCATGCCTTTTTTTAATATATTTATATTTTTTAATTAAATCGTTTTCTAATTGTATTTAGCCTTACAGACATAATATGTTACACTCATCCAGAGTCTTTAGTTTAGGCTTGAGGTAGGGTTATTAAATTTATCCCGATAACGGCGGTAATTAATTTTTTAAAAAATGTATCACGTTAAAATTAGGGCTGTCAAAATTATCGCGTTAACGGGCGGTAATTAATTTTTTAAATTAATCACGTTAAAATATTTGACGCAATTAACGCACATGTCCCGCTCAGACAGATTTAAATGTCAGTAGAGTGAAATACCCACTTGTTAATTGTGTTTTATGGAGTTTTGCCGCCCTCTGCTGGCGCTTGGGTGCGACTGATTTTATAGGCTTCAGCACCCATGAGCATTGTTTAAGTCATTATTGACATCAACAATGGCGGGCTACTAGTTTATTTTTTGATTGAAAATTTTGCAAATTTTATTTAAACGAAAACATTAAGAGGGGTTTTAATATAAAATTTGTATAACTTGTACTAACATTTATCTTTTAAGAACTACAAGTCTTTCTATCCATGGATCACTTTAACAGAATGTTAATAATGTTAATGCCATCTTGTTGATTTATTGTTATAATAAACAAATACAGTCCTTATGTACCGTATGTTGAATGTATATATCCATCTTGTGTCTTATCTTTCCATTCCAACAATTTATTTTACAGAATATATATATAATTTACAGAAAAATATGGCATATTTTATAAATGGTTTGAATTGCGATTAATTGCGATTAATTACGATTAATTAATTTTTAAGCTGTAATTAACTCGATTAAAATTTTTAATCGTTTGACAGCCCTAGTGAAAATATTTAACGCAATTAATGCATGCGTTGCATGACCCACTCACGCATTGTTACGCTCAATCTGTAATGGCGCCGTTTTATCTATATAGAGAGATAAAAGGCAGCGTAAAATGAGTAGAGTGAATTTTGACAGCCTTTGGAGCCTTTTTTAATTGGCTAAAACCTTACAATCCCTCTCCCTACAATTAGAAATATCATGGGAAGCAATGTGGGGAAGCAAGGTAGCAATTGATCTTTTTCTTAACACCTTATGTTATTTCCCAATGCAGAGAAGATATATCAATTGGTAGCACTACGCACAGTCATGGTTCCACTTCCCATCATGCATTTGGGCATGGCTACAGTATCATTTACTGAAAGCTCAACAAATACACTAAATGGCAATATTTAGTCACAATATACAAAGTCACAAGTCTATCTGTGGCTCCCTCTCACAGAAAGAATGTTAATAATGTAAATGCCATCTTGAGGATTTATTGTCATAATAAACAAATACAGTACTTATGTACTGTATGTTGAATGTACATATTCGTCCGAGTTTTATTCATTTTTCTCTTAATGCATTGCCAAAATGTATATGATTGGGAAAAATTATCGGAAATGATTGGAATTGAATCGGGAGCACAAAAAAAAGCAATCGGATCGGGAAATATCGGGATCGGCAGATACTCAAACTAAAACAATCGGGATAGGAACGGGAGCAAAAAAACATGATCGGAACAACCCTAGCTACAACATGTGCTCATCTGTCCATGGTCATTTAAAATTGTTGGAAACCTTTATTTTTGGACTAAAACTTTTGAATTTTGCAGACGAAAACCTTTTTGAGTAGCTGTCGACAAAATCTATCCGAAATTTTTATGAAATTTCGATGACTAAAACATGACTAAGACTAAAAAGTGTTTATGTCCAAAAGGCTAAGACAAAAATTAAAAACGCTACAAAATAACTATTCAAAAAGTACTAAAGTATTGCATTTTGTTTGATGATGGATGATACACTGCCCTCCGGTGGCAGCGTTGGGTCTGGCTGGAATGTCACCTTGTATGACTGAGAAGCAGACTTAGATGTCTGACATGGATAAAGGATAGCTGCGCTCTGGTTTGGCCCACATAAGGCTGTAAGTTGTTTCAGCTAATATATGTTTGCGTATGCATTAGTAATTAAGTTTACTGCTACAATTTGTGGAGTTACCTGTGAGCAATTTGCAATGAAATTTGTAAATACGTTAGCATTCATAGTATTTGAGCTAGCGGACTTTTGTCTACCGTGCGCTTTCAGCTTGTTTTGTTTAGAGGCATACAGACAGAACATTCTCAAGATGCCTTAAAAAAATACTTAAACGTAGTAATATCAAATTAAGGTGGTTTGAATATGCTACGTGACTAATGTGGTCAACGGGTCGACAATCTGTTTTAAAGCTACCACAATAAAACACAATGCTTAAAAGCATAAGAGGGAAACACATGCAAAAAGTATTTTGAGGCAACGAAAACATAATAAAAGACTCAATAAATACACAAATAGTAAGTATTCGCCACTTCACCCCAAGCGTCCATTGCATGCATAAAAAATGTTTATGTTTCATGTTTTCCTCAAGTATTAAATTTTTGATGTGAAAATCAATTTATTTAATACAGTGGGGAAAATAAGTATTTAGTCAACCACTAATCGTGCAAGTTCTCCTACTTGAAAAGATTTAGAGAGGCCTGTAATTGTCAACATGGGTAAACCTCAACCCTGAGAGGCAGAATGTGGAAAAAAAACTGTAAATCACATTGTTTGATTTTTAAAGAATTTATTTACAAATTACAGTGGAAAATAAGTATTTGGTCACCTACAAACAAGCAAGATTTCTGGCTGTCAAAGAGGTCTAACGTCTTCTAACGAAGTCTAACTAGGCGCCACTCGTTATCTGTATTAATGGCACCTGTTTTAACTCATTATCGGTATAAAAGACACCTGTCCACAATCTCAGTCAGTCACACTCCAAACTCCACTGTGGTCAAGACCAAAGAGCTGTCGAAGGACACCAGAAACAAAACTTGTAGACCTGCACCAGGCTGGGAAGACTGAATCTGCAATTGGTAAAACACTTGGTGTAAAGAAATCAACTGTGGGAGCAATTATTAAAAAATGGAAGACATACAAGACCATTGATAATCTCCCTCGATTTGGGGCTCCATGCAAGATATCACCCCGTGGCGTCAAAATGATAACAAGAACGGTGAGCAAAAATCCCAGAACCACACGGGGGGACTTCGCGAATGACCTACAGAGAGCTGTAACCACAGTAACAAAGGCTAATATCAGTAACACAATGCGCCGCCAGGGACTCAAATCCTGCACTGCCAGACGTGTCCCCCTGCTGAAGCCAGTACACGTCCAGGCCCGTCTGCGGTTCGCTACAGAGCATTTGGATGATCCAAAAGAGGACTCGGAGAATGTGTTATGGTCAGATGAATCCAAAATAGAACATTTTGGTAGAAACACAGGTTCTCGTGTTTGGAGGAGAAAGAATACTGAATTGCATCCGAAGAACACCATACCCACTGTGAAACATAGGGGTGGAAACATCATGCTTTGGGGCTGTTTTTCTGCAAAGGGACCAGGATGACTGATCTGTGTAAAGGAAAGAATGAATGGGGCCATGTATCGAGAGATTTTGAGTGAAAAGAAGATGAGACGTGGCTGGGTCTTTCAGCATGACAATGATCCCAAACACACAGCCAGGGCAACAAAGGAGTGGCTTCGTCAGAAGCATTTCAAGGTCCTGGAGTGGCCTAGCCAGTATCCAGATCTCAACCCCATAGAAAATCTGTGGAGGGAGTTGAAAGTCCGTGTTGCCCAACGACAGCCCCAAAACATCACTGCTCTAGAGGAAATTTGCAAGGAGGAATGGGCCAAAATACCAGCAACAGTGTGTGAAAAGCTTGTGAAGAGCTACAGAAAACGTTTGGCCTCCGTTATTGCCAAAAAAGGGTACATAACAAAGTATTGAGATGAACCTTTGCTATTGACCAAATACTTATTTTTTACTCTAATTTGGAAATAAATTCTTTAAAAATCAATGTGATTTTCTGTTTTTTTTCCCACATTCTGTCTCTCATGGTTGAGGTTTACCCATGTTGACAATTACAGGCCTCTCTAATATTTTCAAGTGGGAGAAATTGCACTATTAGTGGTTGACTAAATACTTATTTGCCCCACTGTAGCTGGTGAAAAAAATTAAGTTGCTATTTTGGTTAAAAACTTATATGTTAAATATTGGTATCGATCCTGAAAATATAGGTGATTATCTCTGCATTTGGTGATTTTTGTGTATCTAGTGTAAAATCTGAGAATTTTTTAGCCATTTTAAGTTTTGTTATAATTATTTAAAAGATAGGGCTGTCAGATGATTAAAATTTTAAATCGAGTTAATTACAGCTTAAAAATTAATTAATCGTAATTAATTGCAATTCAAACCATCTGTAAAATATGCCATATTTTTCTGTAAATTATTGTTGGAATGGAAAGATAAGACACAAGATGGATTTATACATTCAACATGCGGTACATAGGGACTGTATTTGTTTGTTATAAAAATAAATCAACAAGATGGCATTAACATTATTAACATTCTGTTAAAGCGATCCATGGATAGAAAGACTTGTAGTTCTTAAAAGATAAATGTTAGTACAAGTTTTAGCAATTTTATATCAAAACCCCTCTTAATGGTTTCGTTTTAAGAAAATTTGTAAAATTTTCAATCAAAAAATAAACTAGTAGCCCGCCATTGTTGATGTCAATATTTACACAATGCTCATGGGTGCTTAAGCCCAAAAAATCAGTCGCACCCAAGTGCCAGCAGAGGGCGACAAAACTCCAAAAAACACAAGTAACAAATTGGCATTGCACTGTGCTGTCATTTTAATCTGTTTGAGCAGGGCATGTGCGTTAATTGCGTCAAATATTTTAACGTGATTAATTTAAAAAATTAATTACCGCCCGTTAACGCAATAATTTTGACAGCCCAAATATACAGGTATATACATAATTTTATAGCATTTAAGGTAGCGAAGTTTTAGAAATTTTATATCAAAACCCCTGTTAATGTTTTCGTTTTAATAAAATTTGTAAAAATTTAAATTCAAAAATAAACTAGTAGTCCGCCATTGTTGATGTCAATAATTACTTACACAATGCTCATGGGTGCTGAAGCCTATAAAATCAGTCGCACCAAAGCGCCAGCAGAGGGTGGCAAAACTCCTTAAAGCACAATTAACATGTGGGCATTTCACTGTACTGTCATTTAAATCTGTCTGAGCGGGGTATGTGCGTTAATTGCATCAAATATTTTAACGTGATTAATTTAAAAAATTAATTACCGCCCGTTAACGCGATAATTTTGACAGCCCTAATAAAAGAATAATTAATCGGGATTTTATAAGCGAACGACTTTGAATCTTTTGATAACGCTGCTCATGGAGACTCATAGGTGCTCATAGGACTAAGCTAGGTGCCTATTATGGTTTTAGGTCGGTATAGGAGCTATGGTTTTGAAAATGTTGAACTTGAAGATTTTGAAAATAGTCCCACTACGGATCGGCCCTGTGCCCCGTGTCATGTCAATAGAGTTTTGAAGTCTATGCACATATATTATGAAAAAATATTTTATAAAGCTTGAAAAGTTACCTAGTGTTGCTTTCAGTAGAGGTACCACTGCACTACTGTACAAATTATACAATTGTTTTTCTCATTTTGCTAAAAATGAACTTGTCCCCCCTGCAGCTGATTGCAACACATGTCAATAACAACTATAAGATTCAATACAGATCACGTGTCTCGCAAGGGTGACTTCACTTCCCACTTTAGAGAGAAAGAGAGAGAGGAGAGAGCGAGCGAGCTTGTCATCCGGTTTTTGGCGTGCGCAAAAAAAAAAAAAAAAAGAAAGAAAGAAAAAAAAAAGCACTACAATGGTTTGCGACATCGAGCCAATCCACTCTGCGTGAATTGAAGCTCGCAATTAATTGAATCCCGCTTCCCGAAACGAAAGGTGCGTTCAATGAACCAGCGGCTTCCACTATGGACTGCACCATCAAGGTAAGTTAGCGGCTTTCGCGGACTTTCCACGCGCAACTTGGCCCACACCGCCAGTGAGAGAGTCCCCCCGCACTCTTTCCTTCTTGTACAAAATTTCCTCTTCCTTCCCGTTCGTGGTTGTATGTCGACTCTAGAATAACACCAGTTAACCACCGCATCTTTTTCCTCGCCGTCAAATAAAAGGCGCACAAAAAAAACACCCGTTCCGCCTCGTAGTTTTATTAACGTGTTTTTATTCATTTTAAAAGCGCATTTTCGCGTTACGTGTTCACGACATCGCCAACGAAACGAGCCGGTACACTACGAGCCCCACGCGTGGACTTATTTTGAGGAGTTACGAGTACAATTTACAGCGTGGAAGCTGCGCGCAAACGGAGCAGCAGGTGTCCGTGAAGGCACCATGGATGTCAACTTCAAATGGTAATTATTTTTATGCTATTTTTTCAAAACGTTTTTCCCAAAATGTGACGTTATAACTAAACGAATTTGGTGTAAAACAACAATAAATTCGTGATGAATAAAATTATTTATTTTAAAATGATAAATGAGGGTTTTCTGTTGGAAAATAAGCTGAAGAAATTTGAGATTTTTCACTTTAACTCAATGCCTGCCAATGTTATTAAATGTTTAAGCGCCATTGACAGCGATAGACGTCCAAATGCTCGCCGCCAGCCCCTCCTAGTTGAATTAGATTGGACGTCTATCCCCGTCAATGGTTCGCCTAGTGCTCAAAGGCGTGTCCCCAAAGCTCCAAAATACCAAAAATGTGATTACACAGTGTAATAACGCTGTTTTCAAACGAAATGTGTTGAAAACATAATGGCGTCCACATTCTTTGTCACACAATGGCCCGCAAAAGTTTTCTGCGTGTGTGCGTGAGTCGCTAGGGTTTATTTTAAGTCTAATTTATAGCTGCAAACGGGAGCGCTCGTCAGGTGTCGTTATCTCAACTCTGCAGGCTTCCTGTCTCAAACCTCAGACTTTCCGCACATATTTCCGCTGGCCTGGACCTGCGCAGAGTTGAAAACAGAGCGAAAAGTGGCAAAAGATGCGCAAAAAAGGCGAGTTTTGGAGGAAAAATGATCACGACTGGTTGAAAACTGCAGAAAAAGTTTCAGTAGAGAGGACGAAAACCACACGGTTTGCAAAATCAGCTCGAGGTGACTTTTACTTCTGCTTTTTTGTGGGCCTCAGACATGCTCGCAACCTTTGTGCAACTTTGTGTACTTGAGGGAGGGGACGGGAGAAAACTCATTGGCCAGGATTGAAAATTGCAATCATAAAAAATCGGATTTGGGTGTTGAATGGATTATTTTGAAAGTCAAACAGGAGGAAAAATTGGGTGATTTTTGGACAAAACTGATTTATTTCTTTCAACATGATCATTTTTAAAATACTGTGGTTTTATATTTTTATGCTGTAGTTAAAAATGCTCTGTTTATATTTTAGTGAGGTTTAAATATATGCATTGTTAAAACTGCCTACAGATTTTAATCTCTTAACACTGACTCATTTTTTGTTTGCAAAAAAAACCTATGACATGACTTAACATAATAATTGAATTCTCAAAGGCTTTCATGCATTTTAAAATTTTTTTTTTTCATTATTATTATACTTTTACTACGAATACAAAGACTTTTTTGCAGTGAATTTTTTTTATGTATTTGTCATACAATTATGACTCTTAATGTAACCGTTTTTGTACAAAAAATGTATTTTTTTTTTAAATATTTGAGTCAATTCTTTTGTTTTGGTTTAAGATTGGTTATTATTATTATTATTTACGAATAAATATACTTTTTGACAGTGAAATAGTTCTTCTTTTTTTTTATGTATTTGTCGTGCAATTATGACTTTCTTGACGTAACCTTTTGACTTGCACCCCCCAATTTTTTTTTTTTTTTTTTTTTTTTTTTAATTTTGAGTTAATTCTTTTGTTTTGGTTTAAGATTGGTTGTTCTTATTATTATTTACTTATTATTATTTACAAATAAATATACTTTTGGACAGTGAAGTACTTTTTAAAAAAATGTATTTGTTGTAAAATTATGACTTTCTTAATGTAACCTTTTGATTTTTTTGCACACAAAAAATGTTTTTTCTTCAAATTTGAGTTCATTTTTTGGGGGGTAAGATTGGTTATGATTATTATTATCATTTACAAAAAATATATACTTTTTGACAATGAAATTGTTTATTTTTTTCTATGTCTTTGTCTTACAATTATGACTTTCTTAACATAACCTTATGACTTTTTTCTCACAATTTTTTTTTCTTCAAATTTGAGTTAATTCTTTTGTTTTGATTTAAGATTGTTTTCCCAGACCAGCATTTTATTGAGGACCATTTTTAAGAATAAGATTTTAAAAAGGCTTAAAAAAAAAACATTTCCAGTGTATATTTTGTAAATCTACATTATTTTAAATTACATTTCAGTTCCAATTTCAACAAAAAAATTCATGACAATCATTCTTCTTCAAAAAGAGCTTCATTTTTGTAACATATGAAATCTTTAAAATATTTTTTTTCTCAGTCAACTACCAAATTTTGTGATGTTTCAATCTTCATATTTCTTGTAAGATCGCCTTTGTAGAAAAATGAAAATTCTAAAGCAACTTTTTGGCTCAAATTAGAGCTTTTTCGCATAACCCTACAATACCTGACCCCAGATATAATGAACAGAAAATTCAGGGTTTTTTTTGTTTTTTTTTTTTTGTTTTGTTTACATAATAGTGAAAATATGCATGTTTTCTAATTTGCATCATAACAATACATTAAGCAATATATGCAGTTCTCATGGTAAAGCAAAAATAATTAAAGTGAGATTGAACACAATAAGGTTTTAAGTTTTTTACTATGCAACAATGCAATGAAGTCCAGAAATGCCTTTATCAAATATATAGAGTTAATTTTCAAACTTGAATTTTTACACAATTATGATTATATTATATGACTTTGTTCTCATCTCTGAACAAATATTCAGTGACTGCATTGTTTCATGCTGAAGCGTACCCCCAATATGCCTTTCTCCCCAGCGATTTTCCACAATGGCAGTTAGTATCAGACATGGGAATACCGGAAAGGCGGGACATGAGTGTGAACTTTAACGCCTGCCAATCACTTCTTCCACTCTGTTGCTGTGAAAGCCTTTGCTGCTGTCGACAACTGCACACACAACACTGCAACACCACCTCTGACGTCATGATTACTTATCTGACGTACCTCGATTCAGTTGTTCTGAGATTACTCGTAACTCAATTTACTTATGTTTCAATTTCTTTGAAATTAATTGCCAGTAATACATTCCAGTGCACAAAATTGTCACCAGTTTTTAAAGTGTTTTCGATGAAGAGAGATACTTTGAATATAAACTCAATAGTGCGACGGATTATAAAAGCCAAACAAAGAAAGAAGAAAATAGGAGAGTATAGTCATATTATTACATGAACAAAGTCAAACATCGTAATACTACAAGAAAAAAGTTGCAATATTGCTAGAAAAAAGTCGTAATATTATGAGAATGTAATATTACGGGGAAAAAAAGTCTTAATACTCGAGATTAAAGTCGTAATTTTACGCACCACTACGAGAGAAAAATAGGACTAGGACAGGGGTTGGCAACCCAAAATGTTAAAAGAGCCATATTGGACCCCCCCCAAAAAAAAAAAAACTAGGACTATCAAATTTATCGCGTTAACGGGCGGTAATTAATTTTTCAAATTAATTACGTTAAAATATTTGCCGCAATTTACACATGCACGGAATGACCCGTTCATGTGTTGCGTTTACAATGACGCTGTTTTAGCACAATGGGAGCGAAAAGGCAGAGAAATACAAGTGGACACAGGTGTTCATTTACAATCAAACCATTTTTTCTTAACACACTTAATTGAATACAACGCAGAACATGTTGTATACCATTTGCAGCCACTACTGACAGTCATGGTTGCCCAACTTCCCAGTATGCATTTGGGTAAAGCAGGAAATGATCTTTTTCTTGACACGTTTAATTGAGCACAACGCAGAACATATTGTATACCATACCTACTATCAAAATGACTAAGTTGGCTAAAAATACATAATGAGCCTTCATGATTTAATGTTTATTTTCCCTGCAGTGCATCCAATGCACCACATGACTGCTCTGTTGTATGATACAACCTCAAGTTTAACTTCATTAGAACATTAATGAATTGTTTCATTGCTTTTATGACAGTAAAGAAATGCAATAAAGAAATCCGATTTTTGATGTCACTTTTTATCTTGAGGTTTCGAAAAACAACAAAATGGAACGTGCAAAACATGCCTCTTATCTGGGCATGTTTTTAATTTTCTGTATTATCTCGGTTTTGTTTTTGAAGCCAGCAAATAGGTGTTCTGATATGTTGATGAATGTCTCCTTCATGTACTCACCACCTGTGAACGGTTTTCCACGCTTTATTATCTCCCGGGTTGCAACAAAACTTGCAGCAGTAGTGGAGTTTGGCAATGCAATCCGCTTCTTAAATCTATTTTTGCGCTCCTCTAAGTTCTTCAGAAGGAATGCAATCACACTTTTTCTCTCACTGACTGCTTCTCACCACAGAGGAAACATTCAGGCTAGGGTTGTTCCGATCATGTTTTTTTGCTCCCGATCCGATCCCGATCGTTTTAGTATCTGCCGATCCCGATTTTTCCCGATCCGATTGCTTTTTTTTTTTGCTCCCGATTCAATTCCAATCATTCCTGATAATTTTTCCCGATCATATACATTTTGGCAATGCATTAAGAAAAAAAATGAATAAAACTCGGACCAATATATACATTCAACATACAGTACATAAGTACTGTATTTGTTTATTATGACAATAAATCCTCAAGATGGCATTTACATTATCAACATTCTGTGAGAGGGATCCACGGATAGAAAGACTTGTAATTCTTAAAGGATAAATGTGACTTTGTATATTGTGACTAAATATTGCCATCTAGTGTATTTGTTGAGCTTTCAGTAAATGATACTGTAGCCATTTAACTTCTGCCCAAATGGATGATGGGAAGTGCATCCATGACTGTGCGTATTGGCACCAATTGATATATCTTCTCTGTATTGGGAAACAACATAGGGTGTTAAGAAAAAGATCAACTACTACCTTTCTTCCCCACATTGCTTTCCCACGATATTTCTAATTGTTGAGAGAGGGATATTAAGGCTTAAGCCAATTAAAAAAAGGCTCCATAGACTGCCAAAATTCACTCTACTCATTTTACGCTGCCTTTTAGCTTTATATATTGGTAAATCAGCGCCATTATAAATTGAACGTGACAATGCATTAGTGGGTCGTGCAGCGCATGTGTTAATTGCGTTGAATATTTTAACGTGATTAATTTAAAAAAAAAATAAAATTACCGCCGTTAACTCGATAAATTTAATAAGCAAAAACTAAAGACTCTGGATGAGTGAGTGTAAGACATTTTGTCTGTAACGTTAAATACAATTAGAAAACGATATTTATATATATATAAAAAAGGCATGTCCGATATTTTTTTGCCGATTCGGATACTTTGAAAATGATGTGATCGGACCCGATCGATCGGGACATCTTTAATTCAGGCAATCCTTCCTCATTGGCAATGGATGCAAATGGTTCAGTCCAAGAAACGTTGAATTCTCTGTTCTCCTCAGTTATTTTTCTCTTTTCGGCCGCTCTTTTTCTTCACGGCTGCCGGTTTGTTTACAAAAGCCACCTGCCTGGCATCCCACCCTGCTGATAGAAGCGTGTGTCACAGGCTATGACACAAATCTTCATTGACAGAAATGTTGAAATTTAATATTTTACACATTTTTACAGCATTGAAAAACAGTAAGAATGTTTGTGTCATTTTTGTCCTTCTACGGGAACCATATCAAAACAAAAAATATATTTTCTTCCCCCACCTTTTTCAATTTTCAAATATTTTTGAAAATGCTCCAGGGAGCCACTAGGGCAGCGCTAAAGAGCCGAATGCGGCTTTTAAAACGCAGGTTGCCGACGCCCGGACTAGGTGAATAAAGTCATAATATTACGAGAACAAAGTCGTACTTTGTAATACTACGATAAAAAAGTCGCAATAATACGAGATTAAAGTCATAACATCACGTAACTTTGCACACTATTACGAGAAAAAAATAAGACTAGGAGAATAAAGTCATAATATTACGAGAAAAAAGTAATAAATTGTAATACTGCGAGAAAAAAAGTCGTAATATTGCAAGAAACATTGGAATATTACGAGAAAAAAAGTATTCATATTACAAAATAAAAGTCGTACCATTATGTAACTTTACGTACTATTACTAGAAAAAAATAGGATTAGGAGAAGAAAGTATAATAATAAGTCATAATATTACAGGATCATAGTCATACTTTGTAATCCTACAAGAAAAAAATTTAAGTCGTACCATTTACGTAACTTTACATAGTATAACGAGAAAAAACACGACTAGGAGAATAAAGTCATAATATTACGAGAACAAAGTCATAAATTGTAATACTGCGAGAAAAAGTCGCAATATTACGAGAAAAAAAGTCATAATACTATTTAACTTTACATACTATTTAGACATGTGCCGATTACCGTTTTCAAGGTTTACATGGTATGAAAATGTCATGGTTTCAAAATCACAAAAATTTTCCACCTTACTGTCCCTACGGTATCAGTTACTTTTTATGTCCCAAAATGCAGTGAGCGATCCCTCACTTGCAGCTGCAAGGCTCAACCCTCCCCCACCGGTTATTGCTCAGTGTTAGTGAGTCAGCTGTGCTACACGATGGCTGGAGGAGGTGAAACTTCTGAATTTTGCATTTATACAAAATTAAAAGTTAGTATACACTGTCATGAACGTTTCCCAGCAGCATCGAGAGTTAACTCCAGTGTGTTTAGTGTGTCTAGCAGTGATAAAACATATGTTTTTTCTTCTTCTTGGCAACCGTCTGTGTTGGGAAAGAGAGTGTGTGTAAAATGTAAACATGATAAGAGTCAAATAGTTCTATTATTTTTGTTCTGATGGTAATAATGTTGAGCTGTGGCTGTGGGTTTAGGCTCACCTAAAGGACATTTAGTTTCATTTTATTTAGTTTCAGTTATTTTTTGTTATTTATTTTAATTTAACATTTTACTTATGTTCCAATTTGCTAATATGTTTTGAAAAATAAAAACCCTGTTCGTACAAAAACGTTTGTTCAGATATCTCAAAGTAACTCATTTTACTGCTGTAATTGCAATACCGTGATATTTTTGCTTAAGATTATCATACCGTCAGAATGTCATACCAGCACATTTTCACATACAGTGGGGCAAAGAAGTTTTTAGTTAACTACTAATTGTGCAAGTTCTCTCACTTGAAAATATTAGAGGCCTGTAATTGTCAACATGGGTAAACCTCAACCATCAGAAACAGAATGTGGAAGAAAAAAAAAAAAAACAGAAAATCACATTGTTTGATTTTTAAAGAAATTATTTGCAAATCATGGTGGAAAATAAGTATTTGGTCAATACCAAAAGTTCAAATCAATACTTTGTCATGTACCATTTGTTGGTAATAACAGAGGCCAAACGTTTTCTGTAACTCTTCACACACTGTTGTTGGTATTGTGGCCCATTCCTCCATGCAGATCTCCTCTAGAGCAGTGATGTTTTGGGGCTGTTGTTGGGCAACACAGACTTTCAACTCCCTCCCCAGATTTTCTATGGGGTTGAGATCTGGAGACTGGCTAGGCCACTCCAGGACCTTGAAATGCTTCTTATGAAGCCACTCCTTTGTTGCCCTGGCTGTGTGTTTGGGATCACTGTCATGCTGAAAGACCCAGCCACATCTCATCTTCAATGCCCTTACTGATGGAAGGAGATTTTCACTCAAAATCTCTTGATATATGGCCCCATTCATTCTTTCCTTTACACAGATCAGTTGTCCTGGTCCCTTTGCAGAAAAACAGCCCCAAAGCATGATGTTTCCACCCCCATGCTTCACAGTGGGTATGGTGCAATTCAGTATTCTTTTTCCTCCAAACACGAGAACGTGTGTTTCTACCAAAAAGTTCTATTTTGGTTTCATCTGACCATGACACATTCTCCCAGTCCTCTTCTGGATCATTCAAATGCTCTCTAGCGAACCGCAGACAGGACTGGACGTGTACTTTCTTCAGCAGGGGAACACGTCTGGCAGCGCAGGATTTGAGTCCCTGGCGGCGCATTGTGTTACTGATAGTAGCCTTTGTTACTGTGGTCCCAGCTTTCTGTAGGTCATTCACTAGGTCCCCCCGTGTGGTTCTGGGATTTTTGCTGACTGTTCTTGTTATCATTTTGACGCCACGGGGTGAGGAGGGAGTTGAAAGTCCATGTTGCCCAACGACAGCCCCAAAACATCACTCCTCTAGAGGAGATCTGCATGGAGGAATTGGCCAAAATACCAGCAACAGTGTGTGAAAAGCTTGTGAAGAGTTACAGAAAACTTTTGGCCTCTGTTATTGCCAACAAAAGGTACATAACAAAGTATTGAGATGAACTTTTGGTGTTGACCAAATACTTAATTTCCACCATGATTTGCAAATAAATTCTTTAAAAATCAAACAGTGTAATTTTCTGGGTTTTTTTTTTCACATTCTGTCTCTCATGGTTGAGGTTTACCCATGTTGACAATTACAGGCCTCTCTACTATTTTCAAGTGGGAGAACTTGCACAATTAGTGGTTGACTAAATACTTATTTGCCCACTGTACACATACTATTACACGAAAAAAGTAACGTTATATAATTTTACACATACGTGGAGTTTGAGGGGAGGCAGGCGAGGCAGTGCCCCCCCCTGGGGGCCGAAAAATGTCATTGCATGTAACTGACTTCCCTATATATGAATCAGCACTGTTTTTGGCAGCCCTTTTAATTTTCATCTTAGTCTTTTGGTCGATAATACGTACTGTATTCGTCTTAGTCATATTTTAGTCATTTCAAACCCACTTAGAAGCCACGAACTGTATGTTTAAAAAAAAAAAAAAAAACTGTTGTCCTAGCATTTTAGCGTCAAAATGTGTTTGTCTTCGTCTAGTTTTTGTTGACGAAAACTCAAGACTAATTTTGTCTAGTTTTAGTCGATGTTTGCTAAAAAATTTCCGTCTGAAATTTTGTGTTTTAATTTACTCCAAAAATAAGTAAACGTTTCGAATTGAACATTGACAGACGAGCACATATTGTAGCATCTATCTACAAGGACAGCGCTAACTCGGTGATACTACACATTCAGTAGGAAAACTACATTATTATCGATTAATTATAGCAAGGGCGTAGTTTTGGTCTCAACAGTGGTAGGGACGAAATAACAGCATAGGCTGAATGTACACTTTTTTGCGAAATGGGACATTAACGAGACCAAACAGATTGGGTGAACGCAGTCAGGGCTACATTTCTCATGAAAATGAACCTAGTTAATTGATATGCTAAATCAGGTGTGCTCATTACATCGATTACAATCGACCAATCATGCAACGCTTGTGTGGGTAGCTCGCACCCCCACCCATACCCCAATTTTTTTAAACGTACAGTTATGATCAATTTTGTGTGTATGTTGTGTTGTGTGAGCATCATATGAGGTTATGTGAGTTATGCAGCACCCCTCTCTCGCTCTAAGTAGCTTCTTGCTCACGTTTTTTCGAGTTCTATATAGTTTCTATATAGTTTAATTAACGTTAACAGTAGAAAACACAAAGAGAAGGACACTTTTCTCTAAGCAGCTTCCTACTCAGGTTTTGGAGGTTAGCAAGTTCACACAGTGTAACGTTACGCCAACTCTGATGCAGGTCGGATTTTCAGTAGCAAAATTAGTGGTGTGTTTCCCACCTACACAACATTGGCGTCTTTTAAAATTACTTACACTGGCTGATGCTGGTCGAAAAAAACTTCCAATATCCCTACTCTTTGAAGGGGGCGGAGAAAGCAGCATGTTGTCAACATGTATTTCTGTCGGGGCTGTGTGAGTGTGACCTAATGTGTGTGTGTCGGGGGTGGGTCAAGTCATCAGCCAATCAAATGTGCGTTTGAAGGAGAGAAAAAAATGGACCAGCACATTCAGCAAGTGAAAAGGGGTAAATGTGTAAGTTTGAACATAATGAAAATAATTCATTTAATAATGGTAGGGTCAACTTTATCCTTGCAACATATCAGAAGTTAATCTAAATGACCGATATCACTGAACTCATTATATAGCAGAACGCTATGAGTTATTTAGTTTAGCAAACTGCTGTCAACACTGTTTTTGTCCAACTTGCCTCCTAGCATGCATTGCAGCGCAACAGATGTAAATAACAATCAAAATTGATGGTCTGTGGTATTTATTTATTCAGTTATTGTTCCAGTTGTTTCATTATTGCTAGTTATGTTATTTGGTAACACTTTGACGGTGGCGCTATAAGACTGTCATTAGACAATTATAATTATGACATGACACCGTCATGAGCATTTATTAATGCTTATAACAGATGTCATTTACGGTTATTCGGCAAATTATTTCACTTTTGAATGGATGTAAAAGATCCGAGCTGGACATAAATGGAGTTTGTAACATAATTTGCCAGATGACACTTAATGACATCTGTCATAAGCATTCAGTAATGCCCATGATATTGTCATGTCATAATTATGACGGTCTTATGACAGGCTTATGACGCCGTTGTCAAATAAAATGTTACCAAATACCATAACAAGCAATTAATAAAACAACTGGAACAGTAACTGAATAAATAATTAGCACAGAACATTCATTTTAATTGTTATTTACATCTATAGTGCTGCAATGCATGCTAGGAGGCATGTGTTGCCTATTAACCCCCCCCCCCCCCCCAAAAAAAAAAAAAAAAAAATCAACAAATAAGCCGCACTGGACTATAAGCTGCAGATTCAAAATGAAGGAAAAAGGTAGCGGCTTATAGTCCAAAAATTACGGTAGATAAAATTGAAAAGTTTTATGTAGGGTTGTTCCGATCATGTTTTTTTGCTTCCGGTCCGATCCCGATCGTTTTAGTTCGAGTATCTGCCAATCCCGATATTTCCCGATCCGATTGCTTTTTTTTTGCTCCCGATTCAATTCCAATCATTCCCGATAATTTTTCCCGATCATATACATTTTGGCAATGCATTAAGAAAAAAATGAATAAAACCCAGACAAATATATACATTCAACATACAGTACATAAGTACTGTATTTGTTTATTATGACAATAAATCCTCAAGATGGCATTTACATTATTAACATTCTTTCTGTGAGAGGGATCCACAGATAGACTTGTGACTTTGTATATTGTGACTAAATATTGCCATCTAGTGTATTTGTTGAGCTTTCAGTAAATGATACTGTAGCCATGCCCAAATGCATGATGGGAAGTGGAACCATGACTGTGCGTAGTGCTACCAATTGATATATCTTCTCTGCATTGGGAAATAACATAAGGTGTTAAGAAAAAGATCAATTGCTACCTTGCTTCCCCAACATTGCTTCCCATGATATTTCTAATTGTGGGAAAGGGGAAAAAAGGCTCCAAAGGCTGCCAAAATTCACTCTACTCATTTTACGCTGCCTTTTAACTCTGTATATAAGTAAAACGGCGCCATTACAGATTAAAGGCAACAATGCGTGAGTGGGTCGTGCAGCGCATGCGTTGATTGCGTTAAATATTTTAACGTGATAAATGTTTTAAAAAATTAGTTACCGCCATTAACGGGATAAATTTGATAACCCTACCTTAAGCCTAAACTAAAGACTCTGGATGAGTGTAACATATGTCTGTAACGTTAAATACAATTAGTAAACGATTAAAAAAAATTAGGGCTGTCAAACGATTAAAATGTGTAATCGAGTTAATTACAACTTAAAAATTAATTAATCGTAATTAATCGCAATTCAAACCAACTATAAAATATGCCATATTTTTCTGTAAATTATATATATATATATATATTCTGTAAAATAAATTGTTGGAATGGAAAGATAAGACACAAGATGGATATATACATTCAACCTACGGTATATAAGGACTGTAAGTGGGCATTTCACTCTACTGTCATTTAAATCTGTCTATGCTGTCCTCACTCCGAAGCGTCTACTTTTTCCAAAGCTAGACAGCTAGTG
Source organism: Corythoichthys intestinalis (assembly GCF_030265065.1). Taxonomy (NCBI): domain Eukaryota; kingdom Metazoa; phylum Chordata; class Actinopteri; order Syngnathiformes; family Syngnathidae; genus Corythoichthys; species Corythoichthys intestinalis. Next base: position 646,284 of record NC_080398.1, read on the forward strand.
AACGACGCCTTAATAATCAGACTTCTTCCTTTTTCATCTGATCTATTAATAAAATGGCCTCAAACCATTGTTCTCTTTAGACCGTAGTGAAACTACCAAAAAAAAGTACACAAGCATTGCATTAGCAACAACGTTAGCTTAGCACGCTATACAGGTTCACTAAACATAAACAAAAAGCATCTCATACAAAAAATAGAACATTTCGCTTACTAACATAATATGTACATTCTTTACAACAACCATACTTACGGACAAATCTTGTCCAAGGATCATATAAGCACAACATTACAACGTAGGCGTCAGCCCGAGACGTCATGCAGCCATATTGAACTGGCAAGAAAGCAATAAACCATGTCGCAAAGCAACCACAAGAGTTCGCTGTTAGACAGCACAAAAAACCTTGCTGTAAAACTTACCAAAAGGAAGAATACTGTCTGACATGGGACAGTGCGGGACATGTGCGTTAATTGCGTCAAATATTTTAACGTGATTAATTTAAAAAATTAATTACCGCGCGATAATTTTGACAGCCCTAAAAATATATATATTAAAAAAAGGCATGGCCGATATTTTTTTGCCAATTCCGATACTTTGAAAATGACGTGATCGGACCTGATCGATTACCGATCGATCGGGACATCTCTAGTTTTGTGTAAATCGACACTTGACGAGGAGTGCTGGGGTCCACTTTGTCGCGGACAGCAAGGTGGCTGATGGCTAGAAATCCGAGCAGTTCTTGAACGCGACATGAGCAATACCTCGCTCATCTGCACACAACCGCAATTTCCTACCTACTCCTTCCTTTCTACTGCAACTCCGCCCGACGATGTTAAAAAAAAAAAAAAAAAAAATTGCTATTGGATAATTTCTCGCGGCACACCTGACGACCTCTCACGGCACACCGGTTGAAAAACACTGCCGTATGCCGTAACTGAAAAATTAATTAGAAAATAAGGTAAATGGTTCAAATTAAGCCACATTATGACCAGCAACTCAAGTTGCTATGCTCTGAAAAACAACTAGCTTTTAGCTAGCTAGCTATCAGAAATGACTGTTGAAAGCAAGGAATACAATATAAAAATATTTGTAATTTTTAATAATTAACATGCAGTGTACCAGGCATGTTAATGTTTTCGCATTGTCAATTTTAAAAGAAACCCTAAGTTCAAACTTCCCTCTTTCTGTATGATGCCATCCAAGTTGGACTGTCTCGCCAAATAAAACAGCCTAACGCTTTGGCCTAATGACCTTAATATTTTTGGGTAGATATTATCTTGTTTGTTCAAGTTGAAGTTTATACTAATTAAAATTGGGTAAATACCTGTAGTTCACTTGCTTACCTCAACTTTTAGTGTAATTTATATAGAGCAATGATTACTACCCACAAAAATAGTTTTTTATAGCGTAGCAGTCCTACTTGAAACACTCCTAAGTTTACAATTTGACAGAGTTGCAGATTTTCAGGGCCAGTATCTGCTTGGTATCTAAGAGGCCGTTGCATTCGTGGTGGTTTTGCGCTGCACCGCTTGCGGTTGAAGCGAGAGAGTGTTGAGCGCCTTAATAAAAAAAAAAAAAACAACAACTGCTGTCCCTCCTCTTGAGAATTGCCTACCCGGCTTGCAGTTTGGTGCCACTTTCGGGCAGCCGTTTCACTTCTGCACACTGAAATTGTCACTTTGAATTAGAAAGTCAGCTGAAGGAGCGAACGAGATAAAAGACAAGCTGTTTGTCTTATTAGGGCACATTAACATTTGCGGGCGAGTCAAAAAAACCATACCGATACAATCAAAGTACAGCTCTAATCGATGTAAGAGGGGAATAACGTGGCAATGTGAATATAATCATTGAGATATGTATCTGAACTCTTTGCACGACTTGGGGGAAAAAAAAAGAAAAAAAAAAAACGATTTTTACTCTTAACTATTTATTTGCTCTCAGTATACAGTACAGTGGGGCAAATAAGTATTTAGTCAACCACTAATTGTGCAAGTTTTCCCACTTGAAAATATTGGAGAGGCCTGTAATTGTCAACATGGTTAAACCTCAACCATGAGAGACAGAATGTGGGAAAAAATTGTTTGATTTTTAAAGAATTTATTTGCAAATCATGGTGGAAAATAAGTATTTGGTCAATACCAAAAGTTCAAATCAATACTGTGTTATGTACCCTTTGTTGGCAATAACGGAGGCCAAACGTTTTCTCTAACTCTCTAACTTCTCTAACAGATCTCCTCTAGAGCAGTGATGTTTTGGGGCTGTCGTTGGGCAACACGGACTTTCAACTCCCTCCACAGATTTTCTATGGGGTTGAGATCTGGAGACTGGCTAGGCCACTCCAGGACCTTGAAATGCTTCTTACGAAGCCACTCCTTTGTTGCCCCGGCTGTGTGTTTGGGATCATTGTTGTGCTGAAAGACCCAGCCACGTCTCATCTTCAATGCCCTTGCTGATGGAAGGAGATTTTTACTCAAACTCTCTCGAAACATGGCCCCATTCATTCTTTCCTTTACGCAGATCAGTCGTCCTGGTCCCTTTGCAGAAAAACAGCCCCAAAGCATGATGTTTCCACCCCCATGTTTCACAGTGGGTATGGTGCAATTCAATATTCTTTTTCCTCCAAACACGAGAACCTTTGTTTCTACCAAAAAGTTCTATTTTGGTTTCATCTTACCATAACACATCCTCCCAGTCCTCTTCTGGATCATCCAAATGCTCTCTAGCGAACCGCAGACGGGCCTGGACGTGTACTGGCTTCAGCAGGGGGACATGTCTGGCACTGAAGGATTTGAGTCCCTGGCGGCGCATTGTGTTACTGATAGTAGCCTTTGTTACCGTGGTCCCAGCTCTCTGTAGGTCATTCACTAGGTCCCCCCGTGTAGTTCTGGGATTTTTTCTCATCGTTCTTGTTATCATTTTGACGCCACGAGATGAGATCTTGCATGGCGCCCCAGTTCGAGGGAGATTGTCAGTGGTCTTGTATGTCTTCCATTTTCTAATAAATGCTCCAACAGTTGATTTTTTTACACCAAGCCAAGAGTGAAGAGTTACAGAAAACGTTTGGCCTCCGTTATTGCCAACAAAGGGTACATAACAAAGTATTGAGATGAACTTTTGGTATTGACCAAATACTTATTTTACACCAAGATATGCAAATAAATTCTTTAAAAATCAAACAATGTGATTTTCTGTTTTTTTTCCCACATTCTGTCTCTCGTGGTTGAGGTTTACCATGTTGAAAATTACAGGCCTCTTTAATCTTTTCAAGTAAGAGAACTTGCACAATTGGTGGTTGACTAAATACTTATTTGCCCGCACTGTATATCTGTAGTACTGCAATGGATGCTAGGAGGCATGTTGGATGACAACAGTGTTGACAGCAGGTGGCCCCAGAGGTTGACTTTCTTTCCCCAAGGGAGCAGTGATTGCCAAATGAAGCTTCTTGAAGCAATGAAGCTTTGCAGCCAATTGGTGCAAAGCTCAATAGTGGTTCATTTTAGAGTCTTATGATGCAACTATCAGACAAAGTGTTATCAGTTCATATTTTTGTGTGTACATATCCCATAATACAGTGAGGACAGCTGCGGCTTATCTATGAATAAATGCCGCAAATTTGGTGGGTGGTGGCTTATAGTCAGGTGCGCCTTATAGTCCAAAAATTACGGTACTTCGCGCTTACGAGTTAATACAGTGCTTCTCAATTATTTTCTGTTACGCCCCCGGTAGACGTAAACATTTCGCGTACCCCCCCCCCCCAACTCTCTGCCACCACTCTAAATAGTATCATTTGTCTATAAAATTATAATAAGTACACCTCTGCATAACATTGTGTCCTTTTGTATATTGAAAAAAATATATATATAGATCAACTTAAAACAAAGGAGTGTTTTCCAACCTTTTCTGAGTCACACCACGTTTTTACATAGGAAAAAATCTCGCGGCACACTACAAACCAAAAATGTTCCAAAATTACTTTCTGTACAGTATAAAATAAAAAATAATTTCTCAGTATTTATACGTACCGTAATTTTCGGACTACAAGCCGCTACTTTTTTCCTTCATTTTTAATCCTGTGGCTTATAGTCCAGTGCGTCTTATTTGTTAATTTATTTGGGTTAGTAGGCAACACATCCTTCCTAGCATGCATTGCAGCGCTACAGCTGTGAATAACAATCAAAATTAATGTTCTGTGCCAATTATTTCTTCAATTACTGTTCCAGTTGTTTCATTAATTGCTTGTCACGGTATTTGTTAACAATTTATTTGACAGCGGCATCATAAGACGGTCATAAGACCGTCATAATTATGACATGAAACTATTATGGGCATTACTGAATGCTTATGACAGATGTCATTAGGTGTCATCCGGCAAAGTATGTTCCTAACTTTATGTCCAGCTCGGAACTTTTAAAATTCCTTCAAAAGTGAGATAATTTGCCGCAAAACACTAAATGACATCTGTTATAAGCATTCATAAAGCTAATGATGATGTTATGTCATAATTATGATTGTCTAATGACAGTCTTAAGATGCCACTGTCAAATAAAGTGTTACCACATACCATAACTAGCAATGAATGAAAGAACTGGAACAGTAACTGAATAAAGAATTAGCACAGAACATGAATTTTGATTGTTATTTTGATTGTTATTTACATCCGTAGTGCTGCAATGCATGCTAGGAGTGTCCTTGAGCAAGATACTGAACCCCATGTTGCTCCTGGTGCTGCGTCACCAGTAGGTGGATGGCGAGATAGTGTAAAGCGCTTTGAGCGCCTTGAAAGGTGGAAAAGCGCTATATAAGTATAACACCATTTACCATTTAGGAGGCATGTTGGACAACAACAGTGTTGACAGCAGGCGGCAGAAGAGGTTGATTGTCTCCTCCAAGGGAGCAGTGATGGCAGAATGAAACTCTTGAAGCAATGGAGCTTTGAAGTCACTTGGTTCAAAGCGTCATGGCGGTATACTTGGTGTTATGACAGTCTGATTTTGCAACTATGAAATAAAGTGTTATCGGTTAATACCTTTTGGTGCAAACATCCCATAACACAGTGAGGACAGCTGTGGCTTATAGTCCAGTGTGTCTTATCTATAAACAAATGCCCGTTTCGTGTCAAAATTGGTGGGTGGCGGCTTATCGTCAGGTGCACCTTATAGTGCGAAAATTACGGTACTCAGTGCAAAACGAGCCTGTTTAGATGAACACAAAGCCGATATCATGGCAGGAATCTTCTTCAACAGCTCTCACTCTGTGTTTTTATTTTCTATTTTTTAAATAAATTAGCAGTTAGGCTTAAAAAGCTCAGAATTATCACATAGGGGGACTTTGGCACTTCATGGCCGAGAATCTCCCTGACAATGGTTATGCAGGCAGGTAGTATCATGTCTCTGCCATTGAGTGGGACTTTTTGGATTAAGCAAAAAGGTAACTGGCATTCAGGGCTTTGTCAATTACCGCTGTAGTTTTTCTCAAAAAAGTTGTCTGTTTCTCTGCGTTTTCAAAAAAGGCGAACAAAATAATCCATTGTGTGACGCGACGGGTGTTTCGTTTAGAGATAATGTTTAAGCTTGCTTAGCACCATGGCGATGTTGGATAGCTGCTCGTGTCTCGTTCAAGAACAGCTTGGATTTCTATCCGTCAGCCACCCTGCTGTCCTCGATAATGTTTTGGAATAAAACAAAGGGGGAGGATTGACAGCCGTCAAAATGGCTGGATAAAATGGAAATGACACTTTTGCGTATATCGACACTTGACTAGTCTAATCTAATGATGTACTGCAGACGTCTGGTTGAAAAACACTGCAATAAAGTATAACTTTATTAACATTGTTTTGTTCGTAACAGAAAAGACTTAAAGCGCATCAATTTGCCTAAAAAAAAAGTCACATCCAAACTAAAAGTGCAATCGTTACATTTTTAGACCATTTGAAACTGAAAAATAAAATTTGATAAAATCAATGAAGAATAATCAATTCAAATTGATTAGCAACATTAGCTCGTGAGGACAATATGCCAAATAATTTTACCGAAAAAAAAAAAAAAATTAATCGGACAAAAACGACAGTGTCATTGGACAAAAGGACGGCTTTTATTTGTGCTGCAGGGAGTATTAGGTCCTTTGTTATGGTGTGGGGTTATTTTGCACTGAACAACTTGGTATGCCACCTTATATGATGCTAACAGTGCTTGCTGGTTTACTGACGTAACACTGACACAGCGGGACAATTGCTGGCAATATTCTGCACATTTTTGCAAAACAAAACAAAAATTTTAAAATCAAGCGGCTTTTCGATGTGATTAGAGCCAAATGTCTTTAAGTGATATCTTAATTTATTTGTCTTCCTGCTGTCCGCTGCCAACATTTTCAGAAACAGTAAACAGACTGGTCTTTCCTCGTCTCCCACTGTATTAAAATTCAAAGCCAAGAGCTACATACATGCTTTGTCATATTTACTCGTCTTAGCGGTTAATATCTCCAGTGCTCTTTGCTGTGTGTTCTTGTTTGGTTCAAAAATGTTGCGCGCACTCTGAAAATAAGAGCGCTACAAGGAAGGAAGCGAGGAAATGCAGCAATTTGTTTTTTCACTATTACTGTCGTGAGGCAGGATTGGTTGGAAAAACTTGAAAATGATGGCATGATAACTAATGAAATGTAAAAATCTGAAATTTGAATGTAATCCACTTATCCCGAGTGTGTCCTCATGAAACAAACTAAAAAAATAGCTCATTGTGTTATCTCATCTTTTTTAAAAGTAATTTGCTGCCATTGACGGCAACTCAGGTTGTCAAAAAATTTGAAAAGTTTCAAAGTATCGATACCGAAATGTTGTATCCCTTTATGATATTTGATTATTGAAGAATAGATCGTCATTTATTCGTATTTGCATGACCACAGGTCACCAGAAATTTGTTGTCAAATTTGATTTTGCACTAATTTTGAAAGTAATGGAGTCTAACTTTGCATTTTCCTTGTTAACACACTGGCTGCCATTGACTGTACTTCACGTCCAATTCATTTTGACTTCAAATTGATTTGGACGTATACTTGTGATAAACTTATGTAAAGAGTTTTAATCTAGTTTTTAAGAGCCACATGATTTGACATCTGTCACTGTCAATGGCAATAAAAAAGTTCATTCAAAACAAACAAACAATAATATTAACTTTGGCCTTATTATTTATGTGAAAATGGTATCGAGTATCGAGTGCTTTTTGGGAGTCTCAATTTCGAGTTGAAGATTTTAGTATCGTGACAACAGTAGCGGCGACAGACGTCCAATCCATTTTGACAGGGAGGTATTGGCAGTGAACAATCGCTGCATCTTTGCGACACAATCCTTGGGGTGAAAGTTTCTGAGGTGGGCATACATTCAGAAATCATTTTGAAAATATGCCAGTCGATGATTACAGTGGTATGAAACTTTTGGAATTTCTCACATTTCTGCATAAAATCACAATCAAATGTGATCTCATCTTTGTCTAAATCACACAGATGAAAATACAGCATCTGCTTTAACAAGAACCACCCTAACATTTATAGGTTTTCATATTTTAATGAGGATAGCATGCAAACAATGAGAGAAGGGGGAAAAATAAGTAAGTGAACCCTCAGCCTAAGGAGACTTAAAGAGCAATTGAAAACATTTTTTTAACCAAACATTTTAAATCAGGTGTGTGCCCAATCATTGATGAGTGGTTTAAAGCTGCCCTGCCCACTATAAAAGACACAGCTGGTAAGAATTGTCTTGATGAGAAGCATTGTCTGATGTGGATCATGGCTCGGTCAAAAGAGCTATCTCCAGACTTGCGATCAAGGATTGTTGATTTGTATAAAGCTGGGAAAGGGTACAAAACTATCTCTAAAAGTCTGGATGTTCATCAATCGACAGTCAGGGAAGTTGTCTTCAAATGGACAGAGTTTGGCACTGTTGCTTCTCTTCCAAGGAATGGCCATCCACCAAAGATGACACAAAGAGTTCCGTGCAGAATACTTAGAGAGGTAAAAAAGAACCCTGGCGTGTCTGCTACAGACTTACAGAAATCACTGGCACAGTCCAATATCTCTGTGCACTCATCAACTATATGTAAAACTATGGCCAAGAATGGTGTTTATGGGAGGACTCCACAGAGGAAGCCACTGCTCTATAAAAAAAAAACATTGTTGCTCGTTTAACGTTCCCAAAGGCACTTGGACACTCCACAGAAATTTTGGCAAAATATTTTGTGGACGGATGAAACCTAAGTTGAATTGTTTACGAGTAACACACAACGTCATGTGTGGAGGAAAAATGGAACAGCTCACTAACATCAACACCTCATCCCCACCGTGAAGCATGGTTGAGGGAGCATCATGATTTGGGGCTGTTTTGCTGCCTCAGGGCCTGGACAACTTGCAATCATCAATGGAAGAATGAATTCAAAACTTTATCAGGATCTTTTGCAGGAAAACCTGAGGCCGTCTGTCAGACAGTTGAAGCTGAAAAGAGGATGGATGCTGCATCAAGACAATGATCCAAAAAACAGAAGTAAGTCAACTTCAGAATGGTTTCAGAAGAACTAAATACATGCCCTGGAGTAGGCAAGTCAAAGTCCAGACTTGAACCCCATTGATATGCTGTGGCACGGCCTAAAGTCAGCAATTCCTGTCAGACATCCCAGGAATCTGATTGAACTACAGCAGTTTTGTAGAGAAGAATGCGCCAAGATTAGTCCTGATCGATGTGCCAGACTTATCTGCAGCTACAGGAAGCGTCTGGTTGAAGTTATTACTGCCAAAGGAGGGGCCACAAAATATTTAATGTGATGGTTCACTTGCTTATTTGTTCCCCGTCTGCCATTATTTGCATACTATCCTCATTAAAATATAAAAACTAGGGTTGTTCCGATCATGTTTTTTGCTCCCGATCTGATCCCGATCGTTTTAGTTTGAGTATCTGCCGATCCCGATATTTCCCGATCCGATTGCTTTTTTTTTTGCTCCCGATTCAATTCCAATCATTCCCGATAATTTTTCCCGATCATATACATTTTGGCAATGCATTAAGAAAAAAATGAATAAAACTCGGACGAATATATACATTCAACGTACAGTACATAAGTACTGTATTTGCTTATTATGACAATAAATCATCAGGATGGCATTTACATTATTAGCATTCTTTCTGTGAGAGGGATCCACGGATAGAAAGACTTGTAATTCTTAAAGGATAAATGTGACTTTGTATATTGTGACTAAATATTGCCATCTAGTGTATTTGTTGAGCTTTCAGTAAATGATACTGTAGCCATTTAACTGTTGTGCCCAAAAGCATGATCGGAAGTGCACCCATTACTGTGCGTAGTGGTACCAATTGACATATCTTCTCTGCGTTGGGAAATAACATAGGGTGTTAAGAAAAACATCAATTACTACTTTTCGTCCCCACATTGAGAGGGATTGTAAGGCTTTAGCCAATTAAAAAAATGCTCCAAAGGCTGCCAAAATTCACTCTACTCATTTTACGCTACCTTTTAGCTCTGTATTTAAGTAAAACGGCGCCATTACAGATTGCATGCGACAATGCGTAAGTGGGTCGTGCAACGCATGCGTTAACTGCGTTGAACATTTTAACGTGATAAATTTTTTAAAAAATTACCGCCGTTAAAGGGATAAATTTGATAACCCTACCTTAAGCCTAAACTAAAGACTCTGGATGAGTGTGACATATTATGTCTGTAACGTTAAATACAATTAGAAAACAATTTAATTAAAAAGAAATATATATATATACATATATTTAAAAAAGGCATGTCCGATATTTTTTTGCCGATTCCGAGACTTTGAAAATGACGTGATCGGACCCTATTGATCGGCACATCTCTAATGAAAACCTATAAATGTTTGGGTGGTTTTAGTTAAAGCAGACACTGTTTTTTCATCTGTGTGATTTTGACAAAGATCAGATCACATTTGATGGGGATTTTATGCAGAAATGTGAGAAATTCCAAAAGGTTCAGATACTTTTTCATACCACTGTATGTTTCAGTGCCTTTGACGCCTATAGATGCCCAATCTCTTTGGACCGCCCAACCATAACACTTACCCGAACCCTGCCAGTCTCTCCCAGTTCAAATAGATTGGACGTCCATCACCGTCGATGCCGTCAATGAATTCATTTTACCACAATGAAGCTAGGAGAAAAATCAACAACAATAATGACCTCGCTGTCCGCTGACCTCGCCTCCCTCACGCCACCCTTGACCACGGGGTGTTTTGCACATTTCTAATGACCCACATCTTTTCGACTTCCTCTCCGTGGGCCGGTGCCAAAAGGTTCTGCCGCACATGGCGGCCGGGTTTCCTGTCGGCCGCTGAAAAAGCACAGCGCTGACGTACGAGGCCCGAAAGACAATGGCGGGCTCCTCTAAACAAACACACTTCTCAGGCTCCGGCCTTCGTCGCAGTGGCGCAGGCGCATCGATGCGCCGAGCCGTCTTAAGAGTTTCACTCCGGGACTTCAATCTGGGTTGGCCAAGCCTACTCTCACCGCAAACCCAACCCTAACGACATCAGCAAATGTGGTTAAAGACTAGTGATGCTTTCTAAAGACCCGTCATCTCAAACCTAAAAATTTGCATTGACACGTCGCCTAAGGAAGACACAAATGACAACCAAAACAAGACTTCAGGTAATCAGGAAATGTGTTAAAATAGCCACTGACCCAGTGGCCGTGTCGCACAGGAAGCGCTGTCTGTGGTGAGCGAGGACCAGCCCATATACGAGCCGCCGTACAACGCCGCCATGCACATGAAGGCGGAGATGACGTCGCCGGGCGGATTCAAGCAAAGTCCCGAGCACGCTGAACCAGAATGGCAGTCCACCGCCGTGCAGAAGAGGGGCGAGCACGTCAACGGAACCAAGTGAGTTAGGGTGGGCCTCAGGTGGCCGACAGGGAGAGGATGGGGTTTTTCCATTGATGGATTCCTGGATTCAACTCTAATTGTTCACTTTAAATTTGAGTCATTGCAGTTTTATGGAAACCCATCTAAAAAAAATTAAACACTTTATTTGACAGTGGGTTCAAAAGACTCATAATTGCTAAGAGCTTTGCATGTAATGCAAAAGCTGCCATCTATGATATTCTAATATCTTTTTTTTTTTGCCCACACAGTTTGACTGACCAACAGTGATGGATTAAGTACTGCACACACTTTTTTTGACTTAAGTATGAGTACACATATGGGTGCATAAAATTACTTCAATTAAAGTACAAGTATCTGTGAAAAATACTCAAGTAAAAAAGTACTTGCTTTAAAATTTACAAGTGAAAAGTAAATGTATTTTCTCCCAATGGAAAAATGTAATATATACAGTGCGGAAAATAAGTATTTAGTCAACCACTAATTGTGCAAGTTCTCCCACTTGAAAATATTAGAGAGGCCTGTAATTGTCAACATGGTTAAACCTAAAACAGGAGAGACAGAATGTGGAAAAAACCCAGAAAATCACATTGTTTGATTTTTAAAGAAGTTATTTGCAAATCATGGTGGAAAATAAGTATTTGGTCAATACCAAAAGTTCATCTCAATACTTTGTTATGTACCCTTTGTTGGCAATTACAGAGGCCAAACGTTTTCTGTAACTCTTCACAAGCTTTTCACACACTGTTGCTGGTATTTTGGTCCATTCCTCCATGCAGATCTCCTCTAGAGCAGTGATGCTTTGGGGCTGTCGTTCTGCAACACGGACTTTCAACTCCCTCCGCATATTTTCAATGGGGTTGAGACCTGGAGACTGGCTAGGCCACTCCAGGACCTTGAAATGCTTCTTACAAAGCCACTCCTTTATTGCCCTGGCTGTGTGTTTGGGATCATTGCCATGCTGAAAGACCCAGCCACATCTCATCTTCAATGCCCTTGCTGATGGAAGGAGATTTTCACTCAAAATCTCTCGATACATGGCCCCATTCATTCTTTCCTTTACACAGATCAGTCGTCCTGGTCCCTTTGAAGAAAAACAGCAGCAAAGCATGATGTTTCCACCCCCATGCTTCACAGTGGGTATGGTGCAATTCAGTATTCTTTTTTTTCCAAACAAGAGAACCTGTGTTTCTACCAAAGAGTTCTATTTTGGTTTCATCTGACCATAACACATTCTCCTAGTCCTCTTCTGGATCATCCAAATGCTCTCTATCGAACCGCAGACGGGCCTGGACGTGTACTTTCTTCAGCAGGGGGACACGTCTGGCATTGCAGGATTTGAGTCCCTGGCAGCGCATTGTGTTACTGATAGTAGCCTTTGTTAATGTGGTCCCAGCTCTCTGTAGGTCATTCACTAGGCCCCCCGTGTGGTTCTGGGATTTTTTCTCCCTGTTCTTGTTATCATTTTGACGCCACGGGGTGAGGAGGGAGTTGAAAGTCCGTGTTGCCCAACAACAGCCCCAAACCATCACTGCTCTAGAGATCTGCATGGAGGAATGGGCCAAAATACCAGCAACATTGTGTGAAAAGCTTGTGAAGAATTACAGAAAACGTTTGGCCTCCGTTATTGCCAACAAAGGGTACATAACAAAGTATTGAGATGAACTTTAGGTATAGACCAAATACTTATTTTCCACCATGATTTGCAAATAAATTCTTTAAAAAAAAATCAAACAATGTGATTTTCTGGGGGGTTTTTCCCCACAATGTCTCTCATAGTTGAGGTTCACCCATGTTGACAATTACAGGCCTCTCTAATATTTTCAAGTGGGAGAACTTGCACAATTAGTGGTTAAATAAATACTTATTTGCCCCACTGTATACCCCTGAGAAAATCAGTGCTAACATTCACGGACACCACAGTGAGTCACTTGCATGATTTACACACTTTGTCCTACATATATTTTGGAGCGGGGCCGACCCAGGCAGAATGAGATAACCCAAACTCACGCTGCGTTCTAACGCCAGATTTAGGTGGAAACAGGGCAAAGGTTTTACTGCATACAAGCAGGCAGTAGTGTCAAGAGTGATTTGGTCGAGGATTCAAGTTAATTATTATATGAATTAGCCCCATACATGCACTTTGAAAAGTTGTGGGAAAAAAAATAAAAATGAATGGATTACATTAGTGTACCTTTGGGTCGAAATATTTACATAAAATAAACGATAACTGCCCGTTTTTTGCTTTTAATCAAGAATCTAGACTGTTTTAAGTGCTTATCTATAGAAATTCCGTGACTTAATCATTTACTGTATTTACAAAAATTTTCAACTTAAAAAGCTTTTTGTTTTGGTGGCGGCCGCCATGTTGGATTACACAATACCGTAACTTTGGCTTGAAATAGTTACGTAAAATGAAGGCTAACTGCCCATTTTATGCTTTTAACCAACAATCTAGACTGTTTTACGTTCGTACCTATAGAAATTCCGGAATTGAAGTATTTATTTACAAGAACTTTCAACTTATAAAGCTCTTTCTTTTGTGACGGCCGCCATGTTGGATTACATAATACTGTAACTTTGGCTTGAAATATTTACGTAAATTGAACGATAACTGTCCGTTTTTAGCTTTTAACCAAGAATCTGAACCGTTCTTCGTTCATATCTATAGAAATTCCCCGATTTAAGCATTCATTTACTAGAATTTTCAACTTAAAAAGTTCTACGACGGCCGCCATGTTGCATTACACAATACCGTTACTTTTGCTTTAGATATTTACGTAAAATAAATGATAACTGCCGGTTTTTTGCTTTCAACCAAGGATCTAGACTGTGTTAAGTGCTTATCTATAGAAATTTCGCGACTTAAGCATTTACTGTATTTAGAAAAATGTTCAACTTAAAAAGCTCTTTGTTTTGGTGGCGGCCGCCATGTTGGATTAGACAATTACGTTACTTTGCTTATAATATTTATGTAAAATTAATGATAACTGCCTTTTTTTTTTTTGCTTTTAACCAAGAATCTGAACTGTTTTACGTTCATATCAAGAGAAATACCGGGATTTAAGTATTTATTTACAAGAACTATCAACTTAAAAAGCTCTTTGTTCAGTGACAGCCGCCATGTTGGATTACACAATACCGTAACTTTGGCTTGAAATAGTTACGTAAAATGAACGCTAACTGCCCATTTTATGCTTTTAACCAACAATCTAGACTGTTTTACGTTCGTACCTATGGAAATTCCGGAATTTAAGTAATTATTTACAAGAACTTTCGACTTATAAAGCTCTTTCTTTTGTGACGGCCGCCATGTTGGATTACACAATACCGTAACTTTGGCTTGAAATAGTTACCTAACATGAACGATAACTGTCCGTTTTTTGCTTTTAACTAAGAATCTGAACCGTTTTTCGTTAATATCTATAGAAATTCCCCGATTTAAGTGTTTATTTACTAGAATTTTCAACTTAAAAAGCTCTATGACGGCCGCCATGTTGGATTTAGTATCTCTACACATGACATTTAAGTTGTTATTTCTGGCAAAAACTTATATGTTAGATATTGCTATTGATCCTGAAAATATAGGCGATTATTATTTGGTGATTTTCGTGCATCTGGCGTTAAATCTGAGCATTAAGTTTTGTTATACTTATTTCAAAAATAAAGAATCAGGATTTTATTATGGAACGACTTTGAATTTTTTTATGCCGCTGCTCAATGAGACTCATATATGCCTAAGGGAGGTGCCTGTTTTGGTTTTAGACCACTAGTGGCTGTGCTTTTCAAAATATTTGAATTTTAAGTTTTTTCAAATCGGTCCAATATGGATCGCCCCCGAACCCCGTCAACTAATAGTGAAGTATACAAATAGACAGAATAAATAAATTTGGTTGACAGTGATAGGCGTCCAATCCATTTGAACTGGGATTCTTCCATGTGTTGTAGCCACGAAACCCCAGTTGACTGCAGCGTGACAAAACGCTCTCGACACATGAGCGACGACGGCGTCCCCATGGCGTACCAGCCCTCGTACCCGGAGCCTCGTGTCAGCCCCCCCAATGTCACCCCGCCCAGCATTACCACCACGGAGGAGAAGCGCGTCATCGTACCGGCAGGTGAGTGGACTTTTTTCATACAGGTGCAGACCAACAGCGGATGGTAAAAGTCTACACAGTCCTTCAAATGTCAGTTTTTGAGATGGAGGTAAATGTTTACAAGACAAAATGTTTGCACCATTGTTAGAAATTGATACTGTAATTACTTTGAATGATAAAAGTTCAGATGTTCTAGTCAGCTTTTCCTGACATTTTTTGCGTCAACATAATACAACATGAGCTTTTTTGAGCAATGTTTAAACATTTTATTGATCTGACATTGTTTTAGTGCTGCTACGATTAATTGATTAATAGAGATGTCCCGATCGATCGGGTCCGATCACGTCATTTTCAAAGTATCGGAATCAGCAAAAAAATATCGGACATGCCTTTTTTAATATATATATATATATTTTTTTTTTTTTTTAATTAAACCGTTTTCTAATTGTATTTAACTTTACAGACATAATGTGTTACACTCTTCCGGAGTCTTCAGTTTAAGCTTAAGGTAGGGTTATCAAATTTATCGCGTTAACGGCGAGAATGAATATTTTTTACATTTATCACGTTACAATATTTAACGTAATTCACGCATGCGCTGCACGACCCACTCACACATTGTCGCATTCAATCTATAATGGCGCCATTTTACCCATACAGTATATAGAGCTAAAAGGCACCGATAAATGAGTAGAGTGAATTTTGGCAGCCTTTGGAGCCTTTTTTTTTTTTTTTTTAAATGGCAAAAGCCTTACAATCCCTCTCCCAACGATTAGAATAATCGTGGGAAGCAATGTGGGGAAGAAAGGTAGTAGTTGATCTTTTTCTTAACACCCTATGATATTTCCCAACGCAGAGAAGATATATCAATTGGTACCATGACGCACAGTCATGGTTGCATTTCCCATCATGCATTTGGGCAGAAGTTAAATGGCTCCAGTATCATTTACTGAAAGCTCAACAAATACACTAGATGGCAATATTTAGTCACAATATACAAAGTCACATTTATCCTTTAAGAATTACATGTCTTTCTATCCGTAGATTCCTCTCACAGAAAGAATGTTAATAATGTAAATGCCATCTTGAGGATTGTCATAATAAACAAATACAGTACTTATGTACTGCATGTTGAATGGATATTCGTCCGAGTTTTATTCATTTTTTTCTTAAAGGGTATGACAACACCTGGGGAAATGCTAATATTCCATCATTTATCCATCAACGCATGCCTTTTGAATTCATATCATGCCACTTCGTGTAATTACACACATCGCAACACCAAGAAAATGATAGAAATTAGGTCAATTGTCACGCTAAATGGACCCGCCCCCGAGATGCCGGAAATCTAGCATATTGTGTGCGTGACGTCACTATAGGGCAGTGCTTCTCAATTATTTTCTGTTACGCCCCCCCAAGGAAGACGTAAATGTTTCGCGCCCCCCCCCCCCAACTCTCTGCCGCCACTGTAAATAGTATCATTCGTCTATATTACTATTATAAGTACGCCTCAGCCTAACATTGTGTCCTTTTTTTTCTATTAAAGAAAAAAAGTAACATAGATCAACTTATAATAAAGTATAACTTTTTTAACATTGTGTTGCTTGTAACAGAAAAGACTTAATGCGCATCAATTTGCCTGAAGTTAAAAAAAAAAAAAAAAAAAAAAAGTCACATCCAAACTGTAAAAATACACTCAAGGTACATTTTTGACCATTTGATACTGAAAAATAAAATGTAATAAAATCAGTAAATAATAACAAATTCAAATTGATTAGAAACATTTACTCTTCAGGACAACATGCCAAAAAATTTGACCGAAAAAAAACAAAACTGAATAGAAGGGGGGAAAAAGGTCTCTGGACAGAAGGAAAGTTTTTATTTTCGCTGATTCACCACAGTGCTCACTGGTTTACTGATATAACACTGACAAAGCGGGACGATTGTGACAATTGGCAATATTCGGCACATTTTCGCTGAAAAACAATCAAGCGGCTTGTCAATGAGATTGAGGTCTAATGTCTTTAAGTGGCGTCTTAACTGATTTGGCTTCTCCGCTATAATCATTTTTAGACTCAGTAAACAGTGGTCTTTCCTCATTTCCCACTATATTAAAAGTCAAAGGCAAACGGCCCGAAAAAAGCGCATTCTCGGCGGCCGAGGGAGAACCGTAGGTGAGGGCGGTGGTCGTGACGATCCCAAGCCGAAAACGGCACTTCTCGGCCGGACACGTGAGAAAGACAGTGGGTCGCTGCGTGAGTCCAGCTCTGCATGAGTCTCTTCCGTGTGCTCTTGCTTACTTCAAAAATACTGCACGCACTTTGAAAATGAGAGCGCCACTGCCACCCACGGAGTGGATGTGCAAGTACACTTTATTCTAGTACGGCAAAAAAAAAAAAAAAAAAAGCATGTTCCCCGAGGTCACTCGCGCCCCCCCTGGCATCGCTCTGCGCCCCCCTGGGGGGGCGCGCCCCACCATTTGAGAAGTACTGCTATAGGGAAACAACCGGCTCAGTGCTTAGTACTGAATGGCGGCGATGATGGTGGACAATTTTGTTTCTATTTGCAGTGACGAATCCGACGTAACGAACATTCTTCTAATGGTGACGAGGAGAGTTATGAACCTTTCTTTGGTGTTTTGGGTTATCAATTTGAGCCCAAACGAAAGCCAATGCAGCCTAATGAAAGGATCATTCAGGGAGCAATCACTCTTTTGAAACACCGGCGGCAACAGAATCACCGAATGGTTTGTTTTGCATTTCTTTTTGTGAAGCTGATACACCGTGACCGCAAAATAAAGTAATGTATAGAATAATTATCATTTAATATGCTATCATCGGTTTCGCTCTGCCAACAGACACAAATATGAATGGGATTCGAGGATTTGTTCTATATATTTTACGAGCGATAATTTATACGTGTGTCCAGTCCTATATCCAATGCGTGATATGTTTTTTATTATAAAAGAGTACTCACTCTGGCCATTTCCCTCCTTTGCTTTGCCTGGGGTGGTGAGGTGGTCTCATCAGAGCCAGTCATCGTCCTCTTTCACCGGGCACCGCATCTGCTTTCAGCAGCAATTTCTTAGCAAAACCTGATTTCATTTAACCATAGTTTGTATAGCTTTCAGGTGTAAAATGCGCACCACACAAAACCGTGCCAGAGGCTGGGTCTGCAAAATTAGCCCTCTTAGCACTGACGAACTTTACTCATTGTCTGCGTAGTCCAGCTCTTTTTCTCGCGTTCGGGAACTCATGGGTACTACATTGCGACAAATGGCTATTTGTAAACCACATAGCATGATAGGTTTGAACCATTTTAGCAATTTTTTGATAAAACACGAACGTAACTCTCTCGTCGATAAACAACGATGGCACCTGCCTCGACCTTTTGTTCCCTTGTTATGACGTCTCCGCCCCATTCGGCTGTTTCCGGAACACTTTCGGAAATGTTCGTCATTTTCGATCTATTTTCGATAATTGCTCATTAATGTGATTGATTTTTTGGTTAACTTTATCAATATTTGTTATCTTTGCACATAACGGTTCTATTGATGTCTCACACCCCGTTTGCGTTTTCATACCCTTTAAACAGTTTATTGATCTGACATTTTTTTAGTGCTGCAATGATTAATCGATTAACTCGAGTATTCGATTAGGAAAAAATATTTGAATTAAATTTTATTGCTTCGAGTATTCGTTTAATTAAAGTGGCGTTGACATAGTTTATTTTGAAAGTGTTTGCATTTTGTTTAATTGATTAGGATAGATACACTGCCCTCTGGTCTGCCTCATTTCACATGGCTGAATCTAACTGCTCCCTGTTAAGACCAACATTTGCCAAGTTTTTGTTTGAGCTAATGTTTTTTGAATGCATTCGTAATTTCGTTTATAGGTATATTTAGTAGGGCTGTCAAACGATTAAAATTTTTAATCGAGTTAATGACAGCTTAAAAATTAATTAATTGTAATTAATCGCAATTCAAACCATCTTTAAAATATGCCATATTTTTCTGTAAATTATTGTTGGAACGAAAAGATAAGACAAGACGGATATATACATTCAACATACGGTACATAAGTACTGTATTTGTTTTTTATAACAATAAATCAACAAGATGGCATTAACATTATTAACATTCTCTTAGAGATTCTTAAATCTTCCTAGTTCTTAAAAGAAATGTTAGTACAAATTATAGAAATTTTATATTAACACCCCTCTTAATGTTTTCGTTTGATTAAAATTTGTAAAATTTTCAATCAAAAAATAAACTAGTAGCTCGCCATTGTTGTCATTACACCATGCTCACTCCCCAAACCCATAAAATCATTTGGACCCAAGCGCCAGCAGAGGGCGCCAAACAACAAAAAACCAGGAACAAGTAACAAACACTGCTGTCATTTTAATCTGAGCTGGGCATGTGCGTTAATTGCGTCAAATATTTTAACGTTATTAATTTAAAAAATTAATTACCGCCCGTTAACGCGATAATTTTGACAGCCCAAGTTACAATTTTAATATCGAATATTAGAACTGATATAATTCAATTAGACAGCAAAATTGTTTTCTGTACCATTTTGCAACATTAAATCAATCAACAGGTGTTTAGCCAATAATATGATGCAGTTCCCTTCACTTACGCTACGCAGCCAATCATAGCAGTGAAAGTGTTGCGTATATGTGTCCTGCCCAAACGCACCGTGCAGATTAGCTAGCTAACAGCAGTGCAGCGGAGTTAAGAAACACAAATGCTAATCTATTATCATTGCGAAAAGTACTGGCAGCGATACTAAAGCCAAAGTAAAAAAGAAATGTAGTTTTATTTAAGATGGAATGGCTGTCGGAGTATGCGCAACTACAAGAACAAGCGGTGAAACGGAGTGAGATTTTTTTCTTTGTTCTTGTTTTTTAGTTTTTAAAAAAATATCCTGTGTAGATGCTTAAACACAGAGAACAGGAATCTTGAGTGTCAGTTTTAATGTGTGAGTCTGATATACTCCCATTATGGTTGTTTATTATGTTTTATATATTAACTCACACATGCCACAACTGGACCTTACCCAGGCCAAAGCAGGACTTTTCCTATGGTTAAAGCAGGACTCTTACAAATAACATACATACAGTGGGGAGAACAAGTATTTGATACACTGACAATGGGAAAACCCATTGGCAGTGTATCAAATACTTGTTCTCCCCACTGTAGTACGCATCTCATGAACAATGAGATTTTTGTATTTTTCATTTTAAGTAGGCCAAATCAATTATATCAGAACTAGGGCTGTCAAACAATTAAAAATTTTAATCAAGTTAATTACAGCTTAAAAATGAATTAATCGTAATTAATCGCAATTCAAACCATCTATAAAATATGCCATATTTTTTTGTAAATTATTGTTGGAATGGAAAGATAAGACACAAGACTGATATATACATTCATAGACACATAATTGCCACTAAAAGAAAGAAAACTTACCGAAATATGTGTGGAGCACAAATAGCAATTTGCATTGCATTGTGAATACAGCATAAACGTCTCACAATTACTAATTCTCCCACGTTTAGAAGAAATAACATGAGTATGGAACGGCGCTGCTCCCAAGCGGCCGGTGGCATTCTCTTCACTCTTAATGTCCATAAACGGCCTCATTGTAATCTGTTTGAGGCAATGTGCGAGCGGGTCATTTAGTGCATGCATTAATTACGTCAAATATTTTAACGTGATTAATTTTAAAAATTAATTAACGTCCGATAACGCGATAATTTTGACAGCCCTAATATATATGTGTGTGTGTGTGTGTATATATATACGTATATATGTGTATATATGTGTGTATATATATGTGTATATATAAATACCAATCAAAATTAATGTATTGTGCCAATTACTTATTCAGTTACTGTTCCAATTGTTTCATTAAGTGCTAGTTATGGTATTTGGTAACACTTTATATGAAAGTGGCGCCATAAGACTGTCATAATTATGACATGACACTGTCATGAGCATTAATGAATGCCTATCCGGTAAATTATCTTACTTTGAATGGATGTAAAAGATCTGAGCTGGACATCAATGGAGTTAGTGACATAATTTACCGGATGACACTTAATGACATCTGTCATAAGCATTCAGTAATGCCCATGATAGTGTCATGTCATCAGTATGACGGTCTTATGACAGTCTTATGAGGCCGCTATCAAACAAAGTGTTACCTATTAACCCAAATAAATCAACAAATAAGCAGCACTGGACTATAAGCCGCAAGATTCAAAATGAAGGAAAAAAGTAGCGGTTTATAGTCCGAAAATTACAGTAAATATTTACATATTACATTTTGGATCCAAATTCAAACTCTACTCTGATTGGCCGTTGACGAGTGGGTGAAGTGTTTATATTAAGACCGTGCGTGACCATTGGTGAATGGGTTGTAGGAAGCACAAAATGGGAGAGTACTTGCATAATATAATGTGGTGTGACATCACACCGCCACCGATTTGAAATCTGTTCTTTTGCAGAGCGGTTCGCAATTGCAGTCAAATCTTTAACCACATAGATGACAAACTTCAACCAGGTCACACTTATCCCATTTTAACTCATCTTACGCAAGAAACTGTGTGGGAAAAAATGGAATTTTGATTCAAACTCATCTATAAATATAACCCATGTCTTGGTTTCTGATTGCTGGTCCGCGTTTCAGTGAGTCACTCGCACATTTCCCCCTTTCCCCTTTAAATCTGAGCAATCTGACGAGACTCGCCAGGGAGTCACTCATTTCGTCATAATACGTGGATATTGCCTCACAGTTTCTTAACAATTGAGAAGAACGCAAAGACGTGCGAGTATGGTATGTGCGGTACAATATTACGGGCATCGCAAAGGTGCACTCATTGTTTTAATACTGGAAATGACTCAGCCCTTCCTGGGGTGACACATTTTTGTACTGGACATTATCAATTTATCAAGATATTAAATGGGAGTCCAACTTTGGTTATGGAAACTATGTGAGGAGAAAAATGGGTGTCAGAGGAGAAGTTGTACCCAATTTGAATGGGCTGTGATAGAAGCTGTAAACGCGGACGTTTAATATTTGATAAAGTTTAAGATCACTTCTTCACTAAATGTTACCAGACTCAATCTTATTTGATCCAAATATAAGTAAACATTTATTTGTGGATTAGATATTGCACCCAAGGATGAACCTGATTTGTACTAATCCAAATTTATGATACTTTAGCAGATTCATTCATTCACTGCCATAAACAAGATTTGATGAGAAGTAAAACCAAAACCCAGGATGTGCTTTATTGCAATAATTCTTTAACAATAGAAATCTATTGACAGCTGCACTGGGGCGGATTCACCAGGGTGGCATGCGGGGGCAACTGCCACCCTAAACGACAATTTTACCACCCAAGTCGGCACCAATGGAAAAAAATAAATAAATAAAGCTTCGGTCAATTTGAAATTTACTGCCATCAATTAAGTAGTGGTGTCAGTAAGATCCTTTTAATAATAATAATCAAAAGATCTTATGGAACTATGCCTCTCTATCAGTTTGTAAATTTCGCTTGTAATGCTGCAACGATTAATCGATTAACTCGAGTATTCGATTAGAAAAAAAATATTCAAATTAAATTTCGTTGTTTCGAGTATTTGTTTAAATAGAGTTCTAATGGTTTATTTTGAAAGCGTTCGCATTTAGTTCTATTGATTAGGGTGATTACACTGCCCTCTGGTCTGCCTCATTTCACATGGCTGAATCCAACTGCTCCCTGTTAAGACCAATGTAAGCTAGGTTTTTGTTTGAATAATGTTTTTTAATGCATTCGAAATTTAGTTCATAGGTATATTTAGCTGATTTTTGTGGGAATATGTGTCCGAACCATTTGTTAAAAGCATTGTAAAAATGTTCGCTATCTTAAATGCTATATAATGCTGACTTTTGCTATGTAACTTAGCCAATTGTTCTTTTGTTGTACATAGATCCTCATGTATTTATTTTTTTATACCGTTTGAGGCTAACCTAATTTGAGTTTTTCATGTTACTTATCAGATTACTCGATTACTCGAACTAACTAGCTCATCGATTAATCGACTACTAAAATAATCGATAGCAGCAGTCGCTTGTGCCATTTTGTAGTGTCTACTTACTATTTCTTAGCAAACTGATTCAATATGTACACATATCTGCCATATGTTGACACAAGGGGTGTAACAATTAGTTTAGCACAACTGAATGTAATTCGATTGAAATACAAATTGATTATAATTTCAATATCCCATTTTGTTATTATTATTATTTTTTTTTAATCTGATGTTTCGTCAACAAAATTGTCATACACATAAAAACTAAATTGTCCATCCATCCATCAATCATCTGCCACTTAATCCGGGGTCGGGTCGCAGGGGCAGCAGTTTACCAGGGAAGCCCAGGCTTCCCTCTCCCCAGTCACTTCAACCAGCTCCTCCGGCGGGATCCCAAGAAGTTCCCAGACCAGCCGAGAGACATAGTCTCTCCAGCGTGTCCTAGGTCGTCCCCGGGGCCTCCCGCCAGTGGGACAACCCGAAACACCTCTCCAGGGAGGCGCCCAGGATGCATCCGAACCAGATGCCTCAACTGGTTCCTCTTAACGCGGAGAAGTAGCGGCTCGAGTCCCTCCGGATGACTGAGCTTCTCACCCTATCTCTAAGGGAAACTCCAGACACCCTGCGGAGGGAACTCATTTCGGCCGGTTGTATCCGGGATCTTGTTCTTTCGGTCATGACCCGCAGCTCGTTACTACAGGTTGGGGTAGGAACGTAGATCGACTGGTCAGTCGAGAGCTTTGCCTTTCAGCTCAGCTCCTTCTTCACCACTAGAGTCCGCATCACTGCAGATGCTGCACCGATCCACCTGTCGATCTCCCTCTCACTCCTACCCTCACTTGTGAACAAGACCCCAAGACACTTGAAATCCTCCACTTGGGGCAGGATCTCATCCACGACCCGGAGAGGTCATGCCACCCTTTTCCGATTGAGGACCATGGTATCCGATTTGGAGGTGCTGATCTTCATCCCAACCACTTCCCACTTGGCTGCTAACCGCCTTAGTGAGAGTTGGAGGTCACGGCTTGATGAAGCCAAAAGCACCACATCATCTGCAAAAAGCAGAGACGCAACGCTGAGGCCATCAAACCGGACCCACTCAACGCTTCGGGTGCGCCTACAAATTCTGTCCATAAAATTTATGAACAGAATCAGTGACAAAGGGGAACCCAGGAACGAATTCGACTTACTGCCGACAATGCGGACCAAACTATGACACCGGTCGTACAGGGACTGAACAGCCCTTACCAAGGGGCTCGGTACCCCGAACTCCCGGAACACCTACCACAGGACTCCCTGAGGCACACGGTCGAACGCCTGCTCCAAATACACAAAACTCACGTAGACTGGTTGGGCGAACTCCCATGCACCCTTGAGGACCCTGCCGAGTTAAGAGCTGGTTCACTATTCGAAGGCCGGGTCGAAAACCACACTGCTCCTCCTGAATCTGAGATTCGACTTCCTTACGGACCCTCCTCTCCACCACCCCTGGATAGACTTTACCGGGGAGGCTGAGGAGTGTTGAGAAGAAAAAAAAACTAATTTGTTATTTTTTATTTCTTTATGTACATTGGAAATGATTAGGTTAAATGTGAGATGTATTAAAGAGCTGATCTCAAAAGGTTTCTGGCCTCATATCGCAACCACATCAATATTTTTCTAGCTCTGCCCCTGCAGCGGGTCCGATCACGTCATTTTCAAAGTATTGGAATCGGCAAAAAAATATCGGCCATGCTTTTTTTTTTAATGTATTTAATGTTACAGACATAATATGTTACACTCATCCAGATTCTTTAATTTAGGCTTAAGGTACCGATAATGGCGGTGATTAATTTTGTTAAAATGTATCACATTAAATATTTAACGCAACTAATGCATGCGTTGCACGACCCACTCACGCATTGTCGCGCTCAATCTGTAATGGCGCTGTTTAACCCATTTGGAGAGATAAAAGACAGCGTTAAATGAGTAGAGTGCATTTTAGCAGCCTTTGGAGCCTTTTTTTTAATAGGCTATAGCCTTACAATCCCTCTCCCTGCGATTAGAAATATAATGGGAAGCAATGTGGGGAAGAAAGGTAGCAATTCTTCTTCTTAACATCTTATGTTATTTCCCAACGCAGAGAAGATATATCCATTGGTAGCACTATGCACAGTCATGGGTCCACTTCCCATCATGCATTTGGGTTGAATGGCTGCAGTATCATTTACTGAAAGCTCAACAAATGGCAGTATTTAGTCACAATATACAAAGTCACAAGTCTTTCTATCCGTGGATCCCTCTCAAAGAAAAAATTAATAATGTAAATGCCATCTTGAGGATTTATTGTCATAATAAACAAATGCAGTACTTATGTACTGTATGTTGAATGTATATATTCGTCCGAGTTGTATTCATTTTTTTCTTAATGCATTGCCAAAATGTATATGATCGGGAAAAATTATCGGGAATGATTGGAATTGAATCGGGAGCAAAAAAAAGCAATCGGATCGGGAAATATCGGGATCGGCAGATACTCAAACTAAAATGATCAGGATCGGATCGGGAGCAAAAAAACAACACTACTAATACCCATGATCAGTCACTGCCCGTCTTTCTTAGTCCAAATTAAAATATTATGTATCACCATCAACGGCATAAAAACATGATTGTTGGCTGCCATTTCTCCCAGTTCAATAGGATCTGACTGTCAGTGACTGAGTTGAACAACAAACAATTCTGCAGAAAAGACCCATCTTTAATCATTCATTTATCGTTCAATTTCCGACATCCAGCTTTTAGCCGCTAAGACTTGACAAATCATCTACCCTTCCACTATCAGACCCTGAGATGTGGACCCAGGATCATGTGCGTCAGTGGCTGGACTGGGCCATCAAAGAGTATGTCCTGGAGGAAGTGAACGTCATGCTATTCCAAGCACTGGACGGCAAGGCCCTGTGCAAGTTGACCAAAGAGGACATGATGCACCTCACGTCTGCCTACAATGCCGACATCCTGCTCTCGCACCTCAATTACCTCCGGCAGAGTAAGGCCACTCCTTTTAGTCATCTCTAACAAGGTTTTTTTTTTTAAAACAATTTGTGGACTACATTTGTATCAGACTAAGTAGAACATTAACAACCTTGATTTTTCTATCAGGTAGTCCAACTTTTTCATACTCTACAACGGCCTCTACCAATACGCCGCCTCCTCCACCTCCGCCACAGCCTCGACTTCAGGTCAAAGCTGGTAAGACTGGTTTCTATTTGCCATAAATTTTTACTGGTGATCAATATAATACAGTTCATGTCTGGGAAATTTCAGAATTGAAGGACATTTTGCATCCCACCCTTTACATTTATAATAATCCACTAGAGGTGTAACGGTAAACACAAGTCACAGTTCGTTACGTACCACTCCACAGAACGCGGGGTCATGGTTCAGTTCCGTAAAAAAGGAAAACCAAAAGGCTTTATCAAAGTATTTGAAAGTTAGTCGAAAGTTTGTTCTCTTGGCTAAAACTAAAAAGCAGCTGTTATTTCAGGGCAAAATAAATAGAGGAAAACATCAAGCTTGTGAATTTGTGTTTTTAATGTTCTAACATTCTTTAATTCATAGTTTATGTGCAAAAATAGAAGACACACCATTTTTTGTAGGGATGTATGGAGCCCCTAAAAGGACATCGACAGAAATAAAATTAATTTAAGCAATATGGTGCGCACCAGATTGTTTCTCGTGCGCACCAGAAACTATCTGGTAAGCATTAGCATGACGTAGCGTTTAAGCCAGCGGACTTTTTCTATGCAAGTCAGCCAATTGTTTTAAACATTAGCATTGTATAGCATTTAAGCTAGCGGACTTTTGCTATGCAAGTTAGCCAATTGTTGTAAACATTAGCATTATATCACATTTGAGATAGCAAGCTTTTGCTATGCAAGTTAGCCAATTTTTGTAAACATTGGCATTATACAGCATTTAAGCTAGCGTACTTTTGCTAGCTTCACCTCCCAAAGAAAAGCTAACAATACGACATATTTGAAACGCTGCAACTCTGACTGTGAAGATGCCAAGAATATGATGTTTACAAGACAAAATTTACCATTGATCTGTAGGCTGAGCTAATCAAACATTTGCTAGTTTATTACCATAATTTTTGGACTATAAGGCGCACCTGACTATAAGCCGCACCCACCAAATTTGACACAAAAACGGCATTTGTTCACAGATAAGCCACACTGGACTATAAGCCGCAACACTCATCACTGTATTATGGAATAGTTACACCAAAATATAGTAACTGGTAACACTTTATTTGACAGCGGCACCGTAAGACTGTCATAAGACCAAATGAACCACCATGAAGCTTTGAACCAATGGGCTGAAAAACTTCATTGCTTCGAGAAGCTTAATTTGCCCATCACTGCTCCACCTGCTGTCAACACTGCTGTCATCCAACATGCCTCCTAGCATGCATTGGAGCACTACAGATGTAAATAACAATCAACATCCATGTTCTATGCAAATTATTTCTTCAGTTACTGTTCCAGTTGTTTCATTTATTGCTAGATATGGTATTTGGTAACTCTTTATTTGAAAGTGGCGCCATAAAACTGTCATTAGACAATCATAATTATGACATGACACTGTTCTGACAAATAATTAATGCTTATACCAGATGTCATTTAGTGTTATCCGGCAAATTATCTCACTTTTGAATGGATGTAAAAGATCTGAGCTGAACATAAATGGAGATAGTGACATAGTTTGCAGGATGACACTTCATAACATTTGTCATAAGCATTCAGTATGCTTATGATAGTGTCATGTCATTATTATGATGGTCATAAGATTTATAAGACATATTTGGTATCATTTTATTTGACAGTCATGCCCTAAGACTATCATAATTATGACATGACACTGCCATGAGCATTAATGAATCCTTATGACAGATGTCATTTTGTGTCATCGGCAAATTATCTCACTTTTGAATAGTTTAAAAGATCCGAACTGGACATAAATGGAGTTAGTGACATAGTTTGCCGGATGACAATGACATCTGTCATAAGCATACATTAATGCCCTTGATAGTGTTATAATTATGATGGTCTTATGACGCCGCTCTCAAATAAAGTGTTACCTATTAACCCAAATAAATCAACAAATAAGCCGCGCTAGACGATAAGCCGCAGGATACTGAGGGAGAGAAAAAAGTAGCGGCTTATAGTCCGGAATTTACAGTACTTATTAATAAAATTGTAGCACGAAGCAGTAACAGCTAGCTTCAACTTCAGAGAAAAAGCTAATATTAATACAATTACAACCCTGTTACCTGCAATCATGTTACTGTTATCATGCTAAATGTCTTAAATACAACAGAAATGTAATAAAATATTTTAACATCATTTTTAAGATGGCTTAATCAAGCTTTAGATGGTTTAGGACAAATACAAACACTGTTACACTCTTAGAATCCACATTCAAAATACTAAAACATGCAGTTTCTGAGTAAATTTGTCCTGAGATCAAAGTCAAAAAGAAATTAAGTGAAAAGAATGCTTGAAAATATATATTTAAAAAAAAAACATATGTCTGGAGTACACATAAAAATGCATTCTTTCCTCTTGTCCAACTCCTCACGACAAAATTGAATCAAACAAAACAAGTCTGTCGTCTTTGTCAGCAGTAACAGCTAGCTAAACAGCTAACTTCTACTCCCAAGGAAAAGCTAAGATTATTAGGTTCTTGAAACCCTGTTACTGTGACTACGCCAATTATATGATATGAGCTAATCGAACGATAGCTAGTTTATTACCTCTATTAACTAAATGTACCAGAAAGCAGTAATAGCTAGCTTCTACTATAGAGGAAAAGCTAATTTTAATACAATTGCAACACTATTACAAACCTCAATCATGTAACTGTCTAAACTATACAAGTAATAAAATATTTAAAATCATCTGTAAGCTAAGCTAATCAAACTTTTGATAGTTTATTCCCTATTATTTATGAAAACAGAAAAAAAATTAAGAAGATAAAATATCCTCCACTTCTGGAATGACCCACGAACTTACAAAAAGCCACAAAACCTAACAAGAACCCGCTCTGTACAAACAGTAACCTTTTGAGATCCCGCTGTATTTTCCAACTGTGATTATACATCTCATCAGTCACATGCAGTCTGAGCTTAGCCACCAAATTCTCATCTTATCGCAACCAAACAACAACGGAGGCTACAAGAAACAATGTGCTGAGAGTTCAGAGCCGTGTTAAATAGTTTCATGAGTCTAAAGCGGGTTCCTTGGCACAACACTGGCCTCAACTGATGAATCCTAAACTCAACAGGCCGTTTTGGGCAGGAAGCAGCTGCAATGGCACAGGAAGTAGGCGGGGGGTAAGGGGGGGATAGGTCGCACTGCTGGGACACAACTCACAATCTAGTGGAGACAGAGTCAGCCCAAACAAAAGAACCCTCACCCAAGAAACTACGGGGTCATCTCAAGACCTCCCGACTTCTTATCGTCTAGCTTGGCAATTTACGGACTTCCTTCCCGCTGCGACTTCAATGGCCACTTCAAAAGATTTGCTGATTCTTCACGACCAAACATCTTGTCTGTCGTACTCATCGATTTCTTGGTCTCGCTCTGCGCAGAGAGCAGTTTTGATGAGATCAGCCGCAGAAACAGCTGGACTACCAACAACATGGCGGCCGTGCCCAAAGGTACCAAATGACATCCTGTTTGTGCATGGATGTGATTTGTTTCAACATGTCAACTTTGTTGGTAGGTTCCACCATGGAGCAGCAACACAGCAGAGTGTCAGAACCAGTGTCAAGAATTGGCCAAGGTGTGATTTGTCACAAACCAACACATTCAATCCTACATTTTTCGGACTATAAATCGGACAAGTAAAAAAAATGCATCATGAAGAAGGAAAAAAGCATAATAGGAATCCCAATTATGAGGGAACACTAACAGTCATGTGAAAAAAATAAGGACACCCCATTAAATATTCCATTCTTTATTAAGAAATGTTCACATATCAATGTCTGATCTTGTTTTATCTCCGGAAAAGAAAGTGATTTAATTGCAGGTAAACAACAAAAATTAACATTGTTTTACTCATTAAACCAAATTTATCAACAAAAAATGTAAATTCTAAATGAGGAAAAAGGACACCCTACCATCTAATAGCTATTGTTACCCCCTTTGGCTGAAATAACTTCAGTGAGACGCTTTTTGTAGCCATCTACAAGTCTTTGACATCGGTCTGAAGAAAGTTTGCCCCACTCATCAATGCAGAATACTTTCAACTGTGAGATGTTTGAGGGGTTTCTTGCATGTACAGCTCGTTTCAAGTTACCCCACAGCATCTCAATGGGATTAAGAGCTGGGCTTTGACTCGGCCATTCCAGGACTCTCCATTTCAGTCAGCCCCTTGGTGGATTTACTGGTATGTTTTGGGTCATTGTCATGTTGCAGGTTCCAGTTTTGCTTCAGCTTTAATTTTTTTCACAGATGATCTCACATGGTCCTCAAGCAACCTCTGATACACGATAGAATTCATGGGGCATTCTATGATGGTTAGCTGGCCAGGTCCTGCTGCAGCAAAGCACCCCCAAACCACGACGCTTCTACCTCCATGGTCTGAGGTTCTTTTCCTGGAATGCTGTTCTGAATTGGGTTTACGCCAAACATTGTCCTCTGTTCTGGTGTCCAAATAATTCAATTATAGATTCATCTGTCCAAAGAACATTATCCCAGAAGAGAAGTCCTGGTCTTTGTCTACATTCACTCTGGCAAACTTCACTCTGGCCTTCATGTTCTTCTTGGAGAACAACGGTTTCCTCCTTGCACACCTCCCATGAAGGTTAAACTTGTGATGTCTTTTTCTGATTGTAGAGGCATGCACTTTCACATCAACAGTAGCAAGAGCCTGCCGTAGGTCCCATGATGACATTTTAGGATTTTTGGAGTCTTCTGTTAGCATCTTGCTGTCTGCTCTCATGGTGAACTTGTTTGGACGGCCAGACCTGAGCATGTTGGCAGTTGTTTTGAATTTCCTCCACTTGTAGATTATTTTCCAGACAGCGGAATAGCTGATTTTATTTTCTTTTGAGATCTTTTGAAATCCCTTACCAGACTCATAAGCGTCTACAACAGGGGTGGGCAAACTATTCCACAAAGGGCCGCAGTGGGTGCGGGTTTTCGTTGCAACCCATCCAGAGGACACTTTTTCACCAATCTGGTGTCTTACAAGTGCAATCAGTTGATTGCAGTCAGGTGCTTCTTGTTACCCCGCGCCCCTCATTGGTTAAACTGCCTGTGCTGTATCAGTTGTAAGAAAGACCAGGACCCACCGCGGCCCTTGAGGACCGGTTTGCCCACCTCTGGTCTTCAATCTTCTTTCTGAAGGCCTCAGATAGTTTCTTGATCTCACCATGCTGTTTTCTCTCACTTCAGCAGTCAGTTACTGTAGAAAAAAAAATGTGTTGAGTGGGGCAAACTTTCTTCAGATCTTCAGACCGATGTCAAAGACTGGTAGATGGCTACAAAAAGCGTCTCACTGAAGTTATTCCAGCCAAAGGCGGTAACACTAGCTGTTAGGTGGTAGGGTGTCCTAACTTTTTCCTTGGTTAGAATTAGCATTTTGTTGAATGAGTAAAACTATGTTATTTTTTGTTGTTTACCAGCAATTAAATCACTTTCTTTTCCAGAGATGAAGAAAAAACAAGATCATACATTTATATGTGAACATTTTTAAACAAATAACTGAATATTTCATGGGGTGTACTAATTTTTTCACATGACTTTAAATGGTTACTCATACAGGTAGCACCAGAACATGACTCGGTAATGTTTATTCCTTGGTTAGGTTGGTTGTTGTGAAATCACTTATTTTAATTTAGCTAGCTACGGAGCTAGCTAGATTAGACACATATTATCAGTCCAACCAAGTAGGTCGTCAAACAATTTAAAAAAGTGCGACTTATAGTCCGAAAAATCAAGTTTGTATTCCTTAAAGTCAATTCTCTATCAACTTTAATATATTTTCCTTAATCTTCACAGATCCCTATCAGACATTAGGGCCCATAAGCAGCCGGCTAGCAAACCCAGGTAAGGAGATTAGTCATACAAAAGTGGGTGACACAAATGAGGCCTTTGCACTGACTGTGTTGGCAACACGTGAGAAAAACAAATGAACGCCTGGCATAAAAGCGATGGGCGGAGGCGACGTCTGTGACCGTTTGCCTTGCTGTTTTCCTCACAGAAGGCCAACCTGTACGCTCGTCCAAGAAACGAACAAGCAGGCAAAGTTCGTACAAGCTGACTGACCTCAGCGCCCAAAGGCCTGTGGGTAGGTTACAGTCCAGAAATGTATCATGTTATTCCGAGCCACACAGTGGAAAGGTCCCATTTGTTTACTCCAAGATCATATTGAAGCTTCATTTTACGTCTCAGTTCATTTACTGCCATTGACTGTGGTTGATGTCTAATCCATTTGAACTGGGAAATCTCGTAGTGATCAGAATACCAGAAATCATCCCTGTCTGCCCTCGCAGTTCAAATGGATTGGACATTTATAGCTGCTATAAAGTTAATGGAACAAATATTACAAGACTAGGCAATGTTATGCTCAAGATCACAATATCCGAAACTAAGACTTCCACAGGACTAGAACGCAGCGAGACCAAAACCAGACCAAGACTTTCGAGAGTCAAGACCGAGACGTGACCAAAACCATAAAAATCCATAATACAAAATGTTTTAATGTTACGTTTTTGATTGTTTACCAGGGTTTTTTCCTTAAAATGACATTGAAGTGAAATGCTGGTCTTGGACATACAGAGAATCCCAGACCAGATCAAATTTGAGAAGAAAAAAAAAATCAAAATGTAACTGTTCACACTGCATAAAAAAAAATCAGACATGTGTAACATATGGGCAAATAAAAATGGATTTAACCTGCAGTGTGAACGAAGCCGAAAAAAATATTTTGTACATTTAGTTGTGCAAAAGACGACGACTTCCTGATCCACAACTCCTGTATCTGGGCAGGTTCTGGCCAGATCCAGCTGTGGCAATTCCTACTGGAGCTTCTGTCAGACAGCAACAATGCCGGCATCATCACATGGGAGGGCACCAACGGCGAGTTCAAAATGACCGACCCCGACG
Source organism: Corythoichthys intestinalis (assembly GCF_030265065.1). Taxonomy (NCBI): domain Eukaryota; kingdom Metazoa; phylum Chordata; class Actinopteri; order Syngnathiformes; family Syngnathidae; genus Corythoichthys; species Corythoichthys intestinalis. The sequence goes on from NC_080398.1 coordinate 679,516, forward strand.
AGGTGGCCAAGCGCTGGGGCGAGCGCAAAAGCAAGCCCAACATGAACTACGACAAGTTAAGCCGCGCCTTGCGCTACTACTACGACAAAAACATCATGACCAAAGTGCACGGCAAGCGCTACGCCTACAAGTTTGACTTCCAGGGGATCTCGCAGACGCACCAGAGCCACCAGGCGGCTGACGGCGGCGGCATGCTGAAGTACCAGACGGAGATGTCCTACGTGCAACCGTACCACAGCCACCAGCCCAAAATGAACTTCATGACAGGCCACCCGCCGCCCATGCCCGTGTCACCCGGGAACTTTTTTGGGCCGCCGACCACGTATTGGAACTCGCCAAGCAGTCCCATCTACCCCGGGACGGCTATGAACAGACACCCAGCTGCTCATTCCCACTTGAGCTCGTACTACTGAGTACTTACATAACATAAGTATACCATTTACGGCAATAGCCAATCTATTTGAACCAGGGGCGGGACATAAGGGGGTGCTGGGGGCCCGGGCCTCTAAAGGGGCGGGTTAAACAGAAAGGTAAGATAATGCGTGGGGCTGTAATATAGTGTTTAAGTGTTAAAGTATCTCTGCCAGGCGCTTAGCCGGTTGTCTGGAGGGGCCCGCAAATAATTGTCCACTAGCACCCCCTCTTGTTGAACGGTCAACTCAGGGGGGTGGGGCGTTTATACTTATCGCACCTGAGCCTTATTCACATTTGTTCCGCCACTGATTTGAACTCCCAGTTCAAATGGATTGGACGTCCATCGCCGTCAATGTTGTCCAATGAATTTCAGGGACAGACAACTCCTAGTTTAAATGGCATTCATGTGAAAGAGTCAAAGTATTTCAGTAAAAATTACTTGTATACTGAAGTATAAATTACCATATTTTCCACACTATAAGGCGCACCTTCAATGAATGGCCTATTTTAAAACTGTTTTCATATATAGGCGCACTGCATTATAAGGCGCAGTAGTAGTTGTAGTGCTTGGGGTTGTGTTATACATCCACTAGATGGTGCTGCGCTAAGAGGAATCTCATGCCATGATTAACCAAAATTGATCCATATACAGTGGTACCTCGACATATGATAGCTTCGACACACGATCTTTTCAACATCCGACGTAAAATTTGACTCGCCATTTGTTTCTACATCTGATGACATGCTCAAAATACGACAATTTATGACAGCGCCGCAGTTTTGTTTTCCCGCAAGACGGACGTACAGTGGATTTTCTTGCGAGAGAAATCAACACGGGTTCCAAGAAGGTTAGCGCAGGTGGTGAAAAAAGGAAAAAGGTTGCTGTAGAAATGAACATGGAAATGATAGAAAAATATGGGCGCGGTGTGCATATCTGTGAACTGGCTTGACAATACGGCCGTAGAATGTCTACGATCGCGTCTGTCCACATCCGATCTCCATTCGCCAGTAATTATAAGTTATCGTGACATTTATTATTGTGGTAACCTCGCCAAAGAAATAACCCTTTTAGGCAGGTTTTTAATAATTTATCTCAGAATTTGTGCAACTCAACACGCCTACTGTCCGCCGCAGTTGACGCCAACAACAACAGAACATTAAAAGAAGTAAAATGTCTTTCTGTCACGTTAGCTACGTGGTGCGTTCAGGTACAGCACGCAAAACACAGATTTTTATTTATAATTTATTTGTTTTGCAATGTGTCCCGTAATTTTCTGAGTATAAAGCGCACCTGACTATATGCCACGACCCACCAAATTTGACACGAAAACAGCATTTGTTCATAGATAAGCCGCACTGGACTAAAAGCCGCAGCTGTCCTTACTGTATTATGGGATATTTACACCAAAAGATATTGCATGTGGCATCATAAGACTGTTATAAGATTAAATGAACCACCATGAAGCTTTGAACCAATTGTCTGCAAAGCTTCATTGCTTCAAGAAGCTTCATTTGGCCATCGCTGCTCCGTTAGGGGAGGCAGTCAACCTCTGCTGCCACCTGCTGTCAACACTGTTGTCGTCCAGTATGCCTCCTAACATGCATTGCAACACTACAGATGTAAATAACAATCAAATTTCATGTTCTGTATGAAGGAATTCAACCCCCCGGCCAAGCCGCGGAAACAGCAACAGCTGAACCAAATAGTGTTCCGCTGGCACCGCTCCCGCAAGTCGGCCGAGAGGGGTAAAATCCCGCGCGTTCACTCCGGTGTTAACCCTTTGTACTGACTCCATTTTGAACGGTTTAAAGAAGGCTCACTGAAAACAGGTTGACAATTTATTCGTCAACAATGGTCAAAAACAGACGACGGAGAGACAATTCTGGATCCAGGGTCGGCAAAACAACGGCTACATAGAAATGTTTCCGAGAAGCGACAGTTGTTATCTAAATGTTCAGTCTTTTGAAAGCTGCGGTGGAGTGGGCTGGGCCGAAGGCGTGCCTGGGTGATGTCTAGGGATCCTCCTTCTGTGGCAGGTTTGGGCGGTCATGTTCGTGCGTCATCTTTCGTGGTTGCCACGGCTATCGACGCATGTCTTGACGTTCAAGGCGCTGCGCTATCAACATCTTGTCCCGGCAGAACGGGATCGTTCTGATCTCATCGAAGAGTTGTTGACGTCTTCTCTTTACCTTATCAGGCGAGGGCTGATAAGTTGGTCCCCTTTACTGTGTCAAAGGGCATGGAGTAAAATCTACCTAAACTATGTTACATGCTTTACTATAATGAATGTGTTAGACTAATCAAAACAATTATATGGTGTGTGCGAGAAAGGTAACTATTGCCTTCGTGTGCAAATTAGTTTGTCAGTTACTGTTCTAGCTGTCTCATTAATTGCTTGTTATGGTAATTGGTAACACTTTGACAGTCGCATTGCTTCAAGAAGCTTCATTTGGCCAATACTGCTCCGTTGAGGAAGACAGTCAACTTCTGCTGCCACCTGCTGCCAACATGCCTCCTAGCATGCATTGCAGTGCTACAGATGTAAATGTTCTGTGCTAATTATATCTTCAGTTACTGTTCCAGTTGTTTCATTAATAGCTAGTTATGGTCTTTGGCCACACTTTGACATTGGTGCCATCAGACTTTCATAAGACCATTATAATTATGACATGATACTGCCATGAGCATTAATGAATGCTTATGGCAGATGTTATTTTGTGTTATCCAGCAAATTATCTCACTTTTGAATGAAATGTAAATGGCAGTCTTATGACGCCTCTGTCAAAGAAAGTGTTACCTATTAACCCAAATAAATCAACAAATAAGAAGCACTGGACTATAAACCACATTCAAAATAAGGGGAAAAAATAGCGGCTTATAATCCGAAAATTATGGTAATTGCCATTTGTAATAGTACCAGCAGTATTTATTAAGGAGTCAGTGTAGATTTTTGGGCTGTGCAACGAATTAATGGAATTATACCATTTCGACATACCAACAAAGTCCTGGAACAAATTAGCTTCGTATGTAGAGGTACCACTGTATAAGGCGGATCGGATAACAAGGCACACTGTCTGCTTTTGAGAAAATTGAAGGCTGTTGTAATGAAATACTAAAAAGTAAAAAATATATATCTATAAACATAAAATCGTAAATTTCGCACATGTACATTAATAGAGGGGAGCACAAGCGCATGTTAGAATGAGTATGGATGACATCACGAGGAAGGGCGGGTCATCCGGGCCAGTCGCATTTGATTGGATAGAATAGTAGAAGCATTACTAAAATATCTGCCACCATTTACGATTGCCATTTACTGGCTTTTAATTCCGTTTTTATCTACTAAACATATCAGAAAATGTTTTTTTTCCCCCCTAATTCATTAACTCATTAGCTGCCATTGACTGCGGTAGACGTCCAATTCATTCTTGACTGGGAGGAGTGAATGAATGAATGAATAACAGATGTACATTCACTACCAATCCTAGTTTATATGAACTGGAGGTCTATCATTGTCAATGAGTTAGATAAGATTCTTTCTGCTTGGATGCACGTGAAAAGTTGTTGTCTGTCCCTTTAAATAAAGTTGGAGATGAGAACGTGGTCGCTGGAATGCAAAGTGTGGATTCTGGTAGACATTTCTCGTCTTGTTGAAAAGGGCATTATAATTGGACGGACAAAAGGGACTAATGTCGTATGATCTTCCAAGAATGTTCTGAATATACTGATCACATGTTGTATTTACTGTATTCAATTGTTACGGAACCAAGTTTCTCTTTATGTACAATGGATAGAAAAGTTTACACACCCCTATTCAAATGTGAGGGTGTAACAACACATCGATTCGGATCGATACATTTTGGTTAACAGTGTTGTTTTTGGCAGGCCTTTTAATTTTTAGGACGATAATACTTATTAGTGTTAGTCCCATTTTAGTCATGTCAAATGTGTTTGTCTAGTTTTTGATGACGAAAACTTAAGACTAATTCCATCTAGTTTTAGTCGACGTTTACTAGAAACCTTTTTGTCTATTAAATTTTTAAAAATTTTACTCCATAAATAAATAAAAGTTTCCAACTTGACAAATGAACATTTACAGGCAAGCACATATTGTAGCATCTACAAGGACAATTATACCTTGGTGATAATACATATTCAGCAGGAAAGCAGTACATTATTTTCATTTGATTTACCCACCTGGACGCCACGAACTGTATGTAAAAAAAAAAAGTCCCTGAGTTTAAGAGCACGCTTGCCATTAGCATTAGTAATGTAAATGCAATGCTAACGCTACCAGTTACATTTATCGTGTGATGATCACTCAGCGAAGACCTTTAAAGGCTAAAGCAACATTGCATATTCTCTCTGGCCAAGATAATCAAACAAATCTTACCATGCGTGCAAGCCTGGAGACTGGAGAGCAGCAGCATGTCACATGAGTGACACAGCCAGACACTGCTAGATGGAGGCTAACATATAAAATGTCACACATTGTGAACGGGACGGAAACTATTGCACATTTTCGTCTCATTCTCGTCTCATCAGACGAAAGCTAGCAATAGGTTTGTTATGTTTTAGTCTCCCAAAACACGTTTTTAGCTCGTAATCGTCATAAACAAATGTTCGTCGACGAAATATTTTCGTACAGTCATTGTTGATGAAAACAACCCTTGTGGTTAAGCAACAATCTCGATTCAAACTATGCCGTTTGTTAAAAGAATGGTTTTTCGCTTAAATATCTGAAAGGTTTCAGCGACAAAACATCAAAATTGCTATCTATTTTTGGCTTTAGTTTAAATATTTGTATTTAAAATGTACATATATAAAATTGATCAAATTCAATTGAATTAAATGGAATCATGGCAGATTTTACTCTCGGCAAACGACACATTGTCCCAAAAATATAAATGTTTCGTATCATGTTGTCCTGAAATTCATTTACACGCCAAAGGTCAGTAAGTTTGAACTTCATACAGGTCAGTTTTTAAACGAGTTATCCAGGTTTCATTTTTTTTTTTACTAATCACAAAAAACATTTGAATAGATTTGTGTGGACTTTTTATATCCAAGTACTTTGTTTGATAGTCGATGTAACGGTTTTGTAAGTCAAAGAAACTTTTGTAAAAGAAATTGTACAGACCGTCATGTAGCAACACAACATTTACTCATGTTAATAAATGTTTCCTGTAGCTAACAAAGGGACTCCTGTGGTTGAAATTTTAGGCTTTAATAGTCAAACTTAAAGATATCTTCAAAAGTTCTGTGAAGTTCTTTATCCTGCTCCGTGGCAGCAGAAGCATTCATCTTTTTCTCCCTTTCCCAGTTCACTATCTTACCCTTCTGTGTTGACATCGGCGATGTGGAGGGCATTAGCATGTTGGATAGTTTGACAGTTTGCGCAATAGCCTCTGCAAAAAAGCACAAGAACGTTGTGAGAAGACTGTGTATTTTTGATTATTCTAATGGTGTGTTGTCTACTAGTCTATCACATATTTGAAAAATACAGAACATAGCCTGTGTCCGATAAAAAATGATTTTTGAAAAATGAAGGATAGCACGCTAATTGTTTATTCAATATAAAAATGTAACAATGGTTGAAAATAACACTTCACATCTGGAAGTTTTTTTATTATTCATCCATCCATCCATCAATTACCGTTGTATGCGGGGCCTGGTCGTAGGGGCTGATTGTCATACAACATGCACATTTAAAGGGAACCTCTGACTTAAATACTTATACACTGTTGGCTCTTATAAGCCAACAGTGTTCTTTTACTAACACATTATTGCCATTGATTTAAAAATCGAAAATATTTAGCACGTTTTGACCAACGGAGGGTGCCATGTTTTACGCGCACAATGCACGCTGGCTGTGATGACGCGGTTGGGCTGGACTGGGAGAATAGCTGTGCTAGCTAGCAAGCGAAGCTAGTATGACAACTGGCATGACTTTGTCACAATCTGCTGCTGGTCAGAATGTTTTTTTACAGAGAAGTGTGATGAGTTCCCAACAACGTACCTGCATCAGCAGTATGTTTAAACCGAGCCTAGGCGGCTTGCCAAGATATTGACTTGCTGCCATTTGACAGTTTGTATATCACTTCGTTGCTAGTTGATTCATTACCTTGTTTTTTTTCCGTTTGTCTGCCTCTTACCTCAGTTTTCCCTCAGTTTTTTTTTTTTTTTTTTTTTTTTTTTTAAATTGATCCCGACCTACTGTCTCGGACCCTTTTTGTGTCTCCCTTTTTTAACTTCTAACGTTATGCTTTTTTTTTTTTTTTTAATATATATTTTTTATTGTTATTTTTGTGGTTGTGTTTCCATCCTTCTTTTAAAGCATTAAATACATATGTGCTTTTGAATAGGTTGACAAATAGTCAAACCCAGTTTATAATGTTGATCGATTAATTAATTTATACGATTGCATTTATATTACGATTATTAACTCATTAGCTCCCAAAAACGTATAAATACGTTCTATTTTTAATTGTTTCAGTGTCCCAAAGACGCATTTATATGTCTTTTACGTTTTGTTTTTTTCGAAAAAGACATCTATGGCTTCTGATTTAACTGAGGTCCAAAGCACAAAGCTGAAAATCAATTTTAAAGCAATAAAACTGGCCACTTTAGGGCAGTAGCGCATTTGGTAAGACACGCAACCCTATTCAATGGCAACGAGAGGCCAAGCTGCAAAGCCGGGGCGCTGTCGGAAGACGACCGAATGGATGCCAGGCGGCGGACGACCGAGCAGAACAAATGGTAGAACGCGCGGAATGCCATCCGCTGGACGACCGGGACCACTAGATGCCGTTAAGCCGTTTTTCCCCGCGAGCAGAGCCCGCAGAGACTCAAAAAGAATTTATCTTTTGAGACAGGCAACGATTAGGGACAAGTTTAACCGGCGGTCGCGGCCACAATAACTTCATCTTTCAGTTACTCGTAATTTCTGGACTATAAGGCGCACCTGACTATAAGCCACCACCCACCAAATTTGACACAAAAATTGCATTTGTTCATAGATAAGCCGCACTGGACTATAAGCCACAGCTGTCCTCACTGTAGTATGGGATAGTTACACCAAAAGATATAAACCGGTAACACTTAATTTGACAGCAGCATCATAAGACTGTCGCAAGACCAAATGAACCACCATGAAGCTTTGAAACAATTGGCTGCAAAGCTTCATTGCTTCAAGAAGCTTCATTTGGCCTTCACTGTTCTCGCTTCATTTGGCCATCACTGTTCTCTTGGGGGAGACCGTCAACCTTTGCTGCCACCTGCTGTCAATACTGTTGTCGTCCAGCATGCCTCCTATCATGCATTGCAGCGCTATAGATGTAAATAAACATCAAAATTCATGTTCTTTGATAATTATTTCTTCAGTTACTGCTCCATTTGTTTCATTAATTGCTAGTTATGGTATATAGTAGCACTGTATTTGACAGTGGTGCCATAAGACTGTCATAAGACCATCATCATACTTATGACAGGTGTCATTTTGTGCCAGCCGGCAAATTATATCACTTATGAATGGATGCAAAAGATCCGAGCTGGAAATAAATGGTCTTAGTGACATAATTTGCCGCATGATACTAAATGAAATATGTCATAGGCATTCATTAATGCCCATGATAGTGTCACCTCATGATTATGACGGTCTTATGGCAGTCTTATGACGCCGCCGTCAAATAAAGTGTTACCTATTAACCCAAATAAATCAACAAATAAGCCGCACTGGACTATAAACCGCAGGATTCAAAATGAGGGGGAAAAGTAGCGGCTTGTATTCCGAAAATTACGGTAGTTAGGTGTAAATAAATTGTTACTTTGCTATCAAAAGCTCTATTTGTCTTGTTGTTTGTGATATTTTGTAAAAGGAAAAAAATATTCAGATGTTTGGGGGATGTATCTAAAGCAAAAAACAGCTGTGTTTAAGTCAAAGTTATGTTTGTAATGTACGCTTTTGCAAAAAACTTCATTTCTCCATTTTTTCATCAGAAATCGGAAACCTGCTCAAACTAAGCTATTTTCTAATGCTGATTTCTAAAGAATGGAAAAAAATATGAACTTACTTTTTTTCTGCTGAAAGAACAGAGTCTAATCTTTCTTTTGGTAGGTTCCATGTTTACATAGCAATTGAACAGAATTTTCTGTGGGCCTTGCAAAATCAGTCAAAATCCAGTTAAACGGCCAGGAGCGAAGGGCCTTGCTCCGGTGAAAATGGCTGGGAGTGAATGAGTTAATCTATCTATATTTGTTGTTTATGGTTAACCTTTTTGTCTCACTGCAATCAAACTTTTCTCATGTTGTAACCTTTCACTATTACCATTACTGTGGCGAGGAGGTCCCCGACTGCCAGCCACTACCCAGCATCATGTTGGGGTTGAGTGAAAATAGGAGAGTCTATCATCCTCAATGAGTTAACTCAGAACTCAGCAGCACGCCTCATCACACGAACCCCCGCAACACACCACATTACCCCCATCCTCCGTCAACTTCACTGGCTTCCCGTTAAACAAAGAATCAATTACAAAATCCTCATCATCACCTTCAAAATACTCCATGTCCTGGCCCCTCCCTACCTTTGCGATCTTCTCCATCTAAACAATCCAACCCGTTCACTTCGCCCTACCACTATTCCCCCCCTCTCCGTCCCCCGTGTCCGCCTCTCCATCTTTGGTTCCAGAGCTTTTAGTCATTGCGCCCCCCAGCTCTGGAACTCCCTACCCCCTGATCTCCGCAGCATATCTACTCTATCACTTTTCAAATCTCGACTGAAAACACACCTGTTCACTCTTTCTTACCCACCATAACCCCTAGCTGTCATATTTTTACCTCTTTTTATTGTGCTTTTAATTTTTTTTTATCCTTTTAATACCTCTTTATCGTACTGTAATTCCATGCCTCTTGTGAAGCGTCTTTGTGTGTTTGAAAAGCGCTCTAGAAATGTATTATTATTATTATTAATAAAACAAGGAAGTTGTTGCTGAAAAACACCATTAACAGGAACACCCATTTTTACTGGGAGGGGTTCAAAATGGATTGGACGTCCATTGCCGTCAATGGTAGCCAAAGTGCATAATCTCTTGCTCCACAAAAAAGTGGGCCTTGATCAAATCTACGCTAGTTTGTCATCACTAATTGACAGAAATTCCCTTTTCGTCAATGGACTTTCTTCTCAAGCCCCTCGAATTACAATAGTGTACCGAATTTCGTCTGGTAACATTTGATACCTTGAAAGGTCTGCTGAGCATCCAGGACCTCCTCCTCCACAACCACAGTGCCTTGCAGCTGTTCCTCATCCTCCTCCCACTCCACTCCTCTGCCTATAAATGGCCACTTCACTTCAGTCGTATCATCCGCATCCACGATCAGATCGGGCTGAGGTGTGGTTGTGCTTTGACTGGGCTGCGTGGTGGCCTTCAATACGGATACTGCCGTTGTTGTTGTTTTAGTGGGGAGGAACAATTTCTTCTTCTTCTGAGTTTTGAATCGTTGCCCCCCGGGCTGCACTTTCCAACCTCTTCCGGTCTTTATTTCAGTCACTGGAAAGACAAGAAAGGTAAAAGAAATTATACAAATGTCACTGGTATTAAGAGTGTTATGATATTTATTACAAGAAGCAACGGCAGAGCCACAAGTGGAGTCGCAGCAGGCACACACCCAATCCCAGCCATGCAACTCCACCCACCTATGAAGTAAAAAGACAGGCGAGGTGGTTAGCTATTAAATTCTTCTTCAATGCACAATGAAGAACAGAAGTGGGTAAAGTAAAGATGTCCCGATCGATCGGCATCCCGATCACGTCATTTTCAAAGTATCGGAATCGGCAAAAAAATATCGGACATGCCTTTTTTTAATATACAGTGGTACCTCGACATACGATTGCTTCGACACACGATCTTTTCGACATCCGACGTAAAATTTGACTCGCCATTTGTTTCTACATCCGACGAAAAGCTCGAAATACGACGACATGGCAGCACCGCAGACGAATGCACGACGGATTTTCTTGTGTGACAAATCGACACAGGTTTCAAAAAAAGGTTGGTACAGGTGGTGAAACAAGGAAAAAGTTGACGCTTACCTTCTAAATGAAAATGCAAATGATTGAAAAATATGAGCGTGGGCTGGGCATCCGTGAAATGGCTAAACAATAAATCTCCACAGTCCTCCTCCGACCATCGTTCGCCAGTCTTTATAAATTAAGCTGACAATTCTTATTGTGGTAACATCTCCATATAAATTGCCAGATTCGCCACGTTTTTATCATTTATTTCACAACTTATTCAAGACAAAACACCTACTGTGTGCTGCAAATGATGGTGTTCTCAAGAAAACATTAAAAGTGAAAGTGAAACTCTCAAGATCACCACTCTCTGTCTCTGGCACGTCAGCCCCGCGGTGCGTTCAGGTAGCACATAAAACGTCCGCCACATTATAACCCGATTCATTACATTAATACAGGAATTATTTTTATGATTTTTATTATATTATTCCGATTTTTATTTATAATTTATTTGTTTTGCTATGTGTAATTGCAATTTGTAATAGTACCAGCAGTATTTATTAGGGATTTAATGTAGGTTTTTGAGCTGTGGAACGAATTAATGGAATTATAATGTATTCCCATTGGAAAATCCTGCTCGACATACGACCATTTCGACTTACAAACAAGGTCCTGGAACGGATTAACTTCGTATGTAGAGGTACCACTGTATATATATATTTTTTAATTAAATCATTTTCTAATTGTATTTAACGTTACAGACAAAATGTCTTACATTCATCCAGAGTCTTTAGTTTTGGCTTAAAGTAGGGCTATCAAATTTATCGCGTAAACTGCTGTAATGAATTTTTTTTTTTAATGAATCACGTTAAAATATTTAATGCAATTAACGCAAACGCTGCACGACCCACTCACGCATTGTCGCGTTCAATCTAAAATGGTGCCGCGTTACCTCTATAGAGAGCTAACAGGCAGCGTAAAATGAGTAGAGAGAATTTTGGCAGTCTTTGGAGCCTCTTTTTAATTGGCTAAAGCCTTAAAATCCCTCTCTCAGCAATTAGAAATATCGTGGGAAGCAATGTGGGGAAGAATGGTAGTGGTTGATCTTTTCCTTAACACCTTATATTACTTCTCAACGGTTAAATGGCTACAGTATCATTTACTGAAAGGTCAACAAATACACTAGATGGCAATATTTAGTCACAATATACAAAGTCACATTTACCCTTTAAGAATTACAAGTCTTTCTATCCGTGGATCCCTCTCACAGAAAGAATGTTAATAATGTAAATGCCATCTTGAGGATTTATTGTCATAATAAACAAATACAGTACTTATGTACTGTATGTTGAATGTATATATTCGTCCGAGTTTTATTCATTTTTTTCTTAATGCATTTCCAAAATGTATATGATCGGGAGAAATTATCGTGAATGATTGGATATGAATCGGGAGCAAAAAAAGCCATCGGACCGGGAAATATCGGTATCAGCAGATACTCAAACTAAAACGATCGGGATCGGATCGGGAGCAAAAAAACATGATCGGAACAACCCGAGGGCAAAGTAGCCAAAATTTACTCAAGTAAGAGTAGCACTGCTTTAAAATAATATCACTCAAGCAGAAGTAGTCATCCCAAAAAGAAATTATTCAAGTAAAGTATAAGTAAAATAGAATACTCAAGTAATGAGTAACATTGTGAGTCACGGCTTACATTATTTGTTTTTTTATTTTTAAACAATGGTCTTTTTGTTCTTACACCTCAACTATATGAACTGTTATTATTATACTCTACTATAAACTATTACATGACAGTAATAGCCCACAAAAAATACCGTATTGGCCTGAATATAAGACGGTGTTTTTTGCATTGAAATAAGACTGAAAAAGTGGGGGTCATCTTATATTCGAGGTCTAGACATTGTACCCATTCAAGACGCTAGATGGCGCCAGATATCATTTAAGCAATGTTCTGTCTTGACAGATCTCATCTACTCTCAAGTTTAACCAATTTGCATTATTTTATTGCAATGTTTTTCCTTATTCAGATTTGTTTCAAGACTACAGTTACAGTTAGACTTCACTTTGATGGTTAATGCAGTTATTTCAATTTTGTTGTTTTATAACAATCGATTGGTTTATTTACATTTCAAAAACCAGAAGCCATTCATTTACGAATGTGATTTAGTTTACATATTTAAATGTTCAGATATTAAGATATGAATGAGGCAAAACAACATGCTTTTTCTCTCAAATATATTGTTATAATCATTTGTTTCAGATGTACTGTAATTATTTTCTGTATAAAAATCAATTTGGTGTTCAACAAGTCTTTTTTTCAAACTTGAGTCCTGAAAAAGAGGGGGTTGTCTTATAATCAGGGCCGTCTTATATGAGGGCCAATACGGTACACAAAAATTATTGAATCCACTAGAAAAATCTACAGAAATGAAACATCATCTGTCCAAAGAGCATGAGTGATGAAAATAATCATCTCTCTGGTTTTCCGTGGTCTTTCTGTGCCAAATAAAAACAGAGGGAGAGATTGAAATCCCCACTTTCGAGAATGTATGACTGTCAAATAATTGAAATTTCATGGCGTTTTAAAGACGCCACATTATTGAACAGGCCGGTGTGACTTTCAACTGCAAGCTTGTGTGTGGTCATGTGACAGTATTGTTACAAGTTGCTCCTATGTATAAGTTGCACGCGTAGCCAAAATATGAAAAAAGTGACTTATAGTCCATAAAATACAGTACTTTTTTAAAATATCATTGCAATTTTAATGTTTTAATCATAGTCAAGTGTTTAAAAATGTTTTTACTAGGGTTGTTCCGATCATGTTTTTTTTGCTCCCGATCCGATCCCGATCGTTTTAGTTTGAGTATCTGCCGATCCCGATATTTCCCGATCCGATTGCTTTTTTTTTGCTCCCGATTCAATTCCAAACATTCCTGATAATTTTTCCCGATCATATACATTTTGGCAATGCATTAAGAAAAAAACGAATAAAACTCGGACGAATATATACATTCAAAATACAGTACAAAAGTACTGTATTTGTTTATTATGACAATAAATCCTAAAGATGGCATTTACATGATTAACATTCTTTCTGTGAGAGGGATCCACGGATAGAAAGACTTGTGACTTTGTATATTGTGACTAAATATTGCCACCTAGTGTATTTGTTGAGCTTTCAGTAAATGATACTGAAGCCATGCCCAAATGCATGATGGGAAGTGGAACCATGACTGTGCATAGTGCTACCAATTGATATATCTTCTCTGCGTTGGCAAATAACATAAGGTGATAAGAAAAAGATCAATTGCTACCTTGCTTCCCCACATTGCTTCCCATGATATTTTAATCATAGGGAGAGGGATTGTAAGGCTTTAGCCAATTAAAAAAAGGCTCCAAAGGCTGCCAAAATTCAATCTACTCATTTTACACTGCCTTTTATCTCTCTATATAGGTAAAACGGCACCATTACAGATTGAGCGCGACAATGCGTGAGTGGGTCGTGCAGTGCATGCATTAATTGCGTTAAATATTTCAACATGATACATTTTTTTAAAAATTAATTACCGCAGTTATCGGGATAAATTTGATAACCCTACCTTAAGCCTAAACTAAAGACTCTGGATGAGTGTAACATATTATGTCTGTAACGTTAAATACAATTAGAAAACAATTTAAAAAAATATATATATATATATATTATATTCAAAAAAGGCATGTCCGATATTTTTTTGCCGATTCCGATACTTTGAAAATGACGTGATCGGACCCAATCGATCGGCATCCCGATCGATCGGGACATCTGTAGTTTTTACCTTCCCATATTTGTGTCATAGTTGCAGGATTTTGCCGTCGGAGTTGGGACGTCACTTTCTGCCGACATGCTGCAGTGCATGTAAAGCTGCTGTAAAATGATACGTAGGAATTTACAGCTGGTTAAAAAGTTATGTCAATCACATAGGTTACCAAGTAAATGTAACACACTTGATCAGCCATTCCTTGAAAGGAGAAAGCATCCACGGAGAATCGCACGATGTTGTTTTTGTGCGGGATGAATCTGGAGTGACTGTATTTGCTTTCAATCATGCACCTTTGTTTCAAGGAAAACATTTTGTTAAAAAACATACATCCATTTCTGCCTTCAATAAAATGTTTTGGGATTTTTGTTTGATTACCCATAGTTGTTTATGACCGGAAATTGAGGCATGGAGGTGTGCGACTTATTCGGTGTGGCGTAACAGGTGTGGACGTATAACCTCATGTCTTTGGGCATGGACGGACCCTCGGCCTCAAAGTACATTGGTTCACCGAGCTCGTATCGATCCGACGGACCGAGTCTTCCCCACTGAGCTGCCGATTCAAGCGTCAGTATCTTTTGCAAGTCACTTTAAAAGGCCAGGTTATTTTCCACAGAATTTACCATTTCGTGGCGTCAAAATAAAATTGGCTCTGCTCCTTACTCCTTTAAAGATGTTGCGCATGCGCATCTTTGGAAGGTAACCAATTTTGTAGGAATATTGATACCTAAGAACACGCCAGAAATAATCTGAATTTCCCCCCCCAAAAAAACTGCAGCAATTTTATTGTACCTTGACCCATGCGGTTACCTGGTGTAAACGCAGGCGACAGTTAATAAAAAGGGTGCCGTTCTTCTTATGGGTCCTTGGAGCATTCCCGGGTTGTACTGCAGCGTGTTTGAATAAGTCATCTGTCCATTAATCAGCTGCAGAGAAACAAATTCACAAATCAGAACAAGAGACATGTTAACAATTCACGCACTCACACATAAACAAAAAAAAATCTCATGTAGCTTGATTGACATTTTTAAATGCTTTCCTCTTTCCACCCACTGTAAAGAACAAGCTTTTATCACAAAAATGTATCTGGACATCTCTGCTAATGACTACTTCCCCTATCAAAATTTCAACCTCAATATTACAGATACTAACAAATCGAAATTTAAAATAATTCAATTTTGAGAACGCTGTCTTTGAAATTCCCTGGCCTTCGCCTTTATCGCCGTTTTGTTAGTTTTGCCGGAGTGTGCAGTGAAGCAGGGTATGATCAGCCAACCTAGCCAATCATCAACGTGTTTGTAAAAGCACCACCCCCTTCCCTCCTCCCCCTCTGCGCTCTACAGGCAGGAGGCAGATAATGTGTGACAAAATCATCTATTGACAACTCGCGCGTCATTCAACCAAATTGTAGTAATCCGCCCCTTCACAATATTCACTACTGAAAAAAATTTATAGCCGTTATACTCTGGCATCCTTATTAACAACATTATTAAAGAGAGATCTTTTTTTTGAGCCAGAATGTTTGCTGCAGCTCTTATACAGGGCCAATTAATCCCAAAAATATGATATGAATTACACAATTATATGTTTAGAGTTACTTGAAAAGTTTTTTTTTTTTTTTTTTTTTTAAAGACAACAATTTTCATTGTGTAAAAGTTTTTTTTAATATAACTTATTAGTAGAGCTGAAACGAGTACTCGAGCAACTCGAGTAACTCGAGTTTAAAAACTGATCCGAGTAATTTTATTCACCTCGAGTAATCGTTTATTTTGACAGCTCTAAGCATCACGTTTTGCTAGGACTACCTTTAATGCGGGACAACGCGCTGTCACGTGCGGAGAGGAAGAAGGGGAAAAAAAACAAAACTTAGCGCAGCCGACAGCCGCCACAAATGACGCCGACGTTGCTAAATACTAGCCCGCACAATGTCACATTGGTAACAGGTAGCATCTGGTGCGTCTCATAGAGATCACATGTATGTTGAACTAGATGCGAAATGACAGACTCGGCCGCATCTGGGGAGCGTTTGTAAACAGCCGCCATCTTAAAGCAGTACAGCGCTAAGCGCTAATAAAGAGCGCTAAGCGCTAATAAATAAGTTTAATGTTACTGTCGCTACTAGCTCACGTAACGTTAGCCCTGCGGAGGGCTAGGTTTCAATTAATTATGACCACTGTCGATGCGTGGCTAACGTGTCTTACATACAGGCTTTAACATAACATAGCATTGTGGAGTGATGAGGGTGTAAAATAAAAACTTAATCATGCTAACTATCAATTTTAGCTCAGTAGTCATTGCTGGATAAAACACCAAGTAGCACTGGTCCCTAATGTGCTCCAATACAGCCTGTATCATACATTTATTTTGAACACTGCAAAAACTCAAAATCCTATCAGGACTTACAGTTTAGACTAACTTAAAACTTAACTAGAACTTAAAAATGGCTTGACACAAAGAGAAATTCAATTGAAACACGTGGGAAAAAATCCTAACTTTTAAGTGATGTGTGTTATCAAGTGTAACGGCATTTTTAGGTAATATATATATATATATATATATATATATATATATTTTAATAAGATCTAAAAGTTTTTTGAGTGAAAGCAGTGAATTAGTCTTTTTTTTTTTTTAATTCTAGTTACATCTGAGATGCAATTGTTGGCTGTTTTCAACAATATACATCGAAAATAAAGACATTGATTGACTGAAAATGGTTCAAGATTAGATGAAATGTCTTGTTTTCTCATGTATATGTATAATTGCTCTTCACCTAAAAATATATTTGTTTTATCCGATTACTCGATTAATCGATAGAATTTTCAGTCGATTACTCGATTACTAAAATATTCGATAGCTGCAGCCCTACTTATCAGTAATAAAGGTTATCAACAATAACTTTAATTTCAAGAATATATTTTAAAAAACAATAGATGAAAATATACGTTTAAAAGTCAAATTTAATTATACAATATCAAACAAACATCATACAAACAAACAACAAACAAATATCATATACATACCGCACTAGATGTCTAAAGCACGCTGTGACCCAACGAGGAAAGCGTCGTCTTTTGTCAGCCATTTTGCGTCGGAGCCGCTCGAGGAGTTTGTTTTAAATAGCTACATTGCTGAATTTTCAACCGATTTACAAAACATGGTTTGGATTTTACTACATCAGAGATGTAGTAAAATAACTGCACAATTATAAATAATTATACATTTTTTCCAACATCCAGTTTGAACCATGTTTTAAATCAAACCGTTTGCACATATGTAAATAATTCAGGGTTGATAGTCACTCACATTAGGTACGCTACATTAAAGTCTGCCCGACGCAAGATGGCCGACAGTTACTTACGCCGCCAAAACCACCGTTGGACATTCTAGCCTTTTATCAGATGTGATAACTGAGAATAATGACGCGTGGTTGATTGTGTCGCACATGGCCTACGCAAAATTAACGAAAACTAATATACTATGAGCAGAACACCACGATACATACGTAAAAAATGTGCAACATTTTTAACAAACAAATTGTACATAACAACAGAAAAACTAAATCGAGTTTCCGAAAGATTTTAGGCCTCGCAGCTGATTTGCGAGTTATGCTAACCTTTAGCTCCAAACCACTACAATTTATAAACAGTTTCGTTAATTTATTATTATTTCGTTTGTTCCTAAATGGGTGAATTTAAACCTTTTTTTTTTTATGTATAAATGTTTACAGAGTCCCAAAGCACAAAGGCTTATTAGCTCACCTGTCGTTTAGTCCCACACTGCTCGAGTCCATGTAGAAAATAAACATAATTCTTTGACGATTTATTCGCATGACATGTTCCTAATTTGAGTTGATTATCAATTTCTCCGCCGCCCAGGATACTCTTGGGCACCCGGACCAGCATTTTGTCCTTTTTGCACGACGTTCTAACGGAATAATCATCCGACGGAACCGGCGGCCTCCAGGCAAGTTGCGCGGGGAAGAGGCGCTCTCGGACGGGCCCGGGTAGAGGCTCGAGGCCGCTGCCTTTGGAAGGAGACAAGTGGAGCTTCTCCAGCGGTGGCAGCTGTGAGTGGACGAACATGGGGAGTTGGAGTGGCAAAGCCGGGCGTTCTCCCAGAGAATTGTTAAACATTCGACGGTTTGCCATGGTTAAATCACTCGGTAGTCTTCCTAGGGTACTGTGGAAAAGTGCTTTCCTTCCTTGGTGTGAAGAAAACAGTAAGAAAAATGTGAGGAATAGTAACGAAAACATTTCGACGCCACTGGAAATATTGCAAATTTGTTGAATTCACGCATTCAATGGCAATTTTGCTAACAACCCGCTTGATGGTTGCCTTTAAATCAGACTCATGTTGTGTCGAGGTGTAATGGCGCCACCCACTGGTCATTTATTGTACGACGGCTGAATCCATTCAAAAATTCAATCTGTAAATTTGAGTTTAATCCGGTGGTTTTAACTTTACTAAAGGTACTGAACCCCATGAGTTTTACGTGTCCATTCACCGAATATTTCGGAATAATTTTTTTTTTTTGTTGTTGTTGTTTTTTTTTCCCCCAAGTTTAAAACCGATACAGCTAAGCATTCACGCTAATATCTAAGTAAATTCCTATTCAAATTTACAACAAATAATTTGCCTTTTGTTGTTGATTTTCACGTTGGAAAATGAAATGAAACTTATTTCACTTCACACCAAGGGCGTAGGTTTGCACAGGGACGGTAGGGACATAACACTACCAACTTTTCAGGATGCTCAAATTGTCCCCACCAACTTTTAAGACACCTTATTTGCATTATACAATGAGTTCAGTTGTACGGGTAATTTGGATTTTCTTCCCATATGTTGTAAGGCTAGAATAGACCAGGGGTCATGAATTAAAAATCCTCTGGGTCCGAAATTAAAAAATTTACAAACAATCTCGGGTCCGGAAATTTTTTAATGCTTCTGTTTTTTTAACGAAAAAAATACGAACGTATCTTTGCGTGGCCGTGCTGATAATTACAACATTCAAAAATGTAAATAAAATATAAAAAATAAATTTATAGTAAGTCATAAATAATATTCAATAATAATTAATTAGTAATAAATAATAAAGCGATCATATTGAGCCCTTAATTCCGTTATTTTTTGAGAACGGATGGCAGAGTTCGTAGGGAAATTTTGCGAAAAAGCTACGTCCTTCGTCTCATAGTGCTTTTTCAAATCGCTGCTTTTTACAAGCGCTACCGTTGTTCGGCCATTCCTTACTACGCTGCGAAACGTCTACACAACGCTCAGCGCGCTTGCGCTAGCATCCGAACGCATGCGCACATCGGTCAGAAGCAGCGAGTACTATTTATGTTTTTATTTAGTTTTTTAGAACCTTTTCATTGCCTCAAAAATACTTTTTGCATGTATTACCCTCTCATACTTTTAACCCTTGTGTTTTTATGTGTTAGCTTTGAAGCAGTTGACCACATTAGTCAACGTAGCGTATTTAAACCGTCCTTATTTGGTATAACTGCATTTAAGTATTTTCTTAAGGCATTTTTAGTACGTTCTGCCTGTATGCATCCAAACAAAACAAGTTTAGCGCGCACAGTAGTACTTTGAGTGTCAAATTCGAGTAATGTAAGACGTTTCGCCGATGTAGCAGATTTTGGCAGAACACCGTCTCTGAACAGATGAGGCATGTGCTGCCGCCAGGTAAAATGAACAAAAATGTGTTGGACCACTCCTCCTTAAACAATCTGTTTTCTGCATCAATCTTGCGTAGTTTTGAGCACGCCATTTGCCGTACCTTTTCGCCTCATCCTCCAACTTCATTCGGCACAGTTTTTGGCTGTCACTCCGCGGAGTCTGGAAAGCGAGTGTGAGACATGCTGTTGTAAAAATAACTTTCAAATGCTTCACTCCCATTGGCTGGCTCACGCGCGTCACTGCTAAGGTTTTTTTTGTTGCCACCCTCCGCTCTGTAAACCCGCAGAAAAAAATGTTTTTTGTTGTTGCAACGTGTATTAGTCCGGACAGCTTGAGATCCAGTCCAGAGGGCTTGGGGATCCGGAACCGGACCGAGGTCCGCGGTTCCGTGACCTCTGGAATACACCCTACCAGTATTAAGTGAATTATTTTCATTATGTTCAGACTTAAATCCATTTTCACTTGCTGAATGTGCCGGTCCATTTTTTCCCCTAAAACGCACGTTTGATTGTCTGATGACCTAACACCCCCTCCTCCTGCCACACATACACACACATACTCACACAACCTCGCTGACAGAAATACAACATGCCACCTCATCCACTACCTTCGAAGAGGAGGGATATTAGAAGTTGTTTTTTTTTTCAGCCAGCACAAGCCACTGTAAGTAACGTAAAAAGACGTCAATGTTGTGGAGGTGGGGGAAACACCACTAATTTTGCTACTAAAAGTCCGACCTGCATCAGAGTTAGCATAGCATTAATCTGTGTAAACTTGTCAACCTTCAAAACGACTGCGGTCAGGGCAGCCTCCACCAGGAACAACGAAGTCAAGCTCGCTGACCCTCGTTTAGATCATTGTTTGTATTACCGTATTGACCCGAATATAAGACGGCCCTGATTATAAGACGACCCCCTCTTTTTCAAGACTCAAGTTTGAAAAAAGACTTTTTGAACTCCAAATCCATTTTTATACAGAAAATAATTACAGTACATCCGAAACAAATGATTATAACAATACATTTGCGAGAAAAAGCATGTTAGTTTGCCTCAGTCAAATCTTAATATCTGAACATTTAAATATGTAAACTAAACTGCAATCACATTCGTAAATGAATGACTTCTGGTTTTTGAAATGTAAATAAACCAATCTATTGTGATAAAACAACATAATTGCAATAACTGCATTAACCATCAAAGTGAAGTCTAACTGTAAGTGTAGTCATGAAACAAATCTGAATAAGGAAAAACATTGATATAAAGTAATGCAAACTGGTTGAACTAAAAAGAGTACCTGAGATCTGTCATCACAGAACATCGCTTCAATGATATCTGGCGCCATCTAGCGTCGTGAATGGGGACAGTAGGTGAGATCTGTCATGACAACATCGCTTCAATGATATCTGGCGCCATCTAGCGTCGTGAATGGGTATAATGTCTAGACTGCGAATATAAGACGACCCCCTCATTTTCAGTCTTCTTTCAAGGCCAATATGGTATATTCGGGCCAATACGGTATGTGCATTACCGTAATGCAACGCGGTGGCTTCAGAGTGCAAGTCCAAAGAATGGGTCTACTACAGAGGGACACTGACATGAAATCTGAACTGACATTTAAAAAAGTGAAAAGAAATCACACATCAGAATTTCATGAGAGTAATTTGGATGCCTCAGATGTAGATCAGTCCTTGGATATCTCAGATTTTTTAAAACGTTTTTTTTTCCCCAAATCAGTTTTATATTGTAATGCTTTAAATTGAGTCTCGGGGTGCTCCAGTGCCCCCTATAAGTGGGGTCATTCTTGGATAGCTCCCTGTTTTTTTGTTGTTTTTTTTAATATTGGGACTTGCACTTCAAAATGTTCCTTTAGTAGTTTTTGAAAACAAAACTTTGAATCAAACGTTGTATCACGT
This sequence comes from Corythoichthys intestinalis, assembly GCF_030265065.1. Classification (NCBI taxonomy): domain Eukaryota; kingdom Metazoa; phylum Chordata; class Actinopteri; order Syngnathiformes; family Syngnathidae; genus Corythoichthys; species Corythoichthys intestinalis. The sequence goes on from NC_080398.1 coordinate 701,349, forward strand.
GAACCAATTCAAAGTTAGTATACAGTCGTATGAAAAAGTATCTGAACCTTTTGGAATTTCTCACATTTCTGCATAAAATCACCATCAAATGGGATCTGATCTTTGTCAAAATCACACAGATGAAAAAACTGCTTTAACTAAAACCACCCAAACGTTTATAGGTTTTCATATTTTAATGAGGATAGCATGCAAACAATGACAGAAAGGGGAAAATAAGTAAGTGAACCATCACATTTAATATTTTGTGGCCCCACCTTTGAGAGAAATCACTTCAACCAGATGCTTCCTGTAGCTGCAGATCAGTCTGGCACATCGATCAGGACTAATCTTGACCCATTCTTCTCTACAAAACTGCTGTAGTTCAGTCAGATTCCTGGGATGTCTGGCATGTATCGCTGTCTTTAGGTCAAGCCACAGCATCTCAATGGGGTTCAGGTCTTGACTTTGACTTGGCCACTCCAGAACGTGTATTTTGTATTCTGAAACTATTCTGAAGTTCTGAATTAACCTCTGTGTTGTGGATCATTGTCTCGTTGCAGCATCCATCCTGTTTTTAGCTTCAACTGTCTGACAGACGGCCTCAGGTTTTCCTGCAAAACATCCAGATCAACTTTTGAATTCATTCTTCCATTATTGGTTGCAAGTTGTCCAGGCCCTGATGAAGCAAAACAGCCCCAAATCATGATGCTCCCTCCACCATGCTTCACGGTGGGGATGAGGTGTTGATGTTGTTGAGCTGTCCCATTTTTCCTCCACACATGACATTGTGTGTTACTCCCAAACAATTCAACTTTGGTTCATCAGTCCACAAAATATTTTGCCAAAACTTCTGTGAAGAGTCCAAGTGCCTTTTTGCGAACATTAAACGAGCAGCAATGTTCTTTTTAGACATCAGTGGCGTCCTCCGTGGAGTCATCCCATGAACTGCATTCTTGGCCATAGTTATACATATAGTTGATGTGTGCACAGAGATATTGGACTGTGCCATTGATTTCTGTAAGTCCAGCAGTCATTCTAGGGTTCTTTTTTACCTTTCTGAGTATTCTGCGCTGAACTCTTGGCGTCATCTTTGGGGGACGGCCAGTCCTTGGGAGAGAAGCAATAGTGCCAAACTCTCTCTATTCGTAGACAACTTCTCTGACTGTCGATTGACGAACATCCAGACTTTTAGAGATGGTTTTGCATCCTTTCCAGTTTTAGACTAATCAACAATCCTTGATCTCAGGTCTTCAGACAGCTGTTTTGAACGAGCCATGATGCACATCAGACGATGCTTCTCATCAAGGCATTTCTTACCAGGTGTGTGTTTTATAGTGGGCAGGGCAGCTTTAAACCCCTCATCAGTGATTGGGCACACACCTGACTTAAAATGTTTGGTAAAAATTGGTTTCAATTGCTCTTTAAGTGTCCTTAGGCAGAGGGTTCACTTATTTTTCCCCTTTTGTCATTTTTTGAATGCTATCCACATTAAAATATGGAAACCTATAACTGTTTGGGTCGTTTTAGTTAAGGCAGACACTGTATTTTCATCTGTGTGATTTTGACAAAGAGTAGATCACATTTGATGGGGATTATATGCAGAAATGTGAGAAATTCCAGAAGGTTCAGATACTTTTTCATACCACTGTAACATAAAACTGACAACTCGGCAACTGGCGTAAATGTTTTTTTAATTATTATTCTCACACAAACAACATTTAAATACATTTAAGGTGCAAACATGCGTCACATAAACATCGACACAAAGGATTTTGGTCATTCATAAAATGGCAGTATTTACACGTGGAGTTCTACATTTCATTGCACTGACATTGTCCACTCATGTTGTAGATCAGGACCAGGGTCTCCACAGGCTCCCCGCTGTATTGGGCTTCTTATGGGATGTCCTGGAGGGACCACCAAGAGCCAGAGGGGAACCAGAAGGCCAGGAAGAAGATGAAGAAGTTGAAGACGAGGAGGAGGAGAAGCCTTTGCTTTCAGTTTGCAAGAAGTTGGCAGCTCTTTGCAGGCGAGAGGAGATGTCATTTTGATAGAAATGTAGCTGCTGCTTCTTATTTTTGGCGTGTTGCTGCAGGAAGAGGACCGTCTGTTCCAAGATCTCTGCTTTCTCCAACCTTCGCCCGCCATTTACCTGTCAAAAAATTCATGCAGGCGGCATCACACACAGTTTTGGATGCACATGCTTTTAAAAGCATTTCATAGCATATACAGCAGTTGGACAAAATAATGGAAACACCTTTAAAAAATCAACAAAAACTAATTTAATATGGTGTAGGTCCGATTTTTACGGAAATTAGAGCCTCAATTATTCATTCATACAACTTGTGAATTGTTTCCAAAGGAGTTTTAAGCCATTCTTCAGTTAGAATACCCTCTAACTCTTTTAGAGATGATTGCAGTGGAAATCGACATCTTAATCGAATTTCTAAAACTGACCATAAATGCTCAGTAATGTTGCGGTCTGGGGATTGTGCTGGCCGTACGAGATGCTCCACTTCATTAGAATGTTCCTCATGCCATTCTTTAAGAATTACGTTCAATTATTATGGTGCCAAAATGGTAGGTGTTTCCATTGTTTTGTCCAACCCCAGTAGAAACACTTTCACTTTTTCAGTACAGTAATGTTGTTTTTTTGTAGTTGATCATCATTTGAGAGCTCATTTTTTATCATTGAAAAAAGAAACTGACTTTTACTCTCCAGAAAAAGGACTGTACAACCTACTGCCAAAACCTTTGATGCAGCACCAATAAGCATGTACACTCTCATCCCCTATAAGAATATATGGAAATTTTTTTTAAAATGTTTTAACAAATACATGTCAGAAAAATTACCCCAAAAAATTACTAAATATAAGCCAAAATAAAGGAAAAATCCATATGTACATAAAAATGAAGTCTGTATAAAAGTGCTAGCTGTGCTAAGTTGTGACCAGCCCTTGTAGAAAGGCGGAAGGCTTCTACATGAACTTTGAAGGCAACATAAATATTGGCCCAAAGCCAGAGGTGGGTAGTAACACGGTACATGTACTCCGTTACATTTTCTTTAGTAACTTTTTGGAGAAAAATGTGCTGTAATGTAAAAGTAGTTTTACCAAGCCATGCTTTTTACTTGAATAGATTTGTGAAGAAAAAAACGCTACTCTTATTCCGCTACTTTGGGCTACACAGAAGTCGTTACATTTTACAATTTCGTTCATAGAAATTTTATTTAAAAAAAAACCCTCTTAATGTTTTCGTTTTATTAAAATTTGTAAAAAAAAATTCAATCAAAAAATAGCTCGCCATTGTTGATGTCAATAATTACACCATGCTCACTCAGCATACTTACACTTAGCATTTTTTTTTTTTTTTTTACATAGCGTTTTGACAGTTGCCGTCATATTTTCGGAATCAAAGCACCGTGTACCGGAACAGCATTCGGGCCCTGAATCTTATACCGGAACTGCGTTTTGGCCCTGAATCCTATACTGGAACTGCGTTCCTGACCGTTCTGGCCCACTTTCACCCCTGCTCTTTGGACGAATAATGCTTCATTTCTGTCATTTTTTTCTTTTGTCGAAATACAATGATTTTTTTTGTTTGTTTGTTTGTTTTTTGGGCTTTATGTGGTTATGTAATTGGTTATTGTACAGTATCATTGTAACAGCAGTTCACATAGATAACTTTGTCGTGAAGAAATACCATTGCTTACAAAAAAAAAAAAATCAAACTAATTTGTAAGCAGTTACTCACCATTACTTGAGTATTGTTTTCATCAAATAACTTTTACTTGTAATTGAGTACATTTTTTGGAAGACTACTTTTACTTTTACTAATATTAGTAATATTATTTTTGAAGTAACGCTACTCTTACATGAGTGCAATTTTTGGCTATACTCTACCCACCTCTGCCCAAAACCGATATTGAAAAACCAATGTTGATATTATCCAATGTCATTTTAAAATGCTTTTATCGGCCAAAAAAGCTAATATCGGACAACTCTAGTTCAGACCATAAAAATAAAAGTGTTATTGTGAAACCACCCGAAATCGGGAATTTTTTTCATTGATCTAAATGTTTTTTTTAGACATATTAACAAAAAAAAAACTTTGAAAAACTTTAACTTAAAATGTGTACCAAAAAGGTGCACCCAGCATTAAAAAGTACACGAAAAATATGAAAAATTACTTGCAAAAATGTAAATCTAGAAATACAAAAAATCGAAAATGTTCATTTACATTAAAATATATGTAGCTAAATATAACTTGCACAATGAATTCATTTATTAAACATTTTTTTTAACTAGTCTTTTCTTTATAAATACAGGCGTTCAACCATAATTATTAAAATACAGTAATATTTAAGTGTTATATTTACATGAGCTGCAATCAAAAGAGTTTTCAGGTTCTCCAAACTTCTGTTTATTCTTTCCCGACGTCGTCTTTCCACCTCAGGTTTTAAACTCTATCAGGGGAAAAAAATAACAGCATTTTCTTCATCAATACATACACTTCATAAATACAGATAATAATAATCTAAAATCCACGTACCTTCCTTTGTGTGTTTGCATGCTGGCATGGCTGAAGCATCTTCATGACTGCCGTCCAAAGTTGAATGTGCCCTCTCAGAACTCAATGGACCATATAGACTCAACACAGGCTCCACCCACTCTTTCCACACGGTCATCTTTTATGATTACAACGTGCCATATTGTACTCATCACAAATAATAGCCTGGTCACGCTCATTTTTTTCATATAGTAGAGATTTCACCAGTTGGTTTCCTCTAATCTAACATGAAATGATTTCCTATAAAATACTTCTCTCTCATTCATTTAAATGGTTGTTGAAATGATCCAATTTAAACGATTTTAGCGGTCATCCATCAATCATGATCGTCTTAATGATTAATATTAACGCTTTTTGGGCGCATGCATGTCCCAACGGGACCCTTCGCTATAATCAAGGGCACGTGGACGTATAACCCGATTTCCTGCACAGCCCCCCACCCAAGCGACATGCGCCCCCTGAAAGGTGAGACCAGCTCGTGATGTATTAACACATGTGAGGAAAGAAGGGGGGTTGCCGTCGTCCGGAAGAAACAGCATGAAGTTCACACACACTTGAAATAAGTGTGGAAGTTTCCCACTAGACTTCTAATTCTTTTGAACTCGGAGAGACAGCCAGCCTCTCCCAATTGTATTGGATTGGACGCCAATTGCCGTCAATGGCAACATGATAAACCAAGGGCGTAGGTTTGGTCTCAACATTGGTAAGGGACGATATAACAGCATAACCTGCATGTACACTTTTTGGGGGCGGGACCATAAGCGGAGTTTGACTTTTGGGCCAGGGGGGGCACAACATGTTGATGACCCCAAAACGCAGTGTCAGCAATAAAATTTACTTACAAGAATATTTATAATAATAAGTTGAAAATGAGCTTTTTTTTTTTTGTTTCCTATCATTCTTGAGCTGAATTCTAAATCAGGCTGATTAGGACAGCTATACTTTACGCCAAGGCCGGCCCAGCCTATACACAGACGATGCAGCTGCTTAGGGCCCCTGACCACTAGGGGGCCCCCAATCTGGTAACCTCATTTTATACGTTGTTAATAGAGCATCGTGAATAATGTGACGCGCATTGCCGCTTATCCATGCAAGCGTCCATTTTCTTGTCATTACATGTAATTTGGGGTGAGAAGTTTGAAGTATGCAGTGCAACAAAATATGATTAATATACAAAATATGGACGTATGGAATGGATTGCATGTATGGTTTTCACAGTACACTGTGACGAAATGGTTGACCAAAAATATGGGCCCCTTGGCATTATTTTGCTTAGGGGGCCCCCAAATGGCCTGGGCCGGCCCTGCTTTACGCCAAGATCGTCATTGATTGACTATGGTACACCCGCCGGTGACATGCCAATGTAGTTACCCCAGTCAAAAATTGTATCCCCTGGGCGGAGCCATATGGAGGTAGATTTGTCTTATTCGATCAAAAAGCATGAATGCAAAAATTAATTTGAAACTCAAAAAAATGCATTTGAAAGCTATTTTTCTTTGATTTTTTTTTTTTTTTTTTTTTTTTTTTGTGATTGAAGCAACTTTTTTGATTGAAGTAATGTTGTTTTGCGTTTGGGCCACATGTTGGCTAGGACATTTGTGTGTTTATTCAATCAAAAACTAAGTTGCTTCAAACAAAAAATATGTATTTTCAAATGAAAAATCACTTCAATCAAAAAAGAAAAATTTCCCTCAGAAAAAAAAATTTTGAATGGAAAAAAAGGCTCAAATATTTGTATTTGAACACTTAAATTTTAATTAAAAATTTTGATTTTAGCAATCCTTTTTGTGTTTGGGCCATATTATGGGTAGGACATTTGTGTCTAAATCATTCAATCCCCCCCAAAAAGTTGCTTCAATCAAAAAAAATATTTTCAAACAAAGAAAAAAATCATTACAAAAATAATATTGCCCTCCCCTAATTAAAAAAAAATAATAACATGCAAAGTAAATGACCGTCTAAGGTGCTAGTAACATGATCTGTTCGAAAAATAATTTTGGTTTCAACATTGGTTGGGAGGATATAATAGCATAACTGCATGTACACTTTTTAGGGACGGGACATCAATAAGACCAAAGAGGTTGGGTGAACGGGGGTCAGGGCTACATTTTTCACCATTATGAACCTAATTAATTGATAGGCTAAATCAGACATGTCCAAAACTCCGGCCCGGGGGCCAAATGCGGCCCGTGGACAAATTTCATCCGGCCCCCAGCATCTGTCATAAAATCAATGATGTCTGGGCCCACACACAGACTTAATAAATTGGTCAGCAGTACTGATACCAGCATATGAAGTGTCTTACACACTAAATGCTGCTCCTCATTTACCCATGAAAAGGCAGCAGCACTCTAAGCAACATTACCCCGTGTGGCCTTTACTCCCAATTTTCTAAAATGGCGACAATCAACAAAAAAAAAACAATGTTGACTGCGACGGCCGACGCTTCAAGGACAGGTGGAAATTGGACTGTTTCTTCACTAAAATACGCAACAACTGTCTGCCTCATTTACAAAAAGACAGTTGTTATTTTTAAAGCGTTCAATGTGAGGCGATATTACACGACAAGATTACAAGGACGATCCGTAGCGAGAAATTGAAGCAATTTGAAGCTAGTTTAATTTCACAGCAGCAGTATTTCACAAGAGCCCGAGAGTCGAAAGAGAACGCCACAAAAGTTAGTTGCGAGATTGTTGAAATTATGAATTTAAAAAAATAATAAAGCAAATGTGACACACAGAATGGATTGCTAAAATTTGCTTAAATATATGTTCGACATAAAAGACGTCAGCCAAGGTCGGCCCCCCAAATTTTTACCACACCAAATCTGGCCCCCTTTGCAAAAAGTTTGGACACCCCTGGGCTAAATGATCAATGCAAAATATATCTGTATTGAGTTACGGTAACTTTCACGTCATACACGGAGAGGCATAGCCCCCCCCCCCCTTGTGGCCGAAAATGTCACTGCATGTAATTGACTTTCCTATATATAAATTTAAAATTAAGGCTTTGCCGGTAAAACGTTGTCTATAAAAGTTGTAAAGCAATAAAACAAACAAGAAAAATTAATGAAATGAACAACAAATACTAACTTTCACATGTATGAGTTCAGGTGATACACTGTTCGATTCAAACCTTTGTTTTCAAAAAACCCATTCATCTAAAAGTTGGTCATTTTTCACCTATATCAAGAAAACATGCTTTCAAATAAGGTTTTGAACAATATACGTATATTCTTAAGAACATTTCTGATAAGTTTTTTTAAGATTAAATATACAATGTTTTTGCTTAAAATAAGTGTTAGGCTTATTTTCAGGTACCTGTTTTTCTTATTTCAAGAAATCTAAGTAAAATTTACTTGAAGCACTGGGAGATAAATTCACTTATTTCTTGTACGTTTACACTGAAGACAAGGGAATTTAAGTTATAGTTATTATTTCAGTTTCAAGTAGGTGGGTTTTTGCAGTGCATACAAATACTTGTTCTCCCCACTGTATGTATTGGTTCAGGTGTTACACCATTCGATTCAAACCTTTGTCTATGAAAACTTGCAGAATAAATGTTTGGATTTTATTAGCAAATTCAAATTACAATATTTGAATTTAACTTAAATTATATAAACATACACAATGAATGAATTAATAATCTCTTAACTATGCAAAAATGCAAAAATAAACATTTGTCTTAAGACCACTCAACATTGTCGAAATAAATAAATTAAATATAATTTTAAAAAATCTCAGTCAGGGTATTACAAAAAAATAAAATAAAAATGTAACCTCAAAAATCAGCATTGAATCTCTGCTTTTTGCAGATGATTTAGTGCTTTTGGCTTCATCAAGCCGTGACCTCCAACTCTCACTGGAGCGGTTCGCAGCTGAGTGTGAAGCGGTTGGGATGAAGATCAGCACCTCCAAATCCGAGACCATGGTCCTCAGTCGGAAAAGGGTGGAGTGCCCTCTCCGGGTCGGGGATGAGATCCTGCCCCAAGTGGAGGAGTTCAAGTATCTTGGGGTCTTGTTCACGAGTGACGGTAGGAGGGAGCGGGAGATCGACAGGCGAATCGGTGCGGCGTCTGCAGTAATGCGGACGCTGCACCGGTCCGTAGTGGTGAAGAAGGAGCTGAGCCGAAAGGCAAAGCTCTCGATTTACCAGTCGATCTACGTTCCTACCCTCACCTATGGTCACGAGCTTTGGGTCGTGACCGAAAGAACAAGATCCCGGATACAAGCGGCCGAAATGAGTTTCCTCCGCAGGGTGTCCGGGCTCTCCCTTAGAGATAGGGTGAGAAGCTCGGTCATCCGGGAGGGACTCGGCGTCGAGCCGCTACTCCTCCGCGTAGAGAGGAGCCAGCTGAGGTGGCTCGGGCATCTGGTTCGGATGCCTCCCGGACGCCTCCCTGGAGAGGTGTTCCGGGCATGTCCCACCGGCGGGAGGCCCCGGGGACGACCCAGGACACGCTGGAGAGACTATGTCTCTCGGCTGGCCTGGGAACGCCTTGGGATCCCGCCGGAGGAGCTGGTTGAAGTGGCTGGGGAGAGGGAAGTCTGGGCTTCCCTGTTAAAGCTGCCGCCCCCGCGACCCGACCCCGGAACAAGCGGAAGATAATGGATGGATGGATGGATGTAACCTCAAAAATATGATTTTTTTTTTTTTACCTCAATTATGATTACTGTTTTATTATGTGGGAAAAATTCTGCATAAACTGCAAAAATATATATGGCGGAAAATGCAGACAAGGCTGAAAAAGCAGTTTCTGCTCTTGCACCCCTCTTTAAAATAAACTATTTCAAGCCAAAAGAACTGTTGTGTTTGATAGAACAATATGTCTATATGCTGCCATGGCAGTTTAATGGCGCATGCAGCCTCCGAGCTATTTTCAATTTGTCCGTTTTACCCTGGAGACCCCCGTTTACAGACACCCGCAACCGCTTTTGTTTCAAGCCAGCCATAAAAAGAAGTAATTATATTTATCATTCGAAATGTATGTCATTTTTAGCTTAGAATTAAAGATGTCCCGATCGATTGGGATGCCGATCGATCAAAGTATCGGAATCGGCAGAAAAATATCGGACATGCCTTTTTTAAATATATATATATATTCATTCATTCATTCATTTTCCATGCCGCTTTTCCTCACGAGGGTCGCGGAGGTGCTGGAGCCTATCCCAGCCAACTACGGGCAGGAGGCAGGGGACACCCTGAACTGGTTGCCAGCCAATCGCAGGGCACAAGGAGACATACAACCATTCACGCACACACTCATACCTACGGACAATTTAGAGCAGACATGTCCAAAGTCCGGCCCGGGGGCCAAATGCAGCCCATGAACAAATTTCATTCGGCCCCCGGCCTCTGTCATAAAATCAATAACGTCTGACCCATACACAGACTTAATAAATTGGTCAGCAGTACTGCTACCAGCATATGAAGTAGCTTACACACTAAATGCTACTCCTCATTTATCCACTAAAAGGCAGCAGCACTCTAAGCAATATTACCCCGTGTGAATCTTCCAATTTTCTAAAATGGCGATGATCAAAAAAAAAAAAAAAGTTGGCTGCGTTGGCCAACGCTTCAAGGATAGGTGGAAACTGGACTATTTCTTCACTAAAATACGTAACAACTGTGTCCGCCTCATTTGCAAAGAGACACTCACTGTTTTTAAAGAGTTCATTGTGAGACAATATTACCAAAAAAAGGCACACTGACATGTAGAACAAGATTACAGGGAAGATGCGTTGCAAGAAAGTGAAGCAACTTGAAGCTAGTTTAATTTCACAGTAGGATTTCGCAAGAGCCCGAGGGTCGAAAGAGAACGCCGCAAAGGCTAGTTGCGTAATTGTTGAAATTATTAATTTTAAAAAATGACAAAGTAAATGTGACGCACAGAATCGCTTGCTAAAATTTGCTTAAATATATTGTTCTAAGTAAAGGTCGTCAGCCCCCCACATTTTTACCACACCAAATCTGGCCCCCTTTGCAAAAAGTTTGGACACCCCTGATTTAGAGTGTTCAATCAGCCTACCATGCATGTTTTTGGGATGTGGGAGGAAACCCACGCAGGCACGGGGAGAACATGCAAACTCCACACAGGAAGGCCGAAGCCGGGGATTGAACCCTTGATCTCAGAACTGTGAGGCAGATGTGCTAACCACTAAGCCACCAATATATATATATATATATATATATATATATATATATATATATTTTTTTTTTTTTTTTTTTTTTTTTTTTTTTTAATTAAATCGTTTTCTAATTGTATTTAACATTACAGACAAAATGTCTTACACTCATCCAGAGTCTTTAATTTTGGCTTAAAGTAGGGCTATCAAATTTACCGCGTTAACGGAGGTAATTAATATTTTTTTTTAATTAATCCCGTTAAAATATTTAATGCAATTAACGCATGCGCTGCACGACCCACTCACGCATTGTCGCATTCAATCTATAATGGCGCCGTTTTACCTATATATAGAGATAAAAGGCAGCGTAAAATCAGTAGAGTGAATTTTGGCAGTCTTTGAAGCCATTTTTTAATTAGCTAAAGCCTTAAAATCCCTCTCCCAACTATTACAAAATATCGTGGGAAAGGAATGTGGGGAAGAAAGGTAGTAGTTGATCTTTTTCTTTACACCCTATGTTATTTCCCAACGCAGAGAATATATATCAATTGGTGCCACTACGCACAGTCATGGTTGCACTTCCCATCATGCATTTGGGCAGAACAGTTAAATGGCTACAGTATCATTTACTGAAAGCTCAACAAATACAGTAGATGGCAATATTTAGTCACAATATACAAAGTCACATTTATCCTTTAAGAATTACAAGTCTTTCTATCCGTGGATCCCTCTCACAGAAAGAATGTTAATAATGTAAATGCCATCTTGATGATTTATTGTCATAATAAACAAATACAGTACTTATATACTGTATGTTGAATGTATATATTCGTCTGAGTTTTATTCATTTTTTTCTTAATGCATTGCCAAAATGTATATGATCGGGAAAAATTATCGGGAATGATTGAAATTGAATCGGGAGCAAAAAAAAAGCAATTGAATCGGGAAATATCGGGATCGCCAGATACTCAAACTAAAACGATCGGATCGGGAGCAAAAAAAACATGATCGGAACAACCCTACTTAGAATCATTAATTGAAGTCTAATATTTAGTTTAAAAATATATATACATACATTTATTTACTCGCATATTTTAAACTTATAAACAATTTACATCACGATGAAAAAAATAATGTCTGTGAATATCTCAGGGATATACCTCATAACTATCACTTGATTGTATTTTTTTTTTTTTTGTTACTGTCACATTTTCCCAGATATTTTAGATGATAAAGAATCGATCCAAGCATGAAAAAAAAAAAAGTCTAAAAGGGTAAATATTTGAAAAAGAACATCTCGACCACTCCTTGATGTCTGCGATTTCTGATTTCGACCCATGTTATATAACCGTGTTTCACCCATAAATCCTCCAAAAGTCCAGCTGTGTCTTGACACTCGTTGAGACATGCTACACGGTTTTGGGATCGAAACAAGGTTAGTACGCGATAATATCTCGTTAAAATCAGACTGTCTTTAATTATGCTCTCTCATGCTGTCACCTTGATTTAGGGTTTAGGAGTTCTTTTTTAAATGCCGTCCTGTTCTAAATTTTTCTTCCCCCAGAAAATTGAGATTTTAAGCTTTCCAATGATGTATCAGACATGCATATAGGACAATTTTTAAATTTGGCCAAATTGGGGGTCTCAGTGTTATAACCCTATATACATCCCTATGCAAACCTACGCTCTTGTGTTAAACGCATGCATTAATTTATCATGCAAAATGTCTCCGTGCACAATCAACTTCACAGCCCTCGTGCGAATGTGGAATGGCGCGTGCATGTCATTTCTATACAAGTGTGAAGCAGTCACACCTCCCCGCGACGAGAAGCGTCTGCCGGTCGCTCTCCCATCGTCACACCTCGGGGGTCTTTGGTCTTCCACGGCGTGACGTCGTCGCTCTCCCACGGTCAGGATGTCCACTTGAAAGGCTTTCACACGTACGCGTGGACGTTTTGAGGCACCAGCACGCGGCACACATGCAGATGGCACGCGTGGAAGTGACGAGTGTGAATGCAAATTCTGTTAAGACATAAAATACCAGGATAAGTTATCATTCGTTACACTGCATCTGTTGTATTTAATTTAACATTTATATTGAAAAGTTTAAATGATTTTACTAAGTGAAACTGAAGGGGGAAATGTTTTTGTAACGCCCAGGGTCAGCAAATGTGTCCGAATTGAGGGCACTCCCGGCCGGGAAACATTTTGAACTTACTTTGGTAGTTCTAGAAATGAATGATTCTTAACATAAGTTCAGTATATTTAAAGTGGCGAAGCAAAAATTTCAAATAAATTTGGGAAACAGTCTGAGCGTGCAGTTTTATCTCAGCATGAAAATAAAAAAGAACCAGAATTTTCAACGGTCTGGCTCATCGAAAGTATCCGAGTTGAGGCCTCTCTGGGCGGGCAACAATCGTTGCATGGGCCCTTGGCCCTGGAACTATGCACCAACACGAAAAAATAAAGTGGTTTTCTGAGTTTGGTTCGTTGTTATAAAGCTGAATGTACCACATAAAACATTTAAAACACAAAAAGTATACATGAATATTTGGCTCCTTAGCTGAAAACGAACCAGAATTTGTAAGGGGCGTGTTGCAGCCAAAGTACCCGACTTGAGGTCTCTCTGGACGGGCAACAATTCTAGCATGGGCCCTTGGCCATGGAACTATGAACACACACGAAAAATAAAGATGTTTTCAGGGTTTGGTTCGTTGTGATAAAGCTGAATGTACCAAATAAAACAATTAAGTTAAAAAGTATACATGAATATTTGGCTCCTTAGCTGAAAACAAACCAGAATTTGTAAGGGCGTTTTGCTGCGAAAGCACCCGACTTGAGGTCTCTCTGGGCGGGCAACATTAGCAGAATGGGCCGTTGCACCTGGGACGATTCACGAACACGAAAAAATAAAGTGGTTTTCTGGCTTGGTTCGTTGTGACAAAGCTGAATATACTAAATACAAAAAAGTACAAGTGAATATTTGGTTTCTTAGCTGAAAACGAACCAGAATTTCTAAGGGCGTGTTTCAGCCAAAGTACCTGACTTGAGGTCTCTCTGGGCGGCAACAATTGTAGCATGAGCCCGTCCCACTGGAGCTATACACGAACACAAAAAAAATTAAACAGGTTTTCTGGGTTTGGTTCGTATAGCGACTGAGCTGAATGTATACGAAAACAAAAAACAAGTAGACATCAATATTTTTCTCCTTAGCTGAAAACGAACCAGAATTTGTAAGGGCGTGTTCCAGCGAAAGTACCCGATTTGAGGTCTCTCTGGGCGTGCAACAATCGGAGCATGGGTCCGTCCCTCTGGAGCTATACACGAACACGAAAAAAGAATAAAGTTGTTTTTTGGGTTTGGTTCTTAGTGACGGGGCTGAATGTACGAAAACAAACAAAAAAAAATATGTATACATGAATATTTGTCTCCATAGTTGACAACGAACCACAATTTGTAACGGTGTGTTCCAAAGTTTTTGTCCCGCTTGAGGCCCCTCTCGGGCGGGCAACAAATTGAGTTTCCTCGTGGGCACTTCGCTCCTCTGGCTTAAGTGATGTTTATCCACCGTTAACATTCTAATGCAGCATTCGATATACGTGTACATGTCTAGGTCTGGGCATTTAAATCTGAGTTTGAAAAGGCGAGTTTTTACGGGGCAGTATCAGACTGCGGTGAACTGAGCCGCGTTTTGTTCAAGCCAGCCGCACTTTCTTTTCTGTTGCGTTTCTCTTTCAGGTTTTACTGCACAGTGACAGCTGGCGTACGTGCCGAAACGTTTTTCTAGAAGCAGAAAGAAATACCGTGACGTTACATGGAAGAGTAGCTCGGTAACTGAAGTGGTCGCCTGTCGCATCTGAGAATGCGGGTTCGAATCCCGCTTGAGGGCTTTGAATTATTATTTTTTTTCTCAAGAAAAAAAAGAATGATGGCTCAATAAAAAAAAGAATGATGGCTGCCTGATAAATAAAAACACTGTTAAAATAAAAAGTTTAAAATCAAGCATGCATTTTCTGTACTTGTATCAAGTATATTGACAGATCGTATTCAATTTGTGGTAGGATTTAACGAAACAGATGGAAAATGTGTAGCTGTCTGAATGAAAAAAAAGAAAAATTCAGAAACAGCAAGAATAGGACTACAAATGTACACTGATAATGAGCAAAAAGGTCAAATGACCTCACAGCTACTTAAGTTTTAATCAAGTAAATTTATTAACAACCTATACATAAAAAAAAGGGAAAACTAAGAGGTGTACCTTGAACTCCAAGTAAAGTATGTCAAACCTGCACTGGTTTGGGGTCAAAACGTCAAATGGCCTAGGAGCTATTGAAGTTTGAAGCTAGTCAATAAATTCAAAAATCAGAAAAAATATTTTGGAGGCATAAATTGGAAAACTAAGAGGTGTGCCTTGAACACCAAGTAAAGTACTTCAACCTTGCACTGGTTTGGGGTCAAAAGGTCAAATGGCCTAGGAGCTATTGAAGTTTGAAGCTAGTCAATAATTTAAAAAATCATGAAAAAAATTTTGGAGGCATAAATTGGAAAACTAAGAGGTGTGCCTTGAACACCAAGTAAATTACTTCAACCTTGCACTGGTTTGGGGTCAAAAGGTCAAATGGCCTAGGAGCCATTGAAGTTTGAAGCTAGTCAATAATTTAAAAAATCATAAAAAAAATTTTGGAGGGATAAATTGGAAAACTAAGAGGTGTGCCCTGATCTCCAAGTAAAGTACTTCAACCCTACACTGGTTTGGGGTCAAAAGGTCAAATGGGCTAGTAGCTATTGAAGTTGGAAGCTAGTCAAAAAAATTAAAAAATCATTAAAAATTCATAAATAGATACATTGGAAAACTAAGAGGTGTGCCCTGATCTCCAAGTAAGTTACTTCAACTCTGCACTGGTTTGGGGTCAAAAGGTCAAATGGGCTAGGAGCTATTGAAGTTGGAAGCTAATCAAAAAATTAAAAAATCATTAAAAATTTGTAAAGAGATGAATTGGAAAACTAAGAGTTGTGCCCTGATCTCCAAGTAAAGTAATTCAACCCTGCACTGGTTTGGGGTCAAAAGGTCAAATGGGCTAGTAGCTATTGAAGTTGGAAGCTAGTCAAAAAATTAAAAAATAATTAAAAATTCATAAATAGATAAATTGGAAAACTAAGAGGTGTGCCCTGATCTTCAAGTAAAGTACTTCAACCCTACACTGGTTTGGGGTCAAAAGGTCAAATGGGCTAGTAGCTATTGAAGTTGGAAGCTAGTCAGTCAATTAAAAAAATCATTAAAAATTTATAAATATATAAATTGGAAAACTAAGAGGTGTGCCCTGATTTCAACGTAAATTACTTCAACCCTGCACTGGTTTGGGGTCAAAAGGTCAAATGGGCTAGGAGCTATTGAAGTTGGAATCTAGTCAGTCTATTAAAAAAATCTGTATATGTGAGCATATACAGGCCCAACAAGTATACTGTAAGAAGTATTTTATATATCCAACATTAAAATTGTAAAACAACACACTAATAAAATGTGCAAAACCCCATAAATAAACCTGAACTGACACAAAATATCAAATGAATAGTTCAACCATGGTGTGTTCTCCTCAGTTTTGGCCGCATTCCAACGCAATGCGTGTCTATTGTAGTGGTTGCATTTATATATGAAGAGCTGTTGTCTTTTGACCAAGGACTTGCTCATTCAAAAGTACTTGGGTAATTCTGGCCACCTCTCAGGGTTTTTACCTGGGAGAAGAAAAATCGGCCTTTGCTTGGGACCCGTAGGAGTACCAGAATTCTCTGGTACTTGCAGTGTTAAGGTGTAACCCAGCTACTGCCTAAAGTTTGCTGAGATAGGCTACAGCACCCCCGTGATCCTAGTCAGGAGAACCGGTACAGGATGAAAGAATATATATCCTTTAAAAGTATTGAAAATAAAAAAAAATAATTGTTTGTGAAGTGGAGTATTTGTTGTATAAAAAATAATGAAATTACTTATTTATTGATAGGCAGTCTAAATAAAGTATTTTGAAATCAAATTTAAGTTTTTACTTAGTTATGTACATATCCATAAACATCTATGTGGTATCTACATTGTAATTTTTTCAAAAAATGTTTCTTCCAAAAATAGCCAGGGTTTGTTCGTGTTGGTTTACAATAAAAAAATGGATGGATATAAATAAATTGTCGTTAAATTTGAGTAAAACCAAAGCTATGATGTTTGGTAGCGTTAAAACTAATTCTGATTTGCATATAATTATTGACGGTTTCCAAATTGAAAACGCAGATGTGAATACATTTTTAGGTGTCAAAATTGATAGTAAACTGACATGGAAACCCACATCGGACATATAAAAACAAAAATTTCCAAGAGTCTCTCAATTATAAATAAAGCTAAACAATTTCTTGACGAGAACGCACTCCACACTTTATACTGCTCCTTGGTTCTTCCATACTTCTCATATTGTGTTGAAGTCTGGGGAAACACCTATCAAAGCACGATAAATCCTTTAGTCACCTTACAGAAACGGGCTGTGCGAATCATCCATAAGGTCGGGTTTCTGGAGCACACACATAATTTGTTTATTTACTCAAAGCTGCTAAAATTTAACGATCTTGTAAAGTATAATACCTCAATAATCCTCTATAAAGCATTTAATAAATTATTACCAATTAAATTGCAAAACCTTTTTGCAATGAAAGAGAGAACTCATAATTTGAGAGGATATGGAGACTTCAAAATACCAAAAATTCGAACAACTCGTAAAGGTTTTTGTGTGTCTGTGTGTGGATTAATCTGGGAATGCAACACAAGCAATGCCAAACTATCTACAGATTTAAACGGTTATACAAACGTATGGTCTGGTCACAGTATACTGATTTAAGGTCTTAATTAAATCAATAAGTTGTCTTGGTATGAGTGCTGGACTGCTGGTTGTTTCTTACCATTGCTGGTATATTGCCCGGTACCATTGTTGGTATAGTTATTGTTGCCATTTATAATTTGTTTGCCCTGTGTGAGTGGCCTTTACCATAGTTGGTATGGTTTAACTTTCATTACCATGTTGGTATGAAATTGTTTTTGGGTTTGGGTGTTACCTGTGGTAACTTCATGTCAAGGGACAACATTTGTTACAAAAATGAAATTGTACATAACTGTTTGAACTGATTTTTTGGTTGCCTACATTTTGAGAAGGAAGTAGCAAGATTTTTTTTTGTTCCTAATTAGATGAGAATAGGGGTGGGATTAAATATGTTTTCTTCTTCCCACTCCTTTTCAGGCATGTAGTTGATGTTGCTATGTTAGTTTTGCTGCTCTTTTTTGTTATATGTTTATAAGAGCTGAATATGTTTGCTGTCTTGACAAGAAAAATTATGGCCTGAAATAAACAAATGAAATGAAATGAAATGATAAAGTGAACACACCCTTTACAATTCACAGCTCTTTCTTAAAAAAATAAATAAAAAAGATTAAATGACAAGTAATTATCTATCAAACTAATGACTTGATTATTATTACAATGTCTACAGGGTGGAAGGATTCTTCCATTATTTGAAAGTTGCACCTAGTAGAATTTGACATGTTTGGGTTTTGCTTACGTCTTGGAACAAAAAAATAATTGACAAGATTCCAATACCTTGACAGTTACTATTGAAATGTTATAATTGTATTTTTAATTACATGTTGCACATTATGGTTTTCCAATGTAATTGGATGCCTTTGTGGATTTCATTTTAGTGTACATTATTACATGCAAGACTCCATTATGTTCTAACTGTAATGTTGAAACGAAACGAATTATTGAATGAATTAATAAAGTACACATTTTTTAAATTAATTAAAATAGGAATTACCCAAATGATTGGAGTGGGTGGTATCTTTTACTTTTATTACTTTAATCTAGATTTTGAAGCAAGTACAGTACAGTAGTGAAGTAGTAAAGTAGTAGTTTACAGTAGTAAAGTAAGTCCGTCATTGGGATTCATCAATTAAAAAAAAAAAGTTATATAGTTACTTGTAATAATCCAATGCCTTTAAATATGAAAAGGAACACAGTACAACTTGCTCATGTTTATTACATTATAAATCTGAATGGGTTAATCGGACTCAAAATAAAAAATAAAATGTATAAATATATAGATAAAATATGGAATGCCAAATAAAATTTGAATAAAAACCAGGCAATTAATCTATGTCAAAAGTGTTCATTAACACAATGTTCTTTAATAAATCATGCCATTAGCGAGCGAGCCATAGGCCTATAGGTAATAGGTTAATGCATATAAGCCCATGAAGTCAAAATGTGTTTTCCACATTTGAGTTGCGCAAAAATTATGATGCATCATTCATATGTTCTGCTATTTTCACCCTATAAATCGAGGATATAAGTGGGTTTAAATTCAAAATTGTATTTATTTGCATGCACTGTAGTGGGGGATGGGTCTGATATATCGATATCGTGGGTCTGCTTTAAGGAAAAGGCCTTGTCCTTGCTTGTCTCTGGACTGTAACATTCTCCGTAATACATGCCATCCATCCATCCATCCATTATCTTCCGCTTGTTCCGGGGTCGGGTCGCCGGGGCGGCAGCTTTAACAGGGAAGCCCAGACTTCCCTCTCCCCAGCCACTTCAACCAGCTCCTCCGGCGGGATCCCAAGGCGTTCCCAGGCCAGCCGAGAGACATAGTCTCTCCAGCGTGTCCTGGGTCGTCCCCGGGGCCTCCCGCCGGTGGGACATGCCCGGAACACCTCTCCAGGGAGGCGTCCGGGAGGCATCCGAACCAGATGCCCGAGCCACCTCAGCTGGCTCCTCTCTACGCGGAGGAGTAGCGGCTCGACGCCGAGTCCCTCCCGGATGACCGAGCTTCTCACCCTATCTCTAAGGGAGAGCCCGGACACCCTGCGGAGGAAACTCATTTCGGCCGCTTGTATCCGGGATCTTGTTCTTTCGGTCACGACCCAAAGCTCGTGACCATAGGTGAGGGTAGGAACGTAGATCGACTGGTAAATCGAGAGCTTTGCCTTTCGGCTCAGCTCCTTCTTCACCACTACGGACCGTTGCAGAGTCCGCATTACTGCAGACGCCGCACCGATTCGCCTGTCGATCTCCCGCTCCCTCCTACCGTCACTCGTGAACAAGACCCCAAGATACTTGAACTCCCCCACTTGGGGCAGGATCTCATCCCCGACCCGGAGAGGGCACTCCACCCTTTTCCGACTGAGGACCATGGTCTCGGATTTGGAGGTGCTGATCTTCATCCCAACCACTTCACACCCAGCTGCGAACCGCTCCAGTGAGAGTTGGAGGTCTGGGCTTGATGAAGCCAACAGCACTAAATCATCTGCAAAAAGCAGAGATTCAATGCTGAGGTCACCAAACCGGACCCCCTAAACGCTTCGGCTGCGCCTAGAAATTCTGTCCATAAAAATTATGAACAAAATCGGTGACAAAGGGCAGCCTTGGCGGAGTCCAACCCTCACTGGGAACGAATTCCACTTACATGCAAGACACCATTTAGATAACCTTAACTTTTAACTTATTGATCTGGCCACGGCAATAATATAAAGTTTGTTCTGTACTAGCTTCCAACTTCAATAGCTCCTAGCCCATTTGACCTTTTGACCCCAAACCAGTGCAAGGTTGAAGTAGTTTACTTGGTGTTCAAGGCACACCTCTTAGTTTTCCAATTTATACATTTATAATTTTTTAATGATTTTTTTAATTGACTGACAGATTTCAAACTTCAATAGCTCCTAGCCCATTTGACCTTTTGACCCCAAACCAGTGCAAGGTTGAAATACTTTACTTGGTGTTCAAGGCACACCTCTTAGTTTTCCAATTTATACATTTATAATTTTTTAATGATTTTTTTAATTGACTGACAGATTTCAAACTTCAATAGCTCCTAGGCCATTTGACCTTTTGACCCCAAACTAGTGCAGGGTTGACATACTTTACTTGGAGTTCAAGGCACACTTCTTAGTTTTCCAATTTATCCCTCCAAAAAATTTTTTTGATTTTTTAAATTATTGACTAGCTTCAAACTTCAATAGCTCCTAGGCCATTTGACCTCAAACCAGTGCAAGGTTGAAGTACTTTACTTGGTGTTCAAGGCACACCTCTTAGTTTTCCAATTTATCCCTCCAAAATTTTTTTAATGATTTTTTAAATTATTGACTAGCTTCAAACTTCAATAGCTCCTAGGCCATTTGACCTTTTGACCTCAAACCAGTGCAAGGTTGAAGTACTTTACTTGGTGTTCAAGGCACACCTCTTAGTTTTCCCTTTTTTTTTATGTATAGGTTGTTAATAAATTTACTTGATTAAAACTTAAGTAGCTGTGAGGTCATTTGACCTTTTTGTTCATTATCAGTGTACATTTGTAGTCCTATTCTTGCTGTTTCTGAATTTTTCTTTTTTTTCATTCAGACAGCTACACATTTTCCATCTGTTTCGTTAAATCCTACCACAAATTGAATACGATCTGTCAATATACTTGATACAAGTACAGAAAATGCATGCTTGATTTTAAACTTTTTATTTTAACAGTGTTTTTATTAATCAGGCAGCCATCATTCTTTTTTTTATTGAGCCATCATTCTTTTTTTTTCTTGAGAAAAAAAATAATAATTCAAAGCCCTCAAGCGGGATTCGAACCCGCATTCTCAGGTGGGACAGGCGACCACTTCAGTTACCGAGCTACTCTTCCATGTGACGTCGCAGTAATTTTTTCTGCTTTTACAACACTGTTTCGGCACGTACGCCAGCTGTCACTGTGCGGTAAAACCTGAAAGAGAAACGCAACAGAAAAGAAAGTGCGGCTGGCTTGAACAAAACGCGGCTCAGTTCACCGCAGTAGTTTACACCTGGTGGTCTATTCAAGGCGTTTCTCTTTCTTTCCTACATTTCACTTGACTCTTAATAGAAAAAACAACAGTTTGCGCTGGGCACATGAATCTGCAGTGTTGAGACACCACTTCCAAGTACGCTGTTTTTTAGTTCGTGTCGTATATAATTCGCTATCCATTTTTTAAATATGACAGATTATTTATCAGTTGTTTATAACAGCTCTATGAGATGTTATGTGCCATAAATTTTAAATGTGCACCAAGATATAAACGCACCGACACAACCAAGGGCATAATAGCCCCCCTGCACGGAGCCCTGATCTCAACATGATGCAGTCAATCTGGAATTAAGAGACAGACACAACTAAAATATTGTAGCGTCGCCGGTGTTGTGCCGACCGAGGCTGTCATCGGTGGGTTAATTTATGCATCAACGCGGGGCTGTCATTGGTGTGCTGGTGCACCAGCCCGACGCTCCGATTGGTGGACTAGATAGGGTCAGTGTAAATACAGTGGGGAGAACAAGTATTTGATACACTGACTATGGGAAAACCCATTGGCAGTGTATCAAATACTTGTTCTCCCCATTGTAGTTGTTGTTTTTGCATTGGTGAGGTGGCGGTAAGTTAATAAAGAAAAAGAGGAAAAAGGCGTTGAAGCTCGTGTGTTGTTGTCGCGGCCAAACTTCCGCTTAGCAAACGTTACAATAACAATATGCAAGGGGAAAAATTGTGCTCTCTCTCTGCTTCTCTGATGAGTACATACTACAGACTCCGCGTGTTTCTCGTTGTTTTAAATGGCACATTATCGAGCGCGATTACGCGAGAGCTCACGAGGAGACGGAGTTGGCGGACCGCAGCCGTGCAGCAGCCGGTATTATTTGCCTGTTTTTGATGGACTGGGTGGCACGCAGTCAACACTGAACCGGACCGGAACCGCAACGATCACGCATGCGGTGTACCTGGGCCTTGAGAGAGGCGGGCTGCAGCCAGACTCATCTCACTTGAAACACCGCAATCTAAAAGCACTCCGCGAAGCAATCACGTGGTACAGCCGGGCAGCAAGTAGTGACGGGATCTCTCGTTCACTTGAGTAAACGAATCCATTCCGGTTCGTTCAGTAAAAAGATTCGTTCAAACGAATCGTTCAACGAATTGTTCGCCCCCCTCATCTCCCTCCCCGCCCAAATGAATCGTTCGGTTAGTGAACGGGAAGTGACGTTGCCGAACGAATCACCAAAGACCGCTTCGCAGTATAACTGAACGGGAAGTGACATTGCTTGGTCCCTCCCTCTCTTGCACATTGACCACTCGTCGTAGTTTCAGAAATGAGTGACAGGCGATATCATTCTGCTTTCACAGACAGCCTCGTCTCCCTCCCGCTGCTCCAAAAGCGAGGGAGAACTTCCGCGTCGTCTGTCCTAGTTCTATGGGCTCAAAGTCATGGCTCGTGCTTGCATTTCGATTTAGGACACGGTTAAACATTTTCCTTTTGAGGGGGAAGTGGGGGTTTGGGGTCGGGGGCGCACGGACTTTCTTTAGCATGATCTTGCTCACATATACAATGCTGCTGCTTCTACCAGCCAACGCGGCATGCTTGCTGTCACGAAAATAAAAATAAATCGAAAGTTTAATTCCTAAATATGGAACGACCAACACATCATATTTACCTCTCGCTCTGTTGTATTTTTGTTTTTTATTATTAAGACGACCGTATTGAATTTTTGCACTGGTATTAATAAATAAAATAATCCGGTCAGCTCCCCTGTAGTCCCCGCATCTCAGATCGTCAAATGCTGACGAGAAATAATTGTTTGCTCTTTATGATGTCGCCTTTCTACTCTCATTAGTCTGTTAAGAAAAATGTAGACATATTGCGACATCTCCCGTGTCCGCGCGCTTTGTTTTTGGGCGCTTGAGTAGCACATGATGGACGGATTGACATAATTTGTCAAACCAACCGACACCCTCTGACACGAAAAAAAAAAAAAAAAAAACACTTGGAAAAAATTGACATGTATATACAGTTTCATTGCAAATCAGTATTATGGTGATCATTCTAAATATTCTTTTTTTTCTGTGCACATATGAGGTAAATATCGCTGCCATGAAGCCTCCATATAGTGACAGTTCTCTGCCCGCTTCACTGCCGTCACGCGACCGCAGCTCAGCTTTTGCTTGCCTCGTAGCTACGCATGTTTTAAATTACTGTAAATTTGATAGTATATCGTCATAGGTACAGTCCCGAGTCTGTTGAGAAAAGTAGAACACTAAACCATGCTCGCTAGATTTGTGCGGTGTTTTTGTCTGTTTGAGCAGCATTTGATAGGCTCCACGTTAACAAATATGTGACAAAGTCATTTCCTTTCATTTTATGACTCGTTCACCGCATAGTCATTACTGGAAAGTCAAGTTAGCAGCAAGCTAGGTCAGGAACCGGAGGACCGAATCACTGAACGGGAAGTGACAAAACTCAGTCTTTCCCCCCTGCCTGCACG
This sequence comes from Corythoichthys intestinalis, assembly GCF_030265065.1. Lineage (NCBI taxonomy): Eukaryota > Metazoa > Chordata > Actinopteri > Syngnathiformes > Syngnathidae > Corythoichthys > Corythoichthys intestinalis. The sequence goes on from NC_080398.1 coordinate 725,356, forward strand.
CTTGCTGCTTAGTTGGCCACACGTGGAAATGAGTGACAGACGCCTTGATTCTGTTTCCGCTCCCTCCCCTGCCCGCGATGAGGCTGGCGTCTGATTAGTCGTGTGCGATGTCAGAAGACGCCGCCGCTTGCTCAACGCCCTCCCACGCAGCGAACAAGCGCCACCAACTTCATAGAACGAATCAGTGCAGATGGTGATTAGTTCGGTCTCGTTCACCCAAACAATTCGTTCAAAAAGAACGAATCGTTCGCGACCGATACAACACTAGCAGCAAGGCTTCGGACGTCATCATTTTTCGGACCGCCCCTTAATGAAGCGAGCCTAGTTTGCGCGGATCGCAGAAGAGACATCTTTCTACTCGAAGCAGGCTTCGCAAGGTCGGCGCAACTCGTGGCATCACTATCAGAGATATTTGACGTCTCTTTCGGAAAGAATGGACCAAGGTAAGTGAAATGAAAATGCCTCCATTAATTTCGCTACAAAAAAAAAAGAAAACGACGTGCAACCGTTATAATAGAATTAATCTGCGTAAAACTTTCGGAAAGAATGGACCAAGGTAAGTGAAATGAAAATGCCTCCATTAATTTCGCTACAAAAAAAAAAAAAAGAAAACGACGTGCAACCGTTATAATAGAATTAATCTGCGTAAATTTGCTAGCAAACTAGCGTGAAGTGTCTAATCCGCTACTTCAACTGGTGTAGAAATTTTGGACAACAACACCAACGACATTTTTTTTTTTGGGAAGTAATGCTTATCAAAGAATACATGGCTCGGAGATGTGTCTTGAGCCCCCCCCCCCCGAAAGATGGACACGGAGTGTGACATTTGAAGTGCGTCGTCAAGTTCTTTCCAAATCTGGGGTCTTTTGCACACAATGCCAAAGATTGTACACTTGAGACTCGTTGTTTGATCATCTCTTCTAGTAATATATGTGTCCTGACGGTTTGGATTTGAATCTTGGTAAAGTTTTATCTTAAAAGGCGTGGCAGCATGAAAGGATCCTCACCTCTTAACGGTTGCGTGCCTCTGATGTTGCCTTTGAAGTTCAAACAAGGGCATAGGTTTCGTCCCAACATTGGAAGGGACGATATAACAGCATTAATCAGACCAAATTGGGCGAACGGGGTTCAGGGATACATTTCTCACGAATATGAATAATGACCTAATTAATTGATAGGCTAAATGATCAACGCAAAAGAAATCTGTATTGACTTACACTAACTTTCATATGTATTAGTTGAAGTGATACATCGTTCGATTCTAAGCATTGTTTTCCAAAACCACTAAAGAAACATTTTGAAAACTTCCAGAATAAATGCCTGGATTTTTTTTTTTTTTTTTTAGCATGTTTAAATTGCAATGTTTGAACAGAATTTGAATGATATGAACATACAGTACACAATCATCTCAACTATCCAGGATGCAAGAAATAAACCATTTTCTTAAGCCCACTCCACATTGTCTGTCTAAATAAAGACATGAAATACAATCGAAAAACATCTTAGTTAGGGACCACCCAAAAAATAGAATTTAAAAAATGGAACCTTCCTTCAGGTAAAACACTACTGCTTTTGTCCACAAACACAAGCAAACTCAACAAGAAATGAAATCTCCTCTGGGCTGCTTTAAGACCACATCAATAAAATAAAAAAGAAAATGGGGACACTTCTTTCTTCCTACTCGAGTTTTGCAGGTTAGCATATTCATACAATTTAATGTCATGCTAACTATGCCAAATGCAGGTCGGACTTTCAGTAGCAAAATTAGTGGCGTACCATGTCATCAGCCAATTAAACGTGTGTTTGAGGGAACAAAATGGACTGGCACATTCAGCAAGTGAAAGGGCCTGTCAGGAGATAATGAAAGTCATTTACTCAATCATAGTAGGGTCAATTCTATCCATACAACATATGGAAAGACACTCTAAATTATCTATATAACTGAACTCATGATATATAATGATATATGTGTGTATATATATATATATATATATATATATATATATATACATATATATATATATATATATATATATATATATATATATATATATATATATATATATATATATATATATATATATATATATATATATATATATATATATATATATATATATATATATATACTGGACTGTCTCCGAAAATTAGAATACACAATATTCTAATTTTCTGAGACAGTCCTGTACATTAATCCACCATTTAAAGCAGGGGTGTCCAAACTTTTTGCAAAGGGGACCAGATTTGGCGTGGTAAAAATGTGGGGGGCCGACCTTGGCTGACGTCCTTTACATAGAACAATATACAGGACTGTCTCAGAAAATTAGAATATTGTGTATTCTAATTTCCTGAGACAGTCCAAATTAAAAAAAAAAATTTTTGCCAAAGGTTTTTTTTTTCTTCTTGGATGAAAAAATTTGTTTGATTGAAGCAACTTTTATTGGGACGGAATGATTTAGACACAAGTGTCCTACCCATAATATGGCTCAAACACACAAAGGATTGCTTCGATCAAAGAAAACGGTTTCAATGAAAAAGGAAGTGTTCAAATGCAAATTTCTGAGTCTCAAATATTTTTTCACATTTGTTTTACGATTGAATTTTTGGGGATTTTTGATTGAAGTGATTTTTCTTTTGAAAAGATATATATATTTTTTTGTTTGAAGCAACTTATTTTTTGATTGATTAATAAAGGCACAAATGTTCTCGCCAAATTGGGGTCCAAACGCAAAATTACATGACTTCAATCAAAAAACAAAACCTGACTTTAAAAAAAAAAAAAAAAAAATTCAAAGAAAAATAGTTTTCAAATACATGTATTTTGAATCATTTATGCACTGCCCGTCTGCCTTAAGCTCCCTTTTACCTGCACATATGTCCTCACACAGAAGATCCAACGTACGATAACCAGGGAGGTGCGGGCGCAATACCGGATCCTCCCAACGAACCGGACTGGAGAGAGGGCGGAGCGTACGCTATACCGGATTCCTCCAACGAACCGTTGGCCGATCCCACGCACTGGATAGAGGGCGGAGCGTACGCCATAGAGGAGTGGTCCAACAAACCTTTGGACGATCCAACGTACAGGAGAGAGGGCGCCATACCGAAGCGTTCAAACCTTCTGCAACCGTTGGAAAAAGACTCCCACCAACCCCAAGTGGCCTTAAACCGGGCCCCGGTTCTACCCGGGCTGGCTGGCGGCCGACGGCACTCCGGACCTCCGCCGGTGAGTACAGATTTCGGAGCAAGTGTTGCTTCCCCGAGGCCAGCAGGAAGAGTTAACTGAGCTACCAGGACAAATCGAAGCCGTGCCGAGCTCCGTAAATAGCACAAGTAGAACCTGAACAGGGTCCTGGAACGAATTCGCTTTGTCTGTAGAGGTAGCACTGTACTATTTCACCAGAGAACTCATTTAAATCAGCGTCTGTTAAACAAATCAGGTATTTCTACCAAGAACATGGTTACATTTAGACCTGATATGATCCCATGGCTTTGTCTGTCGCTAGAAACCTGGTTCAATTGAGGCTGCTTGCCGCGATTGCTTCGTAAGAAGTGTCTTACCCGCCGCCAAAGCGATCGACATCCAAATTGAGCAGCTTCTCAAAGCTGGTAAGTCTTGTAATTGTCCTAAAATTTCAATTGACTGTAAGCTGTGTGTAAACGTTAACCAGTAATGAATGAATGAATCTCTAATGTTTAGGGACCCTGGATAAATGGAGAAATTGAATTCTTTTTTTTGTTTTTCATTTAACTCAGCTTAATAAAGCCATCCAGTTACTACTTCTATTCAGCTTGGAAGGAGGACCAGCAGTGCACACATGAAATAAATAAATACACAATGAAATATATCATTCAAAGTGTCATTCAAAGTCTCCTATTTCAATATTTATTCATTTATTTCAACATTTCTTTAGTTCAATTTTTATTGATGTTTATCACTTTTCATTGATTTATTCCAATTTCTATTTCTTTCTTTCGTTTTATGTTTATTCATCGTTTTGACTTGCTGGGATTACTCTTGTTTGAATCCTGTGCCTAAATAAATACCAGGAAGAAAAGACAAACACACACTTCGTCAAGACTGATTCAGTGTTTTGTTTTCTGCAGGCATCACAAACATATTGTTATAATAAATATTGCTAGCATACAAAGGCCCCACTACAAACCCAATGTATGTCTAGTGTTTGCATTTCCATACGAACGGCTGTTGTCTGTCGGACAACGACTCGCTAATTCAAAAGCACAGTGGTCGTTTGGGCCACCTCCGAGTTTTATCGGAGGAGAGGCCCAATCGGCCATTGCTTGCTTGCTATTAGGAGAACCAGAATTCTCTGGGACTTCGGGTGTTAAAGATGCATTCCATTATACATTCGATTTTCTTTGCATTTGCTCGTGTGATTAAAAAGACATTGGTGTTGTTTGTCACTTTCTTTGTAGGCAAGACCGACGCGAGCAAAGCAGCTCCTGAAAACATCTATGGGCTGGACAGTCACCTCGCGAGGGGTATCAGAAAGAACGCCCGAGGTCTGCTCAAAAACAAAAGTGTGGAACAAGTCACCTCTTTGTTCGCTGAAAATTTGCGTGACTCAGCAAGGTAAAAAGCTGCTCATCCTTTCTTGAAAAACTCCTTTCACTCTGAGCCCGCAAAACATGGCGCCAACTATTGGTCAAAATATGTACTATAAAATATTGCCACTGATTTAACATTTGATGTGTTTCGAACAACATCATTTAGTACAAGAGAACAATTGTGGTGTATTAGCGCCTACATGTCTTTAAGATCGAGGATCCCTTTATGGAAAACAAATCACGGCTATCCACCTCCTAGAGGAAAGCTTATTCTGTCCTATGGTTAAACCGGTCTTTTCCCTCCTCTTCAGTTTTCAGATGCATTTGAAAGCGTTTGTAAAGTCTCTAGTCGTGGCTGAGCTGAGGAAGAAAGAGGCCTTCGAGTCGGAAAAAGAACAACTCCTTCAACTAGTCCGGAGAAAACACTTCGTGGAAGCTTTCGAGAAGGTAACACACCACATATTTACTCTCACGTCAACAAAATGGAATATTTTTTGTGATACACGACTAGGCATGTTCCGGCATGAGATTTTGGCGGTTTCACAGTATTGCAATTATAGCTCCAAAAAGTGTTATTATGAGATGGATGGGTCAAAAAAAAAAAAAAATATATATATATATATATATATATATATATATATTTTTTTTTTTTTTTTTTTCCTCCCCCCATTGAAGAGGATTTTTCCAAATATTTTTCAGAACATATTTGCAAATTGGAACATGAATGTAATGTCCAAATAAATAAATGAATGAACAAAAAATATCAAATATTTGAAATCAAATACAAATAAATACAACTTATGGACTATAGCCACAGCTCACGTTGCTCAACACTTCTCAATAAAATTGAAAAAATATATACGGTATATATAAATATATACCATTTTGTTTCAACCCAGCCGTAAAACGAAGGTAATTAATTATATTTATTCTTCAAAATGTCTGTCGTTTTTATCTTAGAATCATTAATTGATGTCTCATATTTCGTTTAAAATATATATATCTATATATATTAGGGGTGTCAAACGATTAAAATTTTCAATCGAGTTAATTACAGCTTAAAAATGAATTAATCGTAATTCATGGCAATTAATCGCAATTCAAACCATCTCTAAAGTAGTGTTAATAGTTTATGTTCATCAATTAACAAAATGCAGCGAATTAACAGAACAGAAGCATTTTGTAAATTGATAAAAATAAACAATCATTGATTATATTTTTAAAAGCATTCTTAGTTTACATCATTTTTTCACGCCTAATTAAAACTTTTTGCACAGTACTGTATATATATATATATATGTATATATATATTTTTTTTATTGCTTACTTTAAAAAAAAAAAAAAAAAAAAAGTGAATTTCGGGTAGGATCGGATCGGGTTGGATGAGAATACCTGAATTTTCCTAATTCCTCTCCAGGCCCTGTTGAGCGTTGACCACCGATTGCTCGATGCTGTGTGCTTGGCGGCAACCGATCTGGATTTTATGAATATACAGCCCAACCCATTGCCCCCATCACTTATGGTGGCCATCGTCCCACCCCTGTCTAAGGGCATCAAAAAGCTCAAGGATCGCCAACTGGAGTAAGCCCAAGACACAATACCAAAGCACTTGCAGATAATTTGACTGAAGGTATTCGTTGTGTTTCTTTTCAAACGAATCCAAATATAGCACTTCAAAGATGTCATTTTGAAATTGTGTGAGACATTTTCTCATTTTTTCAGAAGGTACACACACACGAACACACAAACACGAAACGTTTTTCACGTGGCCGGCGAACAACCAAATGCCATAGCGACCTCGGTCCATTTAATTGAAGATTGAACTATAGCGTTACAAGAATGAATGCTGTTTTATACGCCATTATTGATGTAACCCTTTCAAATATTTCTCTGGCTCCATTTGTGCAGATTTTTGTTGTACCTAGTGTACACGTTGGACCAAACGATTCTGGACAAGGAAGAGAGACAGCGCATAGCGGAGGAGCTGAAAGAGACGAGAATCATCTTTTCTGACTTCAGGGAAAAACCACCCGAAGAAGTTGATGTTACAATGTTGTCACAGATCATTGATAAGATGGACGCGTTCATTGGCTGAGAGCCATATAATATCCCAGAGGAAAAGAAAATCTGAAAAGAGATCTCCAAAATATCTCATTTATTTCTCCTAGACAACTGTGAGATCTGTGTGACGCCAAACTGAGACTAAGGTTTATTTCTCCTGTGTCTGTTTTTTCTCTGGAGCAATAAAATGCACTAAATCTCAATTTAGTCTCATTTTAAGTTTCAGAAGAGATCTCAACGAGCTCTCATATAATTCTCAGAGTTTCTCAACTTTTGTGTCTATTTGTGATCTCAGGCAGAGAAATCAGAGAGATCTCTCGATGAACTCAGTCTACTCTTATCACAACTTCCGTTCATGCATCTCATACTGAACTCAGACAGAGCAAATGAAGAGCTCTCCACAAGCACTCGTTGGATTCTCAGGCAATGCAAATTTATTTGTATAGCATAATTCAACACAAAGCAATTCAAAGTGCTTTACATCACATGAATAACCACGATCAGAGATAAAATGATTTTAAAAAATGAAAAACATTAGTTCAAAAGAAAGTTATAACAAAGACAATGGAAAGTCAATGATAAAAAAAACTGTTGAATATTCTATTAGCAGCCTCTAGGAAATCTATTTCTAGGTAATGGCTTTAAAAAAAATCAACTGTTGAGGAATGGATAGTTATTGTACATGAAATTTACATCACGGAGAAGCTGTCATTTTAACTTAAATTAGAGATTGATACATTTTATTTGATATGGTCCAAATGGACAAACGTGAAACCAATTAGAATAGATTTCAATTGATGCTCAACAGAGAAAGTAGCTCCTTACTTTTTGGGGGTAAGAAAACAATATCAGATGTGCTCCCAAATGTTTTAAGTTGCTGTATGTTGTTTATTGATGTACTTTTAAATTAATTTATTATTTATTTAATTTCTTTTTTGTTGTTGTTTCCGTTAAAAAAGTAATGTATCGAGAAATGGACTATCGTCATTCACTGTTGTAAGTACAATGTACAGTATATTATTGTTGAGAATCTAAATGAAATTAAAAAAGAAAAAAAGAATTGAAACAGGTAATAAAATTATACTTAAAATGAATAAAAAGCAAATTGCTTGAAAGTTAAAATATATAGACCGTTATGGATTTGCTGTGATAAACAAAAGCGATTTTAGTCCTGATTTAAAAGGAGCTAACAGTTTGAGCACACTTCAGACCTTCAGGTAACTTGTTTCAGAGGTGAGGAGCATAATACTAAATGCTACCTCACCCTGCTTGGTTCTTGTTCTTGGAACATACAACAGATCGGTTCCAGAATACCTTAGAGGTCTCTATGATTCTTTTGGTCCAAGGCCATGAAAGCGTTTTATAGACGAGCAGTATCAATTTCTAGTCTATCCTTTGACTCACTGGAAGCCAGTGTAATGATTTCCAAAACTGGTGTAATGTGGTCCAGTTTCCTTATACTGTATTTGTAAGGACTCTGGCAGCAGCATTCTGTACTAGCTGCAGCGTCCTGACTGATTGACTGATTTAAAAAAAAAAAATTTTTTTTTTAAATCAAGACCTGTAAATATACTGCTGCAATAGTCCAATCTTCTGAAAATGAACCGCACAATCAAACTTATCTGTATCCTCTATAGAGGAGCAATATTCATGCTTTACTGGTGTCAGAAATGGAGCTGCAGGGTCAATGAAGTTGGGGATGACGGGATAAAAAGGCATAGATAGTTCATAAATATGATTTTACATATAGAAGTGCACAAAATATGGTATGCAACTTATTCAGAATGAAAAGGGTTATAGTAATTGAATAATTATAAAGTATATGAAGAGATAGTTATTATATATCAAGAGAAATTGATTAACATATAGTTAGAGAAAAATCAATAATCGTAATGAAAACGATCACGGTGGTACATTTACAAACCGGTAGGTACAAAATGCACAAAGGAAAACTCTTACTGATGTGTAATAATGTTACCCTTCTAAAATGGTTATTATGATGGTATTATAAGGTCATTAAATTTCATAAAAACGAAATAATATGATATTGAATTAATGATGATGTAAACATTTCAGTTAGCTTAAATTAAAATGAAAACAAGGCTTTAAAAACTCCAAGAACTGAAAATGTATTGTATATTAATAAAGCCAAATAAACTCAACTTATGAATATCTTTTTTAAAGATTTTTTTAAATTTTTTATTTTTATTAGCCTTATGTAGTCATGCGTATATAAACAACATTTTTGTAAATTAATTCTTACTTAAAATGCAGCTGAAACCACTCAGCGTTTACACCTGTAGGTTCACTATCCCTATCCCCTCACTATCCATTCGCGGGGCCTGCGCTTGACAGTGACGTCACGCTATTCTCGCTATATGATTGGCCGATGAGTCAAAATGCTCTCCCGTGAAATGCCTGTTTAAAAATGTTCCCGTTGTTTTTGAGTTGTAGTACCGTTTGCTTAAAAGTGCCCATTTAAAAATTCGCATGTAAAGCAATCGATGATACCACACACAGAGCGTATTATTAACAAATGTTAAAGTTGCATAAAAGAGCAAATCTACGTCAATACGCTTGAGCTTTGGCGCGCATGCGCATGCATTTTTTTTTTTTTTAATAAACATTTTTCCCTTTCATACATTTCAATGATTAGAATACATACACAGCAATAAATGACGTTGTTCAGAAGTTACTTCCAACGAAAGTCTCACAACTTCCTATGTTATAATCTAAAGTAACATCACGATCATATGAAATCGCCACAGTGCCCATAAGTATCCATCTCTAAAATCTTTTTATTAATCAGTTTTATTCCCTGGATTTTAACTGCGTGAGACTCAACCCCTTCATTGTGTTTTGGTTTGTTATTATATTTGATGTTGTTTTTTTTTCTTTATTATATTTTGGTTTTTGTTCATGAACATGTAATTTGTGCCAGTTCTTAACGTGTGGTTTTAAAGTGATTTATTAGGAGTTGAGAATAATTATTCTTAAGAATGTCCATCCTTATTGAATATCCATCCATCTTCCACCGCTTAATCAGAGGGTCAGAAGAAGCACCTTCAACAGGAAAGGCCAGAGTTCCTTCTCCTCATAAATGTTGTTCTGCTCCTCAAAGTCAGGCAAAGAATGAGGAAGAATTAGGTCTCCTCAACCTGTCCTGGTGAACTCCAGGTTTCTTCCCAGTGAACGTGCCCAACAGATCACCAGGGAGGTGACCTTACTGAATATTCAATTATTAATAATCTAATTGATGATGAACATGATCTCATTATGGTTGCCCTTTCAATCCTTTGATGAGAACAAAGACAAGAAGTGAAATACCTTTTAATATTTATTGATAACAATATTCTGGAAGAATAACAGCATCGATGGGTTCTGATTAACTTACCCTACCAAATAGACATGCATAGGAGAGTTGAACCAGTCAGAACTCTCACCTACTAGTCCTTGAACCAGCATATAGTATCAAAACGCAGTATCTAGACAGTAAATTTGCCTTTCTTAAATGCAAACTTTGCCCCGGCAAAAAAATATGCACTTAAGGAGAAGAAAACATTTGTAACATATGCATCCTTTCTTTCATTCATTCATTTTCCATGCCACTTTTCCTCACGAGGGTTACAGAGGTGCTGGAGCCTATCCCAGCTAACGACAGGCAGTAGGCGGGTTACACCCCTAATAGTTTGCCAGCCAATCGCAGGGCACAATGAGACATACAACCATTCACGCAGACACTCATACCTACGGACAATTTAGAGTGTTCAATCAGCCTACCACCCATTTTTTGGGCTGTGGGAGGAAATTAGAGTCCCCGGAGAAAACCCACGCAGACACGGGAAGAGCATGCGAACTCCGGAGCCCGGGATTGAATCCTTGATCTCAGAACTGTGAGGCGGACGTGTTAACCACCCAGCCACCGTGCCGCCATTTGCATCCTGTTGGGAAAAAAAAAAATCATATTCCATAAATTATAAAAAGAAAAAAAATACTTTTTTAATCCACTAATATGTAAAGACAAATGAAAATGAAAAAAAAAAATTCCCTGAGAATTGCCACCTGAAGTGGGAGCAAACATTTTTTTAAATGCCAGTTCAAGTATCACAGTTTGTTCTTCCTACTTGTGGTGTCATCTAATACTTATTTTTCCATGCGGCTATAGAGAATTAACACTGTTTACATGAGAGTCATCACTTTAAGTCGTTTCGTTCAGGAGGTTTGCTGGGAGAAGCATAAGAAAGCAGTGCCAATTTAAAGTTATAGTAACTATAGTGTAAATAATGTGTGCCTACTTTTGGCTTTCATCTCTAGGCCCTCTGGTTGAGTGTACCAGCGTTTATGTGCGTAGGTATAACTGACACTTTTTAGTCGTCACAGCGATGGCTGCGCTCATATTAGGTCCTGCTTGGGTTTATCAATTGTTTTCTCCATTAACAAAAGTATAAGAAATTCACCATTTGCATAGTTGAACACTCTGAGTAACAGTCTTTCAAAGTCATGTTAACTTCTCCTTTAACCTGGACTTTTACTCAGTCGGAACATCTGCTACTCACCAACTCTCATACCAACTCTCCACTTAGCAGGTCATGTCTAAGATGAGGCATACTGCCAGCAAACGTGACTGCAGTACCCTTCTGCCGGGTTCTCTGTATACATCGCATACAGTTCTCCCCTTTTGCCTCTTCCAACATATCCTGTCAAATAAAATGTAAACATTATAATGACTGTATGCCATGTGGTCCATGAAAAGTTTCGACATGAGATGTATCAATCTTGCATGTGTCGATATATTGAAGGAAATCGCAGTGCATGATGTTTACCAGGTATATTGCTTTTATACGCCATGTGACATGCATTGCAGTTCTTGATAGTATACATGACGTAATATTCTCTTCTGTACTCTTCGGAAAACATGCTCCATGTAGAAATACCTATGGAACAAAAATTGTGAAGCATAATCAATTCAATGAAGTGGTCAAAACATGCATAATGCAATTAGTCATTGTACCTCTCCATTAACCACTTACTATCAAGCCACTGAAAATGTGCTCGTCTTCTAAAGCGGTCGGAGGACACAATTTCTCTGAACGTGCTGCATACAAGAGCCAGTTTCAAAAAGGCTATGTCACCTTCCATTAAGACCACTTCTACCAGTATTTCTTGAAGCACACACTTTGGCAACTATTGGGAGGAATAAAAATAAGTACTTTATGTATATAGAAACATACACACACACACACACACACACACACACACACACACACATAGTTACTCATACACACATACATGACAAAATTGTTGGGGACCCCACATTTTTGTTTGTACAGGCCTGTTTCACAATACTATACATGTTAGGGTTTTTTTCTGTGACCAGTAAGGGTTATTATTTCACTAATGGGTAGCAACAGTTTTGTCCATGTAATTTATTACCTCCAATATGGAGCAGCAGTTGGCCTTTCTGAAAACAATCTTTGGGAAGCGGGGAATCCATTAGTGAGTGGGTGCACATGTACAGTGATTAAATACGTATGCAAGCAGGTAGGTAGATATTTGTATGTGATTACAATTTTCTAAATTAGTCACAAATTAAAGCATTCCACATGGTTCTATTACAAACTCACCTCATATTCCAGTTTTTTCACTTTCGGGACTCTATATATTGGTTGAAGTGAACCTTGAAGCAAGGCTCTGGCCTCACCAGTCCAATACGCAAACCTTTGTCCGTGTCTATTAAGTGAGTTATTGACAGAATAATAAAAGTATACTAAAGGGTAAGTAATCTTAAATTACTATTAAAAATGTTCTTACCCTTCAATCTTGAACCGCTCCATCAAGCTAATACACCACCATTTCCGGATGTGTGCCATGTCTCTCTAAAAGACATTATTTTAAATAGTCACACAAACGTTAAAGCATTTTCCATCTTAAACATAGCATTGTGGAAATGTTAAACAATCTAATTTATGATCTATTAACGTTCAAACTTGCACCTACACCAGAAAAAAAATACCTCAGTGAACAGAAAAGGAGCACGTGTACTCAAGCTGAGTGCATACTGTGAAAAGCAAATATTTGGTCACGTATGGCAGTTGAAAAAAATAATACAAGAAAATCCTTTAACAAAGAATGGAAAACTATTTACCATCAATATGAATATATCCCACAACTGTTTCCACCTGTTTGTTGAGGAAAGCCCTGTAAGAATCATGGAAACATTAAAAAGAAAATAAATCAGTGTTAAAGTACAACAGAAAGACAGGAATGTGCAACAAACGAAATGCAGTTGAAATATCCTCGGGAGATTAACCTGAATATCTCTTCCAAATTTTGTTGTCCACTGCCCCGGATTAATGCGTTGAGCTAGATCACTGTCAAATTCATAAGAAACACAAATGATTCATAAGAATCACAAATGATACAACTCCTACTCTGTGTCAAATTGCTATTCAACAGGGTCTAAACAAGACCCCCCAATTTTTTTATAGCCATTGAACTAGGCTAGCCATTGAACAAGGCTCAACTTGGAAACAGCCGATGAACGAGGCAATAACTTTGATAAGGCCTTTGAACGAGGCTTACAATTAATTCTTACACAAAATATTGCAATTCATAGTATCCTTGAGCATTCTGAATGGTTTGGAGCCAGTGGTCAAAAATTGATATTTGATCTTTTGCCAGATTGGTTGTTGGCCATTTACCTGCAATTACGGAATACTATGAATTCTGTTGAACACCCATGCCACACCCATGCTGAACCCAGGCCACAGAACAGGGCCTATTGTAATGTTTCAAAACCTAAAGATGGTATGGAAACTATTGTCGCCAAAGCCATCTGGGGTGAGCGAGTCCAGCAAAAACAAATGTCGCTGTGCTGGCTTCAGTACCTGTTAATCATTTTCAAAACAATTCTCATAACATTACAGAACTGTTGATATTTGATAATGTAGTTGATCATTTAAAACACGCACACAAAGCAAATAATGATCTGCTTTTCTTGGCTGTCGACTCCAGGCAGGGATGATAATTTGGACAGGAGGTCACCCTGGCATTTTAAAGAAGTGAATTTGCATTGTACAGTAAAAGTAACTTTGTCAATCAATTCAAAAGCAACGCAGGAAAGCGCACTTACAGGAAGAGCAGTCATTGGCTCCACCATTTCCATTTTCCATGTCGGTACAACATACATGTCCACAATGTGGACATCTGTGGTCTACAGTGATCAAAATAACATATTAATGTAAAACTGCACTACAACCAGCAACATTTGTAGAATTTATGATCTTGTACTTGGGCGGGGGGGACCAAAATAAAATAAAATATATAAATGATAAGGTCCTACTTCTAAAAGAACATAGAGAAACAAAACCATACATTTCTTTGGGCAGCTTCTTGGATGAGTTTGAAACAAGCGTTTCCAATCTGCAACAGGGTGATGGAAATAAGTATCTGTAGCCTTCACATAAAAACCACTGCAATAGCTTCAATATGATTACATTGGATTCCATGTATTGCGGGAGGCCCAAAGTCCAGAAGTCTTCCCGCGTCAGACAGATGTCCCCATCTTTGATAATCATCTCTGCTCTGGATCGCGTCTCATCAAGGACATAGTCAAGCTATAATGGATAGAAAAATACACTTATAACCAGAAAATAAATAAAAGTACATATCGAGGACAAAAAGATATTGAAAATTTAATTGAAATTAGAGACATATTGTACAGTATACCTACAAGCATGGCTTGAACGGGGGAGATATTGTTTAAATATCCCAGCGCTGGCCAGTAGTCATGGTCCCCTATTGACATTTGCGATGTGTCTAAAAGTAATTCAGCAACAGTTGCTATTTATATCCTGTTTTACACTCAAATAAAAAACTGACATTCGGCATCTAAGTAATGTTCTTTTTTGTGCAAGCATCACTAAAATGCATATAAATAGTACCTTTAAAGCTGTCACCTTGGGGAGTGTGGCTTTCTGCATTCATGGACTCTGAAGAGAACACAGTATTATGCAGATACCAAAAAACAAGTACAACTTAAATTGTATCTGTATTAAAAATGATAATACCACTACCTCTCAGTTCGGGGATGATGAAAGGCTTCAACTGTGAAACATTTACAGATTTTCTCAGCAGAGTACCAGCTTTGCTGGAAAGTGTTGCCACACCCTTTTCAGAGATGGATGTTATAATGTATGGTCCAGACCAGTTAGCCTCCAGTCGCCCTCCTTTTCGGCCTTCCTTTCTTTTGTTAGCTTTCAGGACTTCATCGCCAACGTTGAAGTGGAAGGATTTAATGTTTGAACTTTGTTTTCTTTCAAATGCCTTCTTTTGCCTGTCTTGAGCATTTTTTATATTTTGACATATCTAAGAAAATAATAAATGCTTTTAAAGTCATGGTTATTTAAAACAACAATGTTAGTCACTTATATTTTATGTCTATTTTGCCATCACCTTGGCATGCAGATCCGCAATTTCTGCAGTCTTGGCCTCTATGTGTTGTTCTGTTTCTTCAACACATTGGACCTCCCCTTCTTTTTGCATGGTGTTTAATACATCTGGTAAGCGGGGGTGTCTTCCAAACATGGCATAGTATGGCATGTACTTAGTTGATCTCTGTTTGGAGAAAATAAAAATGTTTTTAAAGTTTTCCCATTGTAGTGTACATGGCTCTATCAGCAGTTCTCACAAACTATTACCTGCTTTGATGTGTTGATGGCTGCCACAATACCTTTTAAATGAATGTCCCAATCATTTTGCTCGTCATTGCAGTATTTAGAAAGTGCATTCTTTATATTTCTGTTCGTGCGTTCAGCCTGTCCATTCGCTTGTGGATGGTAAGCAGATGTAACACAGTGCTTAACGCCCAATGCCTCCAAAATACCATGGTTCAACTGCAGACACATAGGTGAATGCGTTGAAATATGCAGTACGATTCATTAAACACGTTCCACAATAACACACTGCTTTTAAGTCCATAACTTTACCTCATTTACAAATTCTCGCCCTTGGTCAGTGATTATTTTCTTCACAAGCCCGAAGTCAAGGAGAATGTTGGCGATTTTTCTCGAGACCTCGGTGGCAGTTTTGCTGTAAAGGGATTTTGCCACCACCCATTTTGTAAAAAGGTCTGTGGCTGTAAGAATATACCTGCAACATGCACAAACGTTTTTTAAATGCATTGCATTGCAATCATACGGTACGGAGCCCCCCGGGTGCCAGGATAGAAAAAATAAAAAATCATAGCTAATCTGTACCCACAGTTTACTAATCTGTACCCACAGTTTACTAATCTGTACCCACAGATTACTAAACTGTACCCACAGATTAGTAAACTGTACCCACAGTTTAGCAATCTGTACCCACAGTTTACTAAACTGTACCCACAGTTTACTAAACTGTACCCACAGTTTAGCAATCTGTACCCACAGTTTACTAATCTGTACCCACAGTTTACTAAACTGTACCCACAGTTTACTAATCTGTACCCACAGATTAGTAAACTGTACCCACAGTTTACTAATCTGTACCCACAGTTTACTAATCTGTACCCACAGTTTAGCAATCTGTACCCACAGTTTACTAAACTGTACCCACAGTTTACTAATCTGTACCCACAGTTTAGCAAAGCATAAATGGTTTAACCCTGATGGCAAAGTCATGATTCGGCTTTTTTTTTTTTTTTTTTTAACACAAATATTTCCTCTTGACACTTCATTTGAATGAATGAAACTATAGTACAAGTCAAATTATTAATGACATTCACTTACTCTGAACCTTTGTACGTCGGAACCTGAGACGTCCTTGCATCATTCTGAACCCAGAATTTGGATGAGATCCTGGGATCCCTGTAATCACCCAGCATCCAACGTTGCGATGTCAGTGGAATTATTCAAGTCAGAGACTCTAAAAACAATGTTATGGTGAGCAGGAATATAGTTTGCTTTCATGAGAACTTAGTTGTAACTTCTGCTAAGCTACACTGGAGCAGTTACAAGTAGCTTTGATACCAGTAGCAGTCAGGTATATATAGAGAGTGCAGCATGCCATACGAATAACCAAGTTTTCATTTTAAAATATGCCACTGTCATACAAACTCACCTTATACCATGCTTTGACATTCGACGGTGGATAATGCATATTCTCTCACTTCTCACCAAGTAGGACTACTATACTAGATCGGCTGTTTCCCTGACTTTCAGACCCACGTTCTGTCATCTGTGGCAGGCATGGCTAGTAGATTTCAGAAATCGAATGTCGATCAACCAATAAGCGAATAGTTCAACCCATGGCACCCATAGGAACGCCCCCTCATTTGAATTACATTTCCACTTGCAAGTTGGCGCTGACAATGAAATAAGTAAATATAAGGCAAAGCGCTTTTATTTATTGATTGACATTTATTTCATACAATATATTTATTTTTGTATTTATTTCCACATTTATTTTTGTATTTATTCTTACATTTTTAATGTAATTTCTTATTTTTGTATATATATTCATTTTTATTTCTACTTTTATTTAATTAGCTATTTATTTCCATATTTATTTTTGGATTTATTTTTAGTTTTTGTATCTTAATTCTTATTTTTGTATTTATTTTCGTTTTTATTTTGCTTTTTATTGATTGATTTATTTTTATTTTTATTTTGAATTTTGGCAGCTTTTGGTACTCCATAGTTACTATGCTGGTGGACGCGAGAAAAGTCTGAGAGAGACGGACTCACGGAGACGAGAGAGCAGAGCAGGAGTGGGGAAGACGCCGCTGCAAACGCGATGCTAGGTAGCTCCAATAATGTAGCCGATAGCCTACAAACTACGCCCACATAAAGCTACGGTAGAAATCATATAATATAGAACTAGATACAAATGACAGACATGATGACAATAGCAACATATCTAAAGAACAAGTTAGTAAACAGCCGCCATCTTAAAGCAGTACACCTCTTCGGAAAGCTCTGTTTTAATGAACCTTCCTAGGGAACCTAAGTAACCTTTTATCTAAAATGCTCATAAATCGGCAAAATCTTGACTTAAATCTATCTATGAATGATGAAACAGTTTTAAAACTTTCACGTCGAAAGCAGACAGAAGGGAACTCATGCAATAACGGGAGCAATTTTACCAACTTTAATGATTAATTCAGAACATTAAATGACTTCCACACATAGCAAATGTTGGTATCTAGTTATCACAAGTTCCGCAATACCCCAGTGTCTAGTTAAATTTAGGGTAAAGAATTGGGCTAGGGCCAATTGTCCCAAAAACCCTTTAAACTTCGCATTGTGTGACCTTTTTTTTTTTTTTTTTTTTTTTTTTTGAGAAAAAAAAAAAATTACAAAAAATAAATTAAAAAATTTAAAAAAAATTGAAATTAAAATTTAAAAAAATTATCACCAGTTACTTTGCCAAGAAACTAATTACTTTTACATTCAGGTAACTGAGTTACTAACACAATTACTTTTTGGGATAAGTAAATTGTAACTGTAATCAATTACTTTTTTTAAGTAAGATTAACAACACCGGTTAAGACTAAGGTGAACGCGCGGAATTTGGGCTTTTGGCCGCGTTGTCGGCTTTCCGCCGGAACTACGTCGGCTGGCGTGTTTCCGGCAATCTGGCTAAAACGTCAAATTCCAACAAGGGGAAATAATGTGATTTAAAGAACGTTAATCTTTTTTACAAGTAAATTCGCCTGACTCACCACAATGACGTTCCACATGCGAGCCGCCTCGGCCACAATGGTGGAGACGCCGCTGCAGCCGGGCATCAGAACGATCTTGATGGGCTCCGTGTACAGCAGATCGTACGGCAGCTTAGTGGACTCGCCGGGGTCGCACTGCAAAAATGCCCGCAATCGTCACAAAGACAGACATAATATCTCCTCGCAATTCCAAATATTTAAAAAAAAACAACAACAACAAAAAAGTCTTATCAAGAACAAGTGTCTTATTTCTTGTTTAAAAGACATATTGCTTTATTTTGCATTTTAATAAAAAAAAAAAACAAAAAAAAAAAAAAAAAAAAAAACAACCCTATATATTCGTATGTCTCCGTTTTATTCAATCTTTAATGATTTTATAAAAAAATATTTTGTGATTATTTTATTTTTGTATTTTTAATTTAGATAAATAGAAATATATTTTTAAATTAAAAAACTTACTTATTTTTATTTATTTAGCGATTTCCTTTTTTTTTTTTTTTTAAATTATTATTTTTTTTAAAAACCCGTATTCTCATATTCTTTTTCTTTATTTAATTTTGAAGGGAATAGTATCTTTTCTCATATTTACCGATCGACTGTTTGTATTACTCTAACACATTTAATATAATCAATCAGGGAATCAGGTTTCTCTTATTTACTATTTGTTTGTATTACTCTAACACACCCAATATATAATAAATAGCACTTATACCATAGTTTGAGGAAAACAAGCAGAATATATTTGACATAGGGCATAAGAGATACATGACGCCTTCTTATCACGGAAGTCCAACGTGTAAGTCATGCGACTGACTGACCAAGATTGACGCTGACGAGGCAAGACATCTATAAGTCCGCGTCTGCACCGCTCCCGCAATCAGTTCTCCCGGACAGTCCAGAACAAATGGTGGGACGTCCTGTCCCAACACAAGGAACACCGGAGAAAGCCTGATATCCTGATAACAAGACGGATATGACTCCAAGAGCACCTTTGACGCTGAGGTGGCAAATCCACAACCCTCATTGCCCTGACAACAGTAACTCCCGAATCCTCCTGTCCAATCCACAAACAGACAATAATCCTAAACATCGCCCAAGCACACCTTTCTTCTGCCCACAGCTCACCCCATGAGAACCTTCAAAAAGACTGAATGTTTAACTATACGTTGTCATTTTTCTTAGGGAACGTTTTGTTGACTTGTGATATGGTGACCTTGGAACGAGTCTGCCTCCTCGCCTGAGTCTGTTACTGCTTCGCCTTGCTGTTTGATCGCCGTTGACCTGAATAAATTGTCATTTTGTGCTTCGAAGCCTTTTTCCAGCTTTCAAAATGGAGTCAGTACAAGGGGTTAAGACTGGTGAGCGCGTGGAGGTTGGCCTTTTGGCCTGGTTATCGGAGTTTCGCCGGCCCAGGTCGTTGAATCTGCCCAGCGTGGGTACGGCAGTTCAGCTGGCGTGATTCCGGCAATCCGGCTAAAAGGTAAGATTCTGTAAATTTTTTAAAAGTGCAGTGATTATTTTCTTTTGTATTTATTAATTTTTAAATACATTTTTAAATGTGTTTTTAATTACAAAAACAAAAAAGGGAACATATTTTTTAAATACTGTATTGAAAAAATATATTTAAAAATATTACAGTAGTTATTGACTTTTTTTTTTTTAATTTCTGAATTTGTTTTTAAAAATAAATAAAAATGGGGATTTTCAAAAATGTCGTATTATTTGATTTTTTCCAGTTACATTTAGTTAAAAAAGGGCAAAAAGCATTTCATTTTTGAAGTTTTTTTATTTTGCTTTTTTTTTTTAAACCAATATTTTTCAGAAGTACAGTATTCTTATAACCTCTTTAAATTTTAAAAAGCATAGTGAATATTTTCTCTTGAATTTATTTTATTTTAGATATATTTTTAAATGACTTTTTTTTTTTTAATTATGAAAATAAACATGGAGGAAAATATTTTTTCAATATTACAGTGATTATTTTTTTAGAAGTATTTTTTTTTTTAAATGGAGGGAAATGTTGTTGTTGTTTTTTTAATATTACACCGATTATTTTACTATTTTTATTTTTTTAGAAGTTTTTTTTTTCTAATAAAAAACAAAAATGGGAATTTCTAACGTTTTTATTGTTTTTTTTCCGTGACATTATTAATTAGAAAATTAAGGGGGGAAAAAAATATTTTTATGAAAAAAAGTATATTTTCTATCATTTTTAAAGAGCATTGTGATTATTTTATTTTGTATTTATTTAATTTGATATATAATTTTCAATTTAATTTTTAATCAAAAAATACAGAGGGAATATTTTTTAAATTAAAAAAATATACATAGTGATTATTTTATTTTGTATTTTTAAATATCAACATTTATTGTTTCATTTTAAAAAAATGAGAAAGTGTTATTTAATTAATGGGTTATTTGGATTTTGGGGAAAATATTTCAAATAAAAACAAAATCTCGCAGCACACCTCACCAAAATGTTCCAAAATTACTTTCCGTAAAGTATATTTAATTATAAAATAATTTCTCAGTATTTGTACTTACTCAGTGTGAAACGTTTAGCAATTAGGCTTGAAAAACTATCAGACTGGGGACTTGAGCAATGTCTTTAAGCACATCAGTGCTGGTCGTCTCGCTGACGATGGCTTTGCAGGCAGGTCGTATTAACGTCTCTGCCACAGTTTGGGACTTTTGGGATTTAGCGACAAAGTAACTGGCTTTCAGGGCGTTCTTATTTACCTTTGTAGTTTTTCTCAAAAAAGTTGCCCATTTCTCTGTGTTTTCACGAAGGCGTACAAAATAGTCCATCAACTTGTTCTGAAGCGACAGGCGTTCATTTGGAGATGACGTTGAAGCTTGTATGGCGCTAGATAGCCGCTCGTGCCGCGTTCAAGAACTGCTCGGTTTTCTAGCCCTCTCCCACCTTGCTGTCCTCGATATTGTGTTGGAATAAAACAAAGAGGGAGGATCAACGGTCGTCACATGTGGATAAAATGTTAAGGACACTTTTGTGTATATCGACACTTGACGAGTCAAATAATGAACAGTAGACGTGCAGGGGTCCACATTGTTGCGGAGAGCAAGGTGGCTAGAAATCCGAGCAGCTCTTGAACGCAACACGACTCATCTGCACTTTGCCCGACGATGTTAAAAAACATAAAGCGACATTGGATCATTTCTCGCAGCACACCTGACGATCTCTCACGGCGGCGGCACAATCGGTTGAAAAACACTGGAATGTAGGGTTCATCCTCTCCGTGTGTGTATGTTTTTGTGGAAGATTAAAAAAAAAGACATTACACAGTTCAGTTTAATCGAGCCACGGCGGGCACGGCCGTCCCTCAGGGCGGGCACGGCCCCCTAATGCCCGCCCATGCCGCCGGGTCTGAATTCTGTTCCAATCACTCTATCGGAGAAAAATCAGAGTTGTAGAAATGACTGGAAACTCAAGAGAGCCATGACATTATTTTCTTCTCAAGTGTATGTAAACTTTTGACCACAACTGTACATATCACAACCAGTGTTGTTAATCTTACTGAAAAAAAGTAATTAATTATAGTTACAAATTACTTCTCCCAAAAAGTAATTGCGTTAGTAACTCAATTACTTGAATGTAAGAGTAATTAGTTACTTGGCAAAGTAATTGGTGATAATTACTTTTTTTTTTCCCCTCAAAAAAAAAAACACACAAAAAAAAAAAAACATTGGCCACACTATGTGAAGTTTTTTGTGAAGGTTTTTGGTACAATTGGCCCGAGCCCAATTCTTTACCCTAATTTACCCTTTACCCTGAATCAACTGTTAAAAGTTGTTAAAATTGCTCCCATTATTGCATTTGTTCCCTTCTCTCTACTTTCGACATATGAAAGTTTTAAAACTGTTTCATCATTTAAAGATAGATTCAAGTCAAGATTTTGCTGATTTAGAAGTATTTTAGATAAAAAGTTACTTAGATTCGCTAGGAAGGTTCTCTACAACAGAGCCGTCCTAAAAAGTCTACTGCTTTAAGATGGCGGCTGTCTACTAACGCATTTAGTGCCATGCAGTGTTGTTAATTTTACTTTAAAAAAGTAATTAATTACAGTTACAAATTACTTCTCCCAAAAAGTAATTGCTTTAGTAACTCAGTTACCTGAATGTAAGAGTAATTAGTTACTTGGCAAAGTAACTAGTGATTTTTTTTTTTTTCTCCCCCCCCCAAAAAAAAACAGGTCACACAATGTGAAGCTTAAAGGGCTTGGGGGACAATTGGCCCAAGCCCAATTCTTTACCCTCCACTTAACTAGACACAAGGGTATTGCGATAACTAGCTAGTAACCTTTGCTATGTGTGGAAGTCATTTAAAGTTGTGAATCAATAGTTAAAGTTGTTAAAATTTCTCCCGTTATTGCATTAGTTCCCTTCTGTCTACTTTAAACATGTGTAAGTTTTTAAATTGTTTCATCATTTAAAGATAGATTTAAGTTAAGATTTTGCCGATTTAGGAACATTTTAGATAAAAAAAAAATGACTTAGGTTCGCTAGGAAGGATCTCTACATCAGGGCCTTCCTGAGAGGTCTACTGCTTTAAGATGGCGGCTGTTTACAAACGCATGTAGTCCTTAAAACATGTTGGCAATGCAGCAGTGTCTGTCAGATGCATCTAGATCTATAATATGATATCTACCGTGTCATGTGGGCGTAGTTTGTCGGCTATGGCTGCAGTCAGGTATTATTGGAGCCATCTAGCATCGCGGTTGCAACGGCGTCTTCCCCACTCCTGCTCTGCTCTCGTCCCCGTGAGTCCGTTTCTCTCAGACTTTTTTTTATTCAACCAACTTAGTATCTATCGCATAGTAACGCACGCCTTTCCCGCCTCAGTAACGGTAACGGCGTTGCCAAGATGAGAAAAGTAATTAATTAGATTACTCATTACTGAAAAAAATAACGCCGTTAGTAACGCCGTTATATTGTAACGCCGTTATTAACAACACTGATCACAACCCTACTTGAAACACCGCAATCTAAAAGCACTCCGCGAAGCAATCACGTGGTACAGCCGGGCAGCAAGGCTTCGGACGTCATCATTTTTCGGACCGCCCCTAAATCAAGCGAGCCTAGTTTGCGCGGATCGCGGAAGAAGAGACATCTTTCTACTCGACGCAGGCTTCGCAAGGTCGGCGCAACTCGTGGCATCACTACCAGAGATATTTGACGTCTCTTTCGGAAAGAATGGACCAAGGTAAGTGAAATGAAAATGCCTCCATTAATTTCGCTACAAAAAAAAAAAAAAGAAAACGACGTGCAACCGTTATAATAGAATTAATCTGCGTAAATTTGCTAGCAAACTAGCGTGAAGTGTCTAATCCGCTACTTCAACTGGTGTAGAAATTTTGGACAACAACACCAACGACATTTTTTTTTTTGGGAAGTAATGCTTATCAAAGAATACATGGCTCGGAGATGTGTCTTGAGCCCCCCCCCCCCCCGAAAGATGGACACGGAGTGTGACATTTGAAGTGCGTCGTCAAGTTCTTTCCAAATCTGGGGTCTTTTGCACACAATGCCAAAGATTGTACACTTGAGACTCGTTGTTTGATCATCTCTTCTAGTAATATATGTGTCCTGACGGTTTGGATTTGAATCTTGGTAAAGTTTTATCTTAAAAGGCGTGGCAGCATGAAAGGATCCTCACCTCTTAACGGTTGCGTGCCTCTGATGTTGCCTCTGAAGTTCAAACAAGGGCATAGGTTTCGTCCCAACATTGGAAGGGACGATATAACAGCATTAATCAGACCAAATTGGGCGAACGGGGTTCAGGGATACATTTCTCACGAATATGAATAATGACCTAATTAATTGATAGGCTAAATGATCAACGCAAAAGAAATCTGTATTGACTTACACTAACTTTCATATGTATTAGTTGAAGTGATACATCGTTCGATTCTAAGCATTGTTTTCCAAAACCACTAAAGAAACATTTTGAAAACTTCCAGAATAAATGCCTGGATTTTTTTTTTTTTTTTTTAGCATGTTTAAATTGCAATGTTTGAACAGAATTTGAATGATATGAACATACAGTACACAATCATCTCAACTATCCAGGATGCAAGAAATAAACCATTTTCTTAAGCCCACTCCACATTGTCTGTCTAAATAAAGACATGAAATACAATCGAAAAACATCTTAGTTAGGGACCACCCAAAAAATAGAATTTAAAAAATGGAATCTTCCTTCAGGTAAAACACTACTGCTTTTGTCCACAAACACAAGCAAACTCAACAAGAAATGAAATCTCCTCTGGGCTGCTTTAAGACCACATCAATAAAATAAAAAAGAAAATGGGGACACTTCTTTCTTCCTACTCGAGTTTTGCAGGTTAGCATATTCATACAATTTAATGTCATGCTAACTATGCCAAATGCAGGTCGGACTTTCAGTAGCAAAATTAGTGGCGTACCATGTCATCAGCCAATTAAACGTGTGTTTGAGGGAACAAAATGGACTGGCACATTCAGCAAGTGAAAGGGCCTGTCAGGAGATAATGAAAGTCATTCACTCAATTATAGCATGATATATAATGATATATATATATATATGTATATATATATATATATATATATATATATATATATATATATATATATATATATATATATATATATATATATATATATATTTATTTATTTATATATATATATATAAATTTCAAATTAAAAAAAAATATTTTTGCCAAAGGTTTTTTTTTTTTCTTCTTGGATGAAAAAGTTTGTTTGATTGAAGCAACTTTTATTGGGACGGAATGATTTAGACACAAGTGTCCTACCCATAATATGGCTCAAACACACAAAGGATTGCTTCGATCAAAGAAAACGGTTTCAATGAAAAAGGAAGTGTTCAAATGCAAATTTCTGAGTCTCAAATATTTTTTCACATTTGTTTTACGATTGAATTTTTGGGGATTTTTGATTGAAGTGATTTTTCTTTTGAAAAGATATATATATTTTTTTGTTTGAAGCAACTTATTTTTTGATTGATTAATAAAGGCACAAATGTTCTCGCCAAATTGGGGTCCAAACGCAAAATTACATGACTTCAATCAAAAAACAAAACCTGACTTTAAAAAAAAAAAAAAAAAAATTCAAAGAAAAATAGTTTTCAAATACATGTATTTTGAATCATTTATGCACTGCCCGTCTGCCTTAAGCTCCCTTTTACCTGCACATATGTCCTCACACAGAAGATCCAACGTACGATAACCAGGGAGGTGCGGGCGCAATACCGGATCCTCCCAACGAACCGGACTGGAGAGAGGGCGGAGCGTACGCAATACCGGATCCCTCCAACGAACCGTTGCCCGATCCCACGCACTGGATAGAGGGCGGAGCGTACGCCATAGAGGAGTGGTCCAACAAACCTTTGGACGATCCAACGTACAGGAGAGAGGGCGCCATACCGAAGCGTTCAAACCTTCTGCAACCGTTGGAAAAAGACTCCCACCGACCCCAAGTGGCCTTAAACCGGGCCCCGGTTCTACCCGGGCTGGCTGGCGGCCGACGGCACTCCGGACCTCCGCAGGTGAGTACAGATTTCGGAGCAAGTGTTGCTTCCCCGAGGCCAGCAGGAAGAGTTAACTGAGCTACCAGGACAAATCGAAGCCGTGCCGATGCTCCGTAATAGCCCAAGTAAAACCTGAACAGGGTCCTGGAACGAATTCGCTTTGTCTGTAGAGGTAGTACTGTACTATTTCACCAGAGAACTCATTTAAATCAGCGTCTGTTGAACAAATCAGGTATTTCTACCAAGAACATGGTTACATTTAGACCTGATATGATCCCATGGCTTTGTCTGTCGCTAGAAACCTGGAGCAATTGAGGCTGCTTGCTGCAATTGCTTCGTAAGAAGTATCTTACCCGCCGCCAAAGCGATCGACACCCAAATTGAGCAGCTTCTCAATGCTGGTAAGTCTTGTAATTGTCCTAAAATTTCAATTGACTGTAAGCTGTGTGTAAACGTTAACCAGTAATGAATGAATGAATCTCTAATGTTTAGGGACCCTGGATAAATGGACAAATTGGATTCTTTTTTTTGTTCTACATTTAACTCAGCTTAATAAAGCCATACAGTTACTACTTCTAATCAGCTTGGAAGGAGGACCAGCAGTGCACACATGAAATAAATAAATACACAATGAAATATATCATTCAAAGTGTCATTCAAAGTCTCCTATTTCAATATTTTTTCATTTATTTTTAACATTTCTTTATTTCAATTTTTATTGATGTTTATCACTTTTCATTGATTTATTCCAATTTCTATTTCTTTCTTTCGTTTTATGTTTATTCATCGTTTTGACTTGCAGGGATTACTCTTGTTTGAATCCTGTGCCTAAATAAATACCAGGAAGAAAAGACAAACACACACTTCGTCAAGACTCTTACTTCAGTTTTAAATTTGATACTAATTCAGTGTTTTATTTTCTGCAGGCATCACAAACATATTGTTATAATAAATATTGCTAGCATACAAAGGCCCCACAAATACACTGTCGGAAATATTTCTTCCGACAGTCAAATTGTAAAACACAAATGAATAAAATGTGCAAAACCGCCATGAATGTAGCTTGACTTGAACTAACACAGACTATCACAGACTACCGCATACAAACCCAATGTATGTCTAGTGTTTGCATTTCCATACGAACGGCTGTTGTCTGTCGGACAACGACTCGCTAATTCAAAAGCACAGTGGTCGTTTGGGCCACCTGCGAGTTTTATCGGAGGGGAGGCCCAATCGGCCATTGCTTGGGACTATTAGGAGAACCAGAATTCTCTGGGACTTCGGGTGTTAAAGATGCATTCCATTATACATTCTATTTTCTTTGCATTTGCTCGTGTGATTGGCTTGTTTGTCACTTTCTTTGTAGGCAAGACCGACGCAAGTGAAGCAGCTCCTGAAAACATCTATGGGCTGGCGAGTCACCTCGAGGAGGGTATCAGAAACAGAGCCCAAAGTCTGCTCAAAGCCCAAGATGTGGAACAAGTCACCAATTGTTTGGAGGTCAGATTGCGTGGCTCAGCAAGGTAAAAAGCTGCTTATCCTTTCTTGAAAAAATCCTTTCACTCTGAGCCCGCAAAACATGGCGCCAACTATTGGTCAAAATATGTACTATAAAATATTGCCACTGATTTAACATTTGATGTGTTTCGAACAACATCATTTAGTACAAGAGAACAATTGTGGTGTATTAGCGCCTACATGTCTTTAAGATCGAGGATCCCTTTATGGAAAACAAATCACGGATATCCACCTCCTAGAGCAGGGGTCCCCAAACTACGGCCCGCGGGCCGGACACGGCCCGCAGTCACATTTGGTCCGGCCCCCTGAGCCCCCCAAAAAAAAATAAATAAAAATTATATATATATATATATATATTTACATATACATATATATATTAGGGCTGTCAAACGATTACAATTTTTAATCGAGTTAATTACAGCTTAAAAATTAATTAATCGTAATTAATCGCAATTCAAACCATCTCTAAAATATGCCATGTTTTTCTTTAAATTATTTTTGGAATGGAAAGACAAGACAAGATGGATATATACATTCGACATACGGTACATAAGGACTGCATTTGTTTATTATAACAATAAATCAACAAGATGGCATTAACATTATGAACATTCTCTTAAAGCGATCCATGGATAGAAAGACTTGTAGTTCTTAAAAGACAAATTTTAGTACAATTTATAGAAATGTTATATTAAAACCCCTTTTGATGTTTTCGTTTTAATGACATTAGTAAAATTTTCAATCAAAAAAAAAATAAACTAGTAGCCCGCCATTGTTGATGTCAATAATTACTTACACAATGCTCATGGATGGCTGAAGCCTATAAAATCATTCGCACCCAAGCGCCAGCAGAGGGCGGCAAAACTCCTTAAAACACAATTAACAAGTGGTGTTTCACTGTACCGTCATTTAAATCTGTCTGAGCAGGTAATCTGCGTTAATTGTGTCAAATATTTTAACGTGATTAATTAAAAAAATGAATTAACGCCCGTTAACGCGATTATTTTGACAACCCTAATATATATATATATATATATATATATATATATATATATATATATATATATATATATATATTTTTTTTTTTTTTCAATAGTGTTATTTATTTCCTGGCTTTTTTTCTGTGAAGCACCCATAGAGGGTTATTTGGTTATTATCTATTTAATTAATACTGTTATTATTATTTATTATTATATTATATTAGCTTAAAAATTGATTAATTGTAATTAATCGCAATTCAAACCATCTCTAAAATATGCCATATTTTTCTGTAAATTATTGTTGGAATGGAAAGATAAGACACAAGACGGATCTATACATTCAACATACGGTACATTAGTACTGTATTAGTTTATTATAACAATAAATCAACAAGATGGCAATAACATTATTAACATTTTGTTAAAGCGATCCATGGATAGAAAGACTTGTAGTTCTTAAAAGATAAATGTTAGTACAAGTTATAGAAATTTTAGATTAAAACCCCTCTTAATGTTTTCATTTTTTTTTAATTTTCCATCAAAAAAATAAACTAATAACTCGCCATTGTTGATGTCAATAATTACCTCTTACTCATGGTGCTGAAAGCTTTAAAATCAGTTGGACCCAAGCCCCAGCAGAGGGCGCCAAACACCAAAAAACAAGCAACAAGTGGACATGACACTCTGCTGTCATTTTAATCTGTTTGAGCGGGGCATGTGCATTAATTGCGTCAAATATTTTAACGTGATTAATTTAAAAAATTAACTACCGCCCGTTAACACGATAATTTTGACAGCCCTAATTATATTATGTTATATTGTTTTTATTTTATTTACTTTGGTTCCGTGAAGAATCCAGAAAGGGTTATTTGATTGTGGCTTTCTGAAAAACAATACATTTTTACATTTAGGCACTCCTGCAATCGTCACACTTTTTCTGTTACAAACTGACCCCGGCCCCTCATCAAAGAAGGGAAGGGTTATGTGGCCCTCACAGGAAAAAGTTTGGGGACCCCTGTCCTAGAGGAAAGCTTATTCTGTCCTATGGTTAAACCCTTCTTTTCCCTCCTCTTCAGTTTTCAGAAGCATTTGAAAGCGTTTATAAAGTCTCTAGTCGTGGCTGAGCTGAGGAAGATAGAGGCACTTGAGGCCTTCAAGTCGGAAAAAGAACAACTCCTTCAACTTGTCCGGAGAAAACACCACGTGGAAGCTTTCGAGAAGGTAACACACCACATATTTACTCTCACGTCAACAAAATGGAATATTTTTTGTGATACACGACTAGGCATGTTCCGGCATGAGATTTTGGCGGTTTCACAGTATTGCAATTATAGCTCCAAAAAGTGTTATTATGAGATGGATGGGTCAAAAAAAAAAAAATATATATATATGTATATATATATATATATATATATATATTCCCCCCCCCCCCATTGAAGAGGATTTTTCAAAATATTTTTCAGAACATATTTGCAAATTGGAACATGAATGTAATGTCCAAATAAATAAATGAATGAACAAAAAATATCAAATATTTGAAATCAAATACAAATAAATACAACTTATGGACTATAGCCACAGCTCACGTTGCTCAACACTTCTCAATAAAATTGAAAAAATATATACGGTATATATAAATATATACCATTTTGTTTCAACCCAGCCGTAAAACGAAGGTAATTAATTATATTTATTCTTCAAAATGTCTGTCGTTTTTATCTTAGAATCATTAATTGATGTCTCATATTTCGTTTAAAATATATATATATCTATATATATTAGGGGTGTCAAACGATTAAAATTTTCAATCGAGTTAATTACAGCTTAAAAATGAATTGATCGTAATTCATGGCAATTAATCGCAATTCAAACCATCTCTAAAGTAGTGTTAATAGTTTATTTTCATCAATTAACAAAATGCAGCGAATTAACAGAACAGAAGCATTTTGTAAATTGATAAAAATAAAAAATCATTGTTTATATTTTTAAAAGCATTCTTAGTTTACATCATTTTTTCACGCCTAACTAAAACTTTTTGCACAGTACTGTATATATACATATATATATTTTTATTGCTTACTTTAAAAAAAAAAAAAAAAAAAGCGGATTTCGGGTAGGATCGGATCAGGTTGGATGAGAATACCTGAATTTTCCTAATTCCTCTCCAGGCCCTGTCGAGCGATGACCACCGATTCCTTAATGCTGTGTGCTGGGCGTCAAGCAAGCTGGATTTTGTGACTTTGCAGCCCAACCCATTCTCCCCATCACTTACGGCGGCCATAATCCATCGCCTGTCCAAGGACTTCAGAAAGGAAAAGGTTCCCCCACTGAAGTAAGGCCAAGACACAATACCAAAGCACTTGCAGATAATTTGACTTTCGGTATTTGTCGTGTTTCTTTTCAAACGAATCCAAATATAGCACTTCAAAGATGTCATTTTGAAATTTGGCTAGCCTAATAACATCATTGTGTGAGACATTTTCTCATTTTTTCAGAAGGTACACACACACGAACACACAAACACGAAACGTTTTTCACGTGGCCGGCGAACAACCAAATGCCATAGCGACCTTGGTCCATTTAATTGAAGATTGAACTATAGCGTTACAAGAATGAATACTGTTTTATACGGCGTTATTAATCTTTCAAATATTTCTCTGGCTCCATTTGTGCAGATTTTTTAGGTACCTAGTGCACAAGTTGACCAAAATGGCTCTGGACGAGGAAGAGAAGCAGCGCATAGCGGAGCAGCTGAAAGAGAGTAGAATCATCTTATCTGACATCATGGGAAATGCACCCGAAGAAGCCAGACCAGATCAGAAGTTGGAACAGATCATTGTTATGCTGGGCGCATTCATTGGCTGAGAGCCATATAATATGTTTAAAACAAAAAATACAAGTCATTTGTCCCTTTTATGTCATTAAAAGTTTAAAGACCAACAAGTCTTTGAATTCTTTTTGATAACATTGCTGTTGCTAATCAATGATGAGTATTTCTTACCATTGATGCTACCTCTGGTACTAGATTTCCATACTCCTTGAATTGATTCGGTGAAATCGGGAGATTAACTCTTTAACCGTGCGCAGTCAGTTTGTTAAAGCGTGCTGATTTTCGCACATATTTAATTTTCGGATTCAGCATCACTCATTATTATTTAAATAATATTTTATTTCCATACTCCTTGAATTGATTCGGTGAAATCGGGAGATTAACTCTTTAACCGTGCGCAGTCAGTTTGTTAAAGCGTGCTGATTTTCGCACATATTTAATTTTCGGATTCAGCATCACTCATTATTATTTAAATAATATTTTATTTCCATACTCCTTGAATTGATTCGGTGAAATCGGGAGATTAAGTCTTTAACCGTGCGCAGTCAGTTTGTTAAAGCGTACTGATTTTACCAAAATGACAAAGTTACAGTACATCAAAATTAAAATACACATTACTGCAATAAAGGTTTCATTAGTGACTAAAAGATCGCCTGTGACCTATCACAGTGTGTACTTTAGTTTGTCAAGTGGAAAATTTACTCCCTATTGTGAATGACTTGAAATTGCTGTCATCCTTACATTTTTATGAACGGACTCATTAATATGGCTTCATTACAATTAAACGTATCAAAAAAGTAATATTCTCTCTATGGTGCAACCAAACCAATTTTCTTGTCTTACATTTCGCTACTTAAAGGGGTAGTTCGGATTTTTTGACATCAGGCTTAATCTTCGAGTTAGGGGGGGTTTAATTAGTCAGTGGAGTAGATTTCGAAATATTACGTAGCGTTTGTTAGCATTTTATTATGTTTCAGGGCTCCGGTGTGGCTATGCTAATGCAAGTCAATGTGCCCAGTTAGCATACCAATAAAAAAAACATATGCACGCAGGTGAATCACCGATGACGCATGCAATCAGTAGTGTTGGCTATGTTTTCAGTATAAAGTTATTAAAACTTACCATTGCATGTCTATAGCTGCAGTATGAAGAGCAACATTAGTAATTCAGTTGCTTTGCAGAGAACAAGCGCCGGGCACTCAGGGCGGAGGGATATCACGTTGGTCTGTTCACCGATGTTTTTTTTTTTTTTTTTTTTTTTGTGTGTGTGGAAACGACGCAACTTCCCGCCCCCAAATCAATAACCCGACTAACTGTAGTTTATTCTGACCAAGACATGGCTTCGTTTGAACAGCATATGCATTTCTCTGACACGGAACACGATGATGAAGATTTTGTTAATTTTGTAAACATTTCACCATATCAGTTTGAGCCGGAATATACAGACCAACAACTGAAAGACATGGAGGAAAATAGAAGACTAACAAGCACGGAGCCCGCAGAAGCTGCCGCAGCCTTCGACACCCCAGTTAGGACAACAGGAGACTGGTGGTGTCGTTGCAAAAAATGCCTCCCAATGCCAACAGATGTGGAATGTTTTTGCTGCAGGGAATGGCAATTGGTTAACGAACAATTGCAACAATTGGAGCTGGACACGAGTTTTCACGAACTCAATATATCGCAGCATAGTGACAACGAAGAAAAAGCATTTCGATGCATAAGTGAACACGAAAACTTTTTACCACTCATCAACAAAGGTGTTCTAGAAACTTTTTTCTTCGTTGACAAGATCAACTGGAAGAAAAAACCAAGGCCAGCAGGCCCAAATGGACAGCTATCAATGAGGTAAGTGGATTCCTGCTGGGCGAATATTTGTAATGTTCTCATAATAAAACTACATATGGTATAGGCTACTCTAAGCTTCATTCTACTTCAGGTAAGCAGCTATATCATCTCAACTGTAATGCATTTTGAGCGTAAAAGCATGATGTCATTATCAAAAGCAGCAGCTGTATGGCAATTATATACGAGAATGTGCCTAAATCATCACGGGATGTCAAAAATGAAAAACATTATAAAACTGACATAGGCAAATGTGTTGAACATAACTTCAAGTATCACTTCATGTATTACAAGTGCCGTGATGGGCACCTTTGAGCACTTGAAGTTACGTAATTTGCGGACTATAAGTCGCTTCTTTTTCTTCTCATTTAGAATCCTGCCACTTATAGTCAAGTGCTGCTTATTTTTTTGGTATATTTAAAATGTATATTGCTAAATAATCTAGAGTTCTGTAACTGTTGATCTATAACATGATGATTTTGGAACTTTCTTGTTGAATCACCCTCTATTATGGTTTTGTTTTAGGCAACTCCGATTGGTGGCATATAGGGTTGTTCTTGAGTGGGCGTTGAA
The DNA here is from genome assembly GCF_030265065.1 of Corythoichthys intestinalis. Classification (NCBI taxonomy): domain Eukaryota; kingdom Metazoa; phylum Chordata; class Actinopteri; order Syngnathiformes; family Syngnathidae; genus Corythoichthys; species Corythoichthys intestinalis. The sequence continues at coordinate 758,976 of NC_080398.1, forward strand.
AGGCGAACATCTGGGAAGAGGCCAGCGACGTGTTCTTCCATCGTGTGTCGTCTCCTGCATCCGTGAGAAGTACCCCTCTGTCAGTGGGAACTACAATGGTTTTAGGGAAGCTGAAGATGCTATGCAATTTTTCTAAGTACAACTTACCTACATACCTGTTCATACCATTTCCTCCATACCCAGAAACTTTTTAACTTTTAAACCTTCACATTTCACAAATCATACAATGTGTGTGTGTTTTTTTTATTTTTTATTGTGGTACATTCTAAAAAGTCAACATTCTAAAATATCTATTATTAAAAAAAAATAAATAAGGAAAATGTCTGCCTACTTATTTTTTAAATCGACTGACATGTTGTAAAATAACTTTTTCTTTGTCAGGCCTTTCGATGTTTGCAATGTTCGGTGGAATAGTAGTTGGAGGCTTGAAATTGAAGTCAGGCTCAGCAAACTTTACAGATGAATCCTGCCGTCTTTCCAGGACACGCCTCACCAAATTCTCTCTGAATGTCTGCGTTGTTGGCTCGTAACGGCTCCGGGCAACCCATCTTTTTGTTTGCTTTGTAAACTCCAAGCTGTATTTCAAAGTGCCTAATAGAGTAAATTTAATAGAGATATGTACACGATAAGAAAGGTAGAGTGCAATTGTTAATGGGACAAATGTTGACAGATTTCAATTTGGTCCATGACGTATGAGTAAGCCCACCATCAGCGTTCCTCTGTTGCTGGCGCCCGACATTTTCATTGTGGTCCATAGCAGACATCAGTGTCCTTGCCTTCATGGAGTTATAGACGAAGTGGAGCCTCTTTTGGGTGTACTTCAGCATCGCACTGTGGTATACCTCCAAGTCACCTACAGATCACAATAAAAAGTAGCTTGTTAAATCTGTCCAGATAATACGCCAGTGTTATAGACGCAACCGCAACACGGAATAACACAAACCCTAGTCTCGGAAAGAAAAAAAAAAAAAAAACAGTATTTTCATGTTCAGCCAAAAAACAAGTTTTAGAAGTAAATTTTTATTTAATATTACATCGTTGTTTAACCCTTTCCCAAAACTTAGTTTATTCCATTATTTCCTACAAGCTAGGTAGGTGTCACTAAACTAAGGACATAGAAAACTAATGATTATCACTCAGTGTATGCTCAAAAGGTTTCTTCTCAATTTTCCTTGAAAGTTATAAAGTTCCAATATCCCCCAGGTCACTCACAACCCTTATTATAAATAGCCCATCAATAACTGATTGCGGGAAGTGTCTGGGGTGAATAGTAATGGGTCAAAAATAATGTATGTTTGACATATTACACAAGAAAATTATCAGAACAGTTCAGTTTCCAGGCTGGCCATGGCATCCTACTACAAGTCCCACTGAGGCAGAGTCAGAGGAGGTGTCTGTGTGTGTGTGTTGGGGGGGAGGCCTGGCCAATAAATACAAAGTTAGACAGCGGTACAACATACCTGTATGTTTGAAGAGAGTCATGTGGTTTAAGTCTTTTAAAAGGTTCTTGTCCAGGACATGGTCAGACAGTGTCCGGAATGCAGGGGAATCCTTTTGCAGCCATTTCTTCCGTCTCTGCTCTTCCGCACTGAGTTGCTGGTGGTAGCAAGTTCGCTCTACTCCATCTTCTTCCCACCGATGGATGCCACAGATGTGATGGAGGATGGACGTCCAGCGGCGTTTCAATTCCTGACAAAGCACATTTTACAGGGTAACACTTTGGGATGGCCACTGCCCTTCAGCCTTCACACATGACAAAAATAAATCTTGGTTGAATGCCAGGCACAAAAAAGTACAATTTTAATTTCAATACAGTACAGGGTGTTGCTTAGAATTTTTTCAAGCCATGGTGGACAGTATTGGCCTTTTTTTTTTTTTTTACCCAAACAGAATGACAAATCATTTGATGAATGCATTTTGTCAAATACATCAACATTTAATATTGTATATTGTGAGCAAAATGCTCCTCAAAGCTGTACAATCATCCTCTCCAACTTGAAGACATGGGGTGTGTGCTCAACTTTTCTTCCCTAGAATAATGAAAATATCTTTGATTTTACCTCTGAATCCCCACCACATGTCTGGCATGACCACCACAGATGATTGTTGATGGATTTGAGCCATGGCAGCAGATCAATGTTTTTTTTTGTTTTTTGCCGCAGCCATCAATTTCTTCGTAATCCCTGAGACAAAGAAGATAATGAAGCAAGGGATGAGACAGTAAAAGGGATTTAGGAGTCTTGAAGTTAGCAAACATGCAACAGCTTTAGGCCTACCTTTAGCAACATGCCAAGTATCGAACTGATGCTCAATAGCAGGGTAGCTCTCTCTCATGATCTTCCTTATGGAAGGAGAACGGTCTGTGACGAGAACATCCACTCCTATTCCTGCCTGAAGTAAACGGTCCAGGCCTCTCCGAAATCCGAGTGTCTCCATGGCTGGAGAGCTGCTTGCCTCTGTAACCTTGGTAATGACAGACTGAGTGAGCAAGTATAATCTATTATTACATAGTATTATTAATTTGTGTGTGCTAAATTACCTGAACTAGGTCAACCATGATTATTTCTTTGGTTTCATCACTCATGAAACTATAAGTTGTGTACTTGGCACTAAATCCTGGAGAATCAGAACGCCCATCACCACAGATTGAAATCCCACCATCGAGTGACAGTAATTTCATTCTTCTCATTATGTCTTCATGATGTTCCTGATATGCATGCTCTATAACAGGTATGAGGTATGTGGATTGTAGTGAGTAAAAATTGTTTTTTCTGGGGATTTGAAGATTTATAAGATCAGCCCAATCTGATATTTCTGTGAAGGTTGATCCAACAAAAAGGATTGAGGAGGCAACCAACAAGTTGTTTTCTGGCATCCCACGTACTTGGGGGCATGATTCCCAATCTCCGTTGTGATTATTTGGACAGCTCCACTTGATGTGTATGCGGGTTCCGGAAGTTGTCACTTTCTTGTCCTGCTCTTCTATGAAAACCCCACACTGATGGCATGTTTTGAACAACTCCATTAGCTTGGACTCATTGACAATCCATTTTGGTTCTTTCCAATCTGCATCTTTCATCTGTGACGGTATATCAGGACAAGAGGAAGCAGAAGTGCTTGAGGTGCTGGACAGTGGAATAAAGCTTTCATCCATCAGGTGTCCTGATAAGCCAACGACTGAGCAAAAACTCATGTCCAGTTCTTCATCTTCTGCTACTGTTCTTGTATCCTTTGAAATCATAAAAGTGCAAATATATTGGCCATGTATAAATGGAATGGAGATGTCTATGCCTGATTAAACTAATATTAGTGTGTCACAATATATGTAGACAACCTTGAATCAAATCCAACCATTTGTCTAACTGAATATACTGCAATGAATTATTTGGGATAACTCTCTTACTTGTGGTTGTATTGCCCTCAGCTGACCTGATGTTGATGGAGTGCCCTTCACTGGAGTAGACTGTGGTACAGTAGATATGTCCTATATTTCATTGTCACAAAAAAAAAAAAAACACAGTATGAACAATTGCATGGTAAATCCGTACACCAGACCGAGCTGAGCAATACAGGAGACCAAAAAGATTTTATCTATCTGTTGTCCTGATGAGGCAACAACTTAGCCAAAAATTTGCTCCTGTCGATCATCATTGTGTACTTTTGTTTTAAACAAAACTAAAATTGCATTTATATTATGCGTGTGTAATCGACTAGGGATGTCAATGGCAGAGGATAACATTCTCTACTGGATTACAATAAATGTTGGGAAAATTGCTTCTAATTCAATCAGAAAACAAGTGAGCTAGTAGTGTTGTAAGTAGTGTAGTAGTGTGTAAAAGGTCTAGTCCTTCAGTGTTTCGGAATGTCAATCTATCTCTCATAGTTGAAGAGGCTAAACAAGCATCCTGCATGTCGTCTAGAGGTGTGACAATATATAGAAAAGGTGATATATCGCGATAGTCTGTAGCCCAAAAGGTTATCCCAACGAAAAGTGATTATATTTAAAACACTAGAAGTGCCGGGGGATTGTGTTTTTGCCTATAAAGAAAGACCAGAAAGTCATTAGATGACCCCTATACCAAACTCAGGTGGATAGGTACAATTAGCATCTGAATGTTTGCAAATGCAGGACTAACTTGGCTTTGACAAACAATAGAACACTCAAACAAGCAATCAAGCAGAGGGGTCGTTGCCTCAGTGTGAATGGGGGGGTGCTCTTTATAGTTGCAATTAGCATTTGAATATTTGCAAATGCAGGACTCTCTTAGCTGCAGTTTCCTACTTACGTACGTTAGTGCCCTGAGGAATTCTGTGGCCAAGAGCTGGTGGAAATGATCCTGAATGAAGTCCACCCATGTGACTGAGATGGAGAGGAGATCAACCTTCAGCTGAGTTGGGACTCTGAGCTGTTTTTTTCTATCTTCCTAATTTTGTCAAAACGGCCAAAATTCGATCACATTAGACAACCATACTGAGCAGTTAACAAAAACTAAAACATAATGATCAGTACATGAAGCTATAGATTTATAGTGTAAAATAGAGGAAGTAAGTAAGTAGAGAGTAAAAGAGATGTGGTTTCGTAAAATTCCACCTCATTCCACATACAGGAATATGTAAAAATGTCGTCTGCTTGATTTTCTGACAAAGCCAAGGTAGGGTGAAGGGGAAACGATATCGTCATCGCACACACCATATAACTGTTTGCATTAGTCTAACACATATATAGTCTAACACATACATATGGTACAGGTTTTCGTAGGCACCGTCTAACTGTTTGCATTAGGCTAACACACGTAATATAATTAATCAGGAAATGTGTATCATTTTCATATTTACGGTAGGACTACACTACTAATATAAAATAAATAGCACACCATAGTTTAATGAGAAGAAATAGAGATACACAATGCCGTCTTATCACAAGAGTGACGCACATACTCGGGGAATCTGCTCTCAGCAAACTCCAAGGACAAAGCGCTTTGTCCTAAAACAAGCACCACCAGCCCGGACAGCAAAGTTGATAGCGGGCGTCCCAATCCGCGCACGAACCTAAACCGCCCAAAACCGGCCACAGCGGGGGCGGCCCCAAAGCAACGCCCAGAAACGCCTTCGACGAGACCCGCGTCAGCAAAGACTTCAAAAAGACTGGACACTGAGATAAGACAGATTTTCTTCTGCTCGGAAACATGTAGCCTTGTTTTGGATCCAGAATTGTCCCTCCGTCGTCTGTTTTTGCCTTGTCTTTGACCATTGTCGACGAATAAATTGTCAACCTGTTTTCGGCGAGTGTTCTTCAAGCTTTTGAAACATGGAGTCAGTGTGCAAAGGGTTAACACAGGAACGCGCGGAGTTTAGCTTCCTCCTGGCCTGGCTCCGCTCGGGGGCGTCGAGTGGCGGAGCACATTTCCGTTCTGTTGCCGGCCTCCCCGTGCGGTTTGGGCTGGGAGGACTAAATTCCTTCAGTTGGCGACCCGACGTGATGGTTTGACGACGTGATAGGCCCAGACGACGGAGGGGATGGACGAACGGCTGCGGAAGAGTCAACTGGAGCCCTTTTAGGTGCACCGCTAAAAGCCGAAAAGGTAAAAAGACGTTTTGTCATAATTTAAGGCGGGTGAAAGTTGGCTTGAAGCGACCTTCGACCATTTTGTGTTTTGTCTAACTGTGATTTGTGCATTCGGTTGAAGGAATAAGGGGAAACAAGTGTAGTGTAACATCAGTCTTCATTAGTCTTAGCACTAGAGGGGTAGATTCAGAAAGAGTGCAACATATACGCCATGCGTCGCGTAGTTTAGGCTGGGCGAAGAAAAAAAAAAAAAAAAAAAAAAAAAAAAAAAAAAAAAAAAAAAAAAAGAAAAAACAGGACAAGCTTAGGTTATTAGGAAGCGGTGTCCCCGGAGCCTCATTAAATTGCGAGAAACTTAACAACACAAAAGAGGTTGTGAGCCGCTGCCTGCGCCTGTCGCGCGCACTTGCGCGCGCACGTCTATGTGCGCTCGCAACCGCGCGACCCTCTCCATTCCTTTCCTACATACTAAAATACTATAATTATATCACAAATACTAAATAAAATGCTAAAATAAATATGTAAGAGGATCCTGCTAAAATAAAAAATAAAAGAACAATAATTTAGAAAATACTAAAAAAAAAAAAAAAAAAAAAAAAAAAAAAAAAAAAAAACACTCTAAGACTAAAAACTAAAAAACCATTAGCCAGTTACTGGCTACTCATTCCTAAATATTAAATAAAAGAACAATAATTTAGAAAATACTTAAACACCAATCTTCCGTGAACACCAGACCCCCACCCCTTTATCAACTTCACCCTCCCCACTCGCGCTTCCCAACCACAGGTTGGGACACAGCGTTTCCCTCCCGCTCAGGCTGGTTGGCTCCTAGACAACAGGTTGTTGTTTCCCGATTTGATGTGGTGGGACATACGTAATATATACATGCGCATGTATGCATATACATACAAAGATATGTGTATGGGATAGATATGGGCATGTATATTTGAGTATAGAGTAGATGCGACGACCCACTTTTTAAGTTAGATGAGGGGTCTGTTACGCGCAATATGTGTATGCATTTATATGTATATTTAGAGGTATACATATAAATTTGGATAGACATATACTTGTCCTGAAGGTTGTGGTGGTTTGGCTGGCGGGCAGCGTCAGGCCGGGCCAAAGCCACCGGGACTGGAACGTAGCGGTTCCGCACCTCAGGGCTGACGAGTCGGAGGTTTGAGAGCTGGGTTGTGGAGGCCCTAGGAAGTGGTCCCCCCTTAAAAAAGAATAAAGGTATTAAGCCCGCTGTTGGAAGTGACGCCCAACAGCAAAGAGGGCCTCGCTGCTTGCGGTAAGCAGAACAATAAACATGGCCATGAACACATTCGCCCAGCGGAGATTTAGGTCAGGGACCCGTGACAAATGGCTATATGAATGCGCTAAGGAGGGCTGTGAGGGTACAGGGAAGAAATTAGACGAGTTGTTGTGTCGTGTAGTCTCTTGTTAAAGTAAGTGGACGTTTTGTTTTGCTTAGTGTTGTTCGAAATGAAGCCGAAAAAATAGGAAGCGCCCCTGTTAACGTTCTGGGAGACAGCCGTTGGCATGGCGCCTGGAGTTGGGCTATCTGATTAGAAAAGAACACTGTGTTCAAAATAAGGAGGGCGGGCCGTCGGTGGCCCCTATTTGCAACATGGGGTCCTCGACGGCATCCGCTGGGTTGTTTGCCAAAATTGATTATAAGGGGAGGCTAGAATTGAAGCTGGGAATTTTCCAGTCCTTGTTTAACATTTTAAGATAAAATTGAGAGCCAAAAAAGGGACAATATGTAAAAAATTCTAAAAAATCAGTAGATCTGATTAGAAAAGGAACACAGTGTTCAAAATGAGGTGCGCGGGCCGATGGGCGGGAGGCCCCTCTTGCTCTTGTTCAGGCCAAGCAGAGCAAGGAGGGCTGAAGTCCCTGGATGTTTGGTAAAGTTATAGATTTAAAAAAAAAAAAAAAAAAAAAAAGCTTTTTCTAACAAGAAGATTTTTACTCACAAAAGAATGTAGAGAAACAAAAGAATATTAAAGTGATGCGTTCAACCACGAACTTACAATTATTAGAATAACAAACATGCAAACCGAACCAGCAAAGAACACCTTAAAATTAGTAACGGGGAATTGATATCATGGCTCGCTTCTAGTATGACGAATAGTTTGAAATGTAATTTTTAGGGGATTCAAGCATGATGAATATGGGGAAAGTGTCACTTTTGGATCACATGTTGATAGAATTGGCTGTCGTGAATTCAGCTGGGATCCAAAGAACAACAGGATAACTTTATTGATTTTAGTTTTGATATAAGAAGACAATTAAAATTGAACTAATTTTTGCTGTTATGAAAATAGAGTAGGAAATAAGTGGCCAACTTTGTCGAGACAGGCCATGACCAAAGTTAATTGACAAATTATCAAATAGGGGGCCACAATAAAACATGTAACAATGCAATATAAGAATTGTAAATATTTGAGCTAATTGACATTCATAACACCCCTTAAAGTAACTAGAACATCTTTGAAAAAAAAAAAAAAAGCAAATGGTTCTTTCATAACACTTATCACGATTCCAAATTTACATCGGAGATAACGTTCCCAGAATGAGATAAATAGTAAGTCTTATTAGTTTTTATTTTTATCTTAACTTGGATATTTTCTTTTCATTGTTGACACTTGAAGGAAATAATTTCATTTAGTATATTTTCTTTTCCTTTTGCACTTTCGTAAAACTGATTTTGGAGTTATTTTGTAGTTCCGTTTAATTTGGAGTCTATAGAAGCTAATTTAAGTTTGAGATGCCTTGCCTAAAGGGTTAAAGTTTAGGAAAGAGCAAAGTTTTAAAGTGGGTCATCTCAAGCTCTAGTCTCTGGTTGTTTTGGTAAAACAATAGATAAGACAGTCCTTCCCTAGCCACTATTGACTCCCGGAAGAATGCGGAGGGAGAATCTCCTATATGTGTTAATTTTGATATACGGGACAATGTAAAAGTGGATTTAGGTTTTTAAAAAGACTTGAAAATGCCAGATTTCACTAAAATATAATCTTTTGGGTCACCTGCGGATAGAATTGGGCTATCCTTGCAAAAAATAAATCAAGAAATGAATAAAATAAAATAAAAAAGGGGAATAAGACATTTTCACCAATTTCATGATCTGGGATGAAAAGACAAGACCAATGTAGGTAAATTTTGTGCTTTGAAATTATAGGGGAAATTAGCAACCAATTTTTTAAGAGAAAGACCACAGTAGGAATCGAATTAACAAATTACATAAGAGGGGAGGAATTAAATTTGAGAACGTAAACAAACACGGGCATCGTGCCAAATGCAATTTATTATGCTGGGGAAGTTGCTTATGTTAAAAGTTAAGAATAATACTCGAACGATACAACGATAATGAGACAGAATCTAGAGATGAGTTAATTTAATTTCAGAATACCTTTCCAAGTCTACTGCCTATAAATACAATTTCCCCAGTATAAGACAATTTTTATGTTTTCATTTTGGATTTTTGTTCTTGATCTTTTGATGAATTACTCTCATGTGATATTTTTCCATTCCTTTGGACACCTTTATGGAACAGATTTTTATTTTTAAGGACTTGAATAATATTTGAAAAAAACAAACAAAAAAAGGAGGAGTGGAGAAAGTGTTGTTTAGTTCCATGTCTGTGCTAACTGTATTTTTCATATTTTTTTAGAATTTTTTCTAAAAATTCTATTCATCTATTTCTATTCTTTTCCATTTTTTATAAAAAGTCAAACTGGTTGACTTGCATTTATTCTATTGATCCTATTCACTGGTTTGTTATTTTGCAATTATTTTCGGGGGACCTAATTGTTTCACAAAAGGGGAGAAAGATACATATTTTGAATGACATAAGGAACAAAGGAAAAGGCATCACTTTCCAAGACATAAATATTTTAATTATTGCTGAGTGGCTTTGTTTGGGATCTGAATTGGACATGAGGGGTTTGTAAACTGGAAATAATAAGACATATAAATGTTTTTGTGTTGATTGTTGCAATGGTAACCATTGAACAGTTTAAACGTGTAGTAGACAACCACACACCGTAGAAATGAATGTACAACTCCCATCCTTTGACAAAATGATTCCTTGTGACTAGGGTTGTTGACGATCAATATTATTAAGCTTATTGGTAAAAAAAAAAAAAAAAAAAAAAAAAAAAGGAGTAGAATCTCAAATGATGGCATTTAGACCACCATAGGGGATAGTTTTTGATTTGGTCTAGATAATTGGGGTATCACACAAGCTGATGTAACTTGGGAATGATAACATGTACTGGGTATTCATAATGCACTTTGAGTAGTAGCTATGAGTGATATAGCCATGCTTACAATTGCAATTGTGGGCATGGCTAGAGGGGGTTAAGTGGGCCAAGATAACACCAACATTATTACTGAAAGTTAATATGGATGCGGACAACTGTAAATTTTTATTGACTTGTACAGTCTGTTCAACTCTAAACATACAGTTCTTAGGCCCAACAAACAGTAAATTATTATAAACATAATACTATTCATAATCTCACTTAGCTTTAATAGCACGACATATTTTAGGAGCACGCAGAGGCCATTACAACGATCTAAAGTTTTCCCTGACCACATTGTTTCCCAAAAGATTTCAAGGTTTAAGGATAATAATCTGCCACATCACATGTTGGAGTTTTGAGACTGGTGCGGTTGGGACGTTTCAGGTGGTAAGGTTACAAATAGGCCCAGTTATGATAAGTAAGTATGACAAATTGTCTATTCTTAAGTTTATCCTTATTTCTGTTTATCGATCCCCTGAAACACCAGATGTGTATGTTGACAGGATGGGAGGACATTCGCCCTGAACGCTAGCAGGGCTGGAACTGGGTGTGACAAGCGGAGCCATCGCACCGGCACACGGACCACCGGTTGCGCGGGTGGGAGAAGGGATCGCCAATGGTTGGAGGATCAAAGGTTTGATTCCAGACCCCACCTATTCCCTCAGGGCTGTGACCGCGGTACCGCACGAGCCGTGAGCTGGTGGCTGTGTGAGAACAGGTGCTCACAAAATAATGGTTCATCGCCAAGGGACAGCCGTCACGACTGTCCCCACGGTTTTATACTCACCCCAGCTGACGATGCTGTGTTTCGTCGGGGTGAATGTTTTCCGGTCTTTTTGAATTTGAGAAAGTATTTAAATGTTAGAGAGATTACCGTGCCTCAGACGTCTCGACAAGCATTAGGAAAAAAACTAAAACATGTGAGTACGTGGCATATTTTAAGTACACCACATAGTCCCAGATGTATTTGATTAAGATTCTTTACTTTTATTATTTTATTTTCACTTTCTAATGATTAACTTTCCTGTAGGTACCGCATTATATTTTAGACACCTTAAGCTCATTGTTTGTGTTCTACACAAAGGCAAAGTCGTTCTATGCTTTAATTAGGGAGTGTTTTAAAATATGTTGGAGGCTCTGTATTCTTTTGAGTTGAACAGATTACAGCTACACTAGGATCCACTAGGGTGGGGGGCAACCATGACGGATCCGGACTGGGAGAAAATAAACAAATTCCCATACGACCCATGTCCTAGGAAGCGACAATTGATTATGGAAATAAATAGGTTTAGCGTCATGGTCCCTGTCGCTATAGTGCTCTTGTTTATTTGTTCTTTTTTAATATTATTTTTCGCTAAAAGGTTTGGATTTTCTTTCCTTTTTCCCTTTTATTGATTTCACATGCGGATGTTGCTGTTAGAGATGTGGTGTGGAAAGGTGCCCCTGACGTTGTTGGTAAGTGGTGGGAATACACATTGTTTATGTAGTGGGGTTTATTTTTTCCGTCACATTTTTTCGATCTTTTGCAGTCACATTTGGGTTTTGTAATTCCTCGACACATGTCATATCACTGGATTGTTTTACATCTCCACAATCACCATAGATTCATTTTCGTTCTTGGGATTTTTGTTCAAAGACTACTATTTTTTCGTTAGGTTCTAAATCATAGTACTCGGTAGATTTGTGCCATTTTTAAGTCCCAGTTTTATTCTTTAGCCTTTAGCCATATTTGTCATTTGGGGTGGAGAATATAACTTTTATTATTTTTATATACTTTTGATTAGGATATTTATTCATTTTTTGGTCAATGGGGCGGAATAAAGTTTTTCTTTAATTGGGGTGGAATAAAGTTTGCCTACAGGCATCTGTGTCCATCATTTTCAACAACTGGTAAGGGGTGAAGACGTTTATTTCGAGTTTCGAGTTCATGGTGTCCAAGTTTTTCTGTATTGCAACATTCCGCTTTTGTACAATACCGCTTTTTCACCATTCTCTAGTCAATGGGGGAATGTTTTTGCTGTGTTATGTTTTTAGATGTAGTAGTTTGTCAGTGCTGTTCTTTTTCTTCATTTAAAAGCTGTTCTGAGATGTTTGACACACTGTTGCATTCCTTTTTCTTCAGGGCTGCGCACAGTTCCCTCTTACTACAGGGGGTGGTTGACCCTAACGTTACGGAAGTGAAAAGAGGGGCACTTAAATTTTAATTTACTGGACCAAAATTTAACTCAGTACGGTTCTCACTTTTCCTGATTTAAAGGTTGTTATTCAATGGACCAAATTTAGCTTAGTGTGTCTCTCATTTTTCTTAACTAAAGATTAACTTTATTTTTATTTATTTTAATTTAATTTAATTTAACTGAATGTATATCTCATTTTTCCTAGCGACAGGAATAACTTGATGGGTAGCCCGTCTATTTGATCATGAAAAATCGGTCTCAATGCACCTGTACAAAGAGGGCACTGTGAGCTGATGCCTATAGCCACGGGACCGAAGACAACCAAGGATTAACCCTTTGAGGCGGTATCATATTGTTTTAAAGAGTACTTAACAGGAGTCCTGAGGGGGACAAATTTCGCACATCCCTGTTTAAACTGTTCATCAATTGCTACATTTCTTCCACCACTTGACAAAGCTAAGTTCTAAGGCCACATCCATGTTTTTTCGATCCCCTGTCGGGGCTCGAGAGGGGGAATGAAGGGGAAACGATAGCGTCATCGCACACACCATATAACTGTTTGCATTAGTCTAACACATATATAGTCTAACACATACATATGGTACAGGTTTTCGTGGGCACCGTCTAACTGTTTGCATTAGGCTAACACACGTAATATAATTAATCAGGAAATGTGTATCATTTTCATATTTACGGTAGGACTACACTACTAATATAAAATAAATAGCACACCATAGTTTAATGAGAAGAAATAGAGATACACAATGCCGTCTTATCACAAGAGTGACGCACATACTCGGGGAATCTGGTCTCAGCAAACTCCAAGGACAAAGCGCTTTGTCCTAAAACAAGCACCACCAGCCCGGACAGCAAAGTTGATAGCGGGCGTCCCAATCCGCGCACGAACCTAAACCGCCCAAAACCGGCCACAGCGGGGGCGGCCCCAAAGCAACGCCCAGAAACGCCTTCGACGAGACCCGCGTCAGCAAAGACTTCAAAAAGACTGGACACTGAGATAAGACAGATTTTCTTCTACTCGGAAACATGTAGCCTTGTTTTGGATCCAGAATTGTCCCTCCGTCGTCTGTTTTTTGCCTTGTTTTTGACCATTGTCGACGAATAAATTGTCAACCTGTTTTCGGCGAGTGTTCTTCAAGCTTTTGAAACATGGAGTCAGTGTGCAAAGGGTTAACACAGGAACGCGCGGAGTTTAGCTTCCTCCTTAGCCTGGCTCCTCGGGGGAGTCAGCGACGGAGCACATTTCCGTTCTGTTGCCGGCCTCCCCGTGCAGTTTGGGCTGGGAGGACTAAATTCCTTCACGTGTTTTATTTACTTGAACTCGGAGGGTTAGCAAACAAAGTGCTGCCACTTCTGGTTTTGTATATTAACAAAAAAATTATAATAAGGTTCCTTTTAAAAGTATTTAACGCTTCTAAATATTTAAACAACGACTGAACCTGTAAGTTTAAAGTGTGACGAGTCTCAAGTTAATGAAATTAAATCGTTTATTTTAATCATATTACAAATAACAGGTTTTCTAAATTAGGCTTAGCATTCTTGTGCTGGCTTTACTTGCTTTGGAAAATATGATATCACTTTCTAATTGTTATACTTTCTGTTCATGTGCTTTTGTTATAACAATAAAAAAAAAAAAGCAAATATGGACTTCATTTTGGTTTGTTGCATAGGCAAAACTATTTTAGTAGATGTACTACGACAACAGCAAGAGAACGCGTCAGTTTTTGTTTGTAACTAAACATTTATGCTAATACTTGCTTGGAAAATAAGAATTGTATAACTGTGAACGCTCCGTTATTATGCAGGCGTCAAAACTACGGTCACATTAACAATAAATCTTCTTTCACTTTTTAATTTTCAATTGGACAGTTGACGTATTCCATAATTACGACACCACTTGAAGGCAGTGTTAACATTAGCTGCCACAGATGGAAATTCAGAAGTATTGCAGGCTTTTTTTTAAGCATTTAACTGTACTAAAACTTCAAATATAATCAAGTACTAGTCTAGTCAGTACCTCTAAATATGAGGTAAATATTTAAGTCCCCCTCTCGTTAGTGAACTAGAAAGACACGTTGCGCCATGGTTTTACTTTCCGAAACGACAACACTACTGTTACTGTACTACTTCTACTACTGTGTATTATATATAAACTACAAAAAAATGTTTCCTACATACCTCTTTGTGTGGATTCAAAATCAGTGGACTTCAATTCCAGTCAAGTTGTGGCGTCCGCCCTTGGCTGAGTTTTGACTAGTTCCCGGCAAGAACCTCATTCCAAAGCAATCACAAAAAATAGGCGATTTTGTCGCCATCTAGCGACCACACCTAATATTATACCGCTACACATATACATGGATGTATACATGGGATTTGTGTATGGAGGGTAAATTTGTGTCTTTATTATTCAATTTAAAAAAAAGTTGCTTCAATCAAAATATATTTTTTTTATTTAAAAAAAAGTGAAGGGAAAAATAAATTTGAAACTAAAAAAAAAAAACCCATTTGAAAATGATTTTTCTTTGCTTTTTGTTTTTGATTGAAGTAATGCTGTTTTGCGTTTATAATACAAATATTGACATTTGTGTCAAAATGATTCAATTAAAAAAAATGGTGTCAAAATGATTCAATCCCAGAAAAAATAGTGTCTTCAAAACTTCTTCAATCAAAAAAAAGGTAGTTTCAAAACTTTTACACTTATAAAAAAGTGACGCATGAGTAAAAAAAACAATAATTTCAGATAAAAGTATTATTTTCAAAATACATTTCGTTTTCCTATCCAAAATGTGGCCCAAACGCAAAAGAACATTAATTCAATTAAAAAAGTTGTTTCAATCAAAAAATAAATAAATAAATCAAAGAAGAAAAAAAAATGCATTTGAAAACTATGAGTTTGAAATTTATAAACGAAAATTTTCAATCACTGAAAAAAAAGGAGTTGAATGCGAAAAAATATTTGCCTTATCATGCTTACGCCATTGGCGCAGTCATTTGTCACTCAAACACATCTGACCAATTGCGCAAAGTGAACATTTGTGTCAAAATGATTCAATCAATAAAATAAAAAGTGCCTTCAAAACTTTTTCCTCTTCAATCAAAAAAAAGTAGTTCAAAACTTTTTCCTCTTCAATTAAAAGTTAGTTCAAAACTTTTTGCACTTCAAAAAACAGTGACACTTCAATAAAAAAAAAAAAAAGACCAATCACAGTGACACATGACCTACCCATAATATGGCCCAAACATTTTCAATGAAAAATTAAGTGTTCAAATGCAAATTTTTGAGTTGCAAATAATTTTTTGCATTCAAAACCTTTTTCTTTTTAATTTTATGACTGATTTTTTTTTTTTTTTTAATGAAGTGATTTTTCTCTTGAAAATATTTTTTTTTGTTTGAAGCAACTAATTTTTTTGATGGAATAATAAAGACACAAATGTCCTCGCTAAAATGTGGCTGCAACGCAAAACAACATTATTTCATTCAAAAAAAAGTTGTTTCAATAAAAAAATTAAATGAAATTAAATCAAAGAAAAAAAGTTTTCAAATCAATTTTTTGAGTTTCAAATTTATTTTTGCATTCAAACACATTTTTTTTGATTGGAAATATATATTTTGATTGAGGCGACTTTTTTTAAAATTGATTCAATAATAAAGACACAAAGCACTGTCTCCCTCTAGTGGCGACCTCAATGCATAAGAATAGTGTCACTGTATTTGTGCAATTCTTTTCAGTATTTTTAAAACAGGAAGATATCAGGAATTTAACAGTCCATATGATTTTTGTTATTTTTGAATATTTGTGTTTACATTTAAGATTAAATATAAACAACAGTACATATTGTCATACATTGTAAAAGTAAATAACAGTAAACATAATTTATTTTTTACTAAAACAGAGGGGGGGAAAAAAGATTTTATTTGTGACTATGTCTTGACAAGCAAAAGTGATAGCATTGTAAAAAAACAAAAAACACAATTAGTGATTACTTATACCAAAATGTAACATAAACACAATAATAAATCAAATGTACTGAAATGGAAAATAACTTTTGTTGCTGTTTTTAGTTTGATATAAATTCAAGATGCAAAAGTGCATATAAGGTGCAATTGGAGGAAGGAAGAGAGGAATATTTAGGCCTCCACGCCTTCGTTCAGGAGCGGCTTGTATACACTGTCCGGCTGGTCAGGACTCTAAAATTTATAAAAAACAAAAGCTGACATTTCATCTTGAATACAAAGGTGAGAAAAGAACAATTATATGAAAAAAAACTGTCAGGAAATTAAAACACTTCTGGTTCTTGTAACTAGAGTTGTCCGATAATGGCTTTTTAACCAATGTGCCCATATTGTCCATCTCCAAAAATCCGATGCCAATATCAAACCGGTACCCGTTGTTAATTCTATTGTCCATGTCCATCCGCTGGATGCTTTAATAGTGATACATGTAACTTGTGCTGCAACGATTAATCGAGTAACTCAAGTAATTCGATTAGAAAAAAGCTTGGAATCGAATTTTGCTGCTTTGAGTATTCGTTTTATTAGAATGGCGTTGTCACGCTTTGTTTTGAAAGTGTTTGCATTTCATTTTATTGATTTAGGTGGATACACAGCCCTCTAGTGGGAACAGTGACTATGACATAACTCATTTAACATGGCTGAATCCTGCTACTCCCTGTTAAGACCAACATAAGGTCAGTTTTTGTTTCAGCTAATAAGTTTTTTATGCATTCCAAATTGAGTTTATAGGTACAATGGTATGAAAAAGTATCTGAACCTTTTGGAATTTCTCACATTTCTGCATTAAATCACCATCAAATGTGATCTGATCTTTGTCAAAATCACACAGATGAAAACACAGTGTCTGCTTTAACTAAAACCACCCAAACATGTATAGGTCTTCATATAACTTATTTGTTAATCGATTAGTGGTTGCAGCCTCATTAAGAAGCTAGTTTAGATAGCAAGATGTCTGAAAATTGGCAAAATATAATTTGTTTTCCAAAGTAAAAGCAGTTTTTTTTCCTGTGCTACTTTTGACTTAAAAATACAATTGTATACAATTACAACTGAGATGTTTTATATATATATATATATATATATATATATATATATATATATATATATATATTAGGGCTGTCAAATTTTTAATCGAGTTAATTACAGCTTAAAAATTAATTAATCGTAATTAATCGCAATTCAAACCATCTATAAAATATGCCATATTTTTCAGTAAATTATTGTTGGAATGGAAAGATAAGACACAAGATGGATATATACATTCAACATACGCTACATAAGGACTATATTTGTTTTATAATAACAATAAATCAACAAGATGGCATTAACATTATTAACATTCTGTTAAAGCGATCCATGGATAGAAAGACTTGTAGTTCTTAAAGGAAAAATGTTAGTACAAGTTATAGAACTTTTATATTAAAACCCCTCTTAATGTTTTCGTTTTAATACAATTTTCAATCAAAAAATAAACTAGTAGCTAGTGCAGCCCGCCATTGTTGATGTCAATAATTACTTACACAATGCTCATGGGTGCTGAAGCCTATAAAATCAGTCGCACCCAAGCGCCAGCAGAGGGCGGCAAAACTCCATAAAACACAACAAGTGAGCGTTTCACTGTACTGTCATTTAAATCTGAGCGGGGCATCTGCGTTAATTGGGTCAAATATTTTAACGTGATTAATTAAAAAAATTAACAATTAATTTTGACAGCCCTAATATATATATATATATATATGTTATAATTTCAAGAATTTAGACAAGAAGAATTTAGAAGAAGGTGCTTAACAATAAATTAGTTGTAGATTAATTTGCGAATCGATTAGTTGTCGATTAATCGATTGTTGCACCTCTAACGTACAATGGTATGAAAAAGTATCTGAACCTTTTGGAATTTCTCACATATCTGCATAAAATCATCAAATGTGATCTGATCTTTGTCAAAATCACACAGATGAAAATACAGTGACTGCTTTAACTAAAACCACCCAAACATGTACAGTATATGTTTTCATATTTTAAAGAGGATAGCATGCAAACCAAGACAGGAGGGAGAAAATAATTAAATGAACCCTCTGCCTAAGGAGACTTAAAGAGCAATTGAAACCAATTTTTACCAAACATTCTAAGTCAGGTGTGTGCCCAATCACTGCTGTGTGGTTTAAAGCTGCCTCGCCCACTATAAAACACACACCTGGTAAGAAATGTCTTGATGAGAAGAATTGTCTGATGTGCATCATGGCTCGGTCAAAAGAGCCGTCTGAAGGATTGTTGATTTGTACAAAGCTGGGAAAGGATACAAAACCATCTCTTAAAGTCTGGATGTTCATCAATCGACAGTCGGAGAACTTGTCTACAAATGGAGAGAGTTTGGCACGGTTGCTTCTCTCCCAAGGAGTGGCCGTCCACCAAAGACGATGCCCAGAGTTCAGCGCACAATACTCAGAGAGGTAAAAAAAGAACCCTAGAGTGTCTGCTAAAGAGTTACAGAAATCACTGGCACAGTCCAATACCTCTGTGCACACATCAACTACATGTAAAACTATGGCCAAGAATTGTGTTCATGAGAGGACTCCACGGAGGAAGCCACTGCTGCGTCCACTGTTCCCAAAAAGACACTGGGACACTCCATAGAAGTTTTGGCAAAATATTTTTTGGACGGATGAAACCAAAGTTTAATTGTTTGGGAGTACCACACAACGTCATTTGTGGAGGAAAAATGGAACAGCTCACCAACATCAACACCTCATTCATTCATCAAGTAATATTTGAATTGTTCCAGATTATTTCTTTATGCCAGGGGTGGGCAATTAATTCCACAAAGGGCCGCAGTGGGTGCGGGTTTTTGTTGCAACCCATTAAGAGGACACCTTTTCACCAATCTGCTGTTTTACAAGTGCAATCAGTCGATTGCAGTCAGGTGCTTCTCATTTCTGCTGAAACCGCATTGGTTAAACTATCTGTGCTGGGTCAGTTGGAACAAAGACCAGGACCCACTGCGGCCCTCGAGGAGCGGTTTGCCCACCCCTGCTTTATGCGGTGAGAAGTTATGAACAGGACACAATTTCCAAGCTAATAAAGCTTGCTGATAAAATTTGGATAATTTTACAGGTAACTTTGCCACAGCAAAATTGCATTTCAAGAGAAAATCTAGACCACCCACAATTCTAAATACATTGTGTGGAATAAAATTCCAGAGTGACTTCGGTCTTTCCATACATTTCTTAAGCCATTTAATTTTGAAAGTGGAATTGAGATGAAAAAAATCCCAAATTTCCAAACCACCTTCTGCCCTTTCTAGCCTAAGAATTTCTTTTTTCAGAAGGTGACGTTTATTTTTCCAAACAAAATGAACAAACAAATTATTGATCTCCCTACAAAATTTTTCATTTACAAACAGTGAAAGAGCGGGATACACAAATCTTGTCACACCCTCTGCTTTGGATAGTAAGACTCTTCCGTAAATCGAAAGGTCTGGTTGCAACCACAAATTGAAAATTGTTTTCGCTTTCTGAATTCTAGAGGAAAAATTTAGGTGCTGTCTCTGAGAAGAGCTTTTGGTTATATGAACACCTAGGTATTTAATGGTTTGTTTGACCGGAATACCAGATATAAATTGCTCAACAGTGTCATACAGACACAATATTTCAGATTTATTGATATTAAGCTTAAGACCTGAGGCGTCAGAAAAGTCCTGAGTTGCCAGCAGTGCTGCACTAATTTGAGATTTGTCTCGCAGAAATAAAACGGTGTCATCTGCAAGCTGTGAAATCTTTACCTCCTGTTCAAATATACATAGGCCACGGACATTTGGATTCTTTGTAATGTGCAAAAATAGGAGTTCCGCAGCAATAATAAATAAAAAACAAGAAATCGGGCAGCCTTGACGAACACCTCTCGAGACAGAGAATCTTTTAGGCATCGTGGGATACAAAATAACAGAGCTGTTAATGTCATTATGGAACATGGCAATAATATGAATGAACTCGTTCCCAAAACCAAAGATTTCCAATGTTTGAAGGATAAAAGGATGTTCTATTGAATCAAAAGCCTTATAAAAATCAAGAAAAAGCATCAATGCATCAGTTTCTATTAAATCAGCATCATCTACTAGATCCGATACAAGCCTAACATTATCACAAATATGACGCTCTGCCATGAAGCCATTTTGATTTTCACTTATTATTTCCTTTAAATATTTTTTCAGTCGCCTTGCATAAACTTGAGCAATTATTTTGTAATCATTATTTAGAAGAGAGATGGGTCTCCAGTTTTCAATTGACAAAAGGTTTTTCCCAGGTTTTGCTATTAGGGTCAACAAACCTTGTTTCATTGTTGCAGTCATCTCTTTTCTTTTTATACATTCTTTCAACATAAGCAATAGGTGTCCTCCTATTAAATCCCAAAAACAAAGGTAGAACTCACTAGTTAGACCGTCATTTCCGGGAGTCTTCCTTGGACTCATAGAACGGACAACTTCAGATATTTCATCGTAGGTGACCTCAGCATCACAAGCACTTCTAAAGTTCTCTGATATTGTAGGTGTAAATTCTCGAATTTCGCTGAGAAAAATTTCGCATTTGGCCTGACTAAATTGTGATTTGTACAGGTCATTGTAAAATGCTGTAATATAATCAGAGATTACCTTGGGTTCTGAATTTCTCACACCATTAATGTTGAGAGTTGTAATATTGTTTCTCTTCCGATTTCTTTTTTCTAATGCAAAGAAATAACTAGAATTTTTCTCTCCATTTTCTAACCATTTGGCTCTAGACCTAACGAACGCCCCTTTTGCCATGTTAACGTACATTTTATCCAAAGACTCTTCAAGAGTATCGAAAGTTTTCGATTCTTCTTTCGATAGGTTCTGCTTCGTAGTTAACAGCTGAAGTTCATTAAATACAGAGGTCATTTTGCAGGAGCTTTCTTTTTTTAACTCTTTACTTCTACATATTGCTGTATGTCTAACTTGAAACTTGAAAAACTCACACTTTTGAATTGGAGTCATTCCTGTTTTACCAAATATCTCACTTACAAGTAAAGCCACCCTTTTCTTAAAGCACTCATCATCTAACAAAGTATTATTCAATTTCCAGTAACCTCTACAACTTACATCACTAATTTGACCTTTCAATCTTAATCTTATCAATTTATGGTCCGAAAACGGAGCATGGGAATGACTAACCTCCTTCACAAATTGCAAACCTGTAGAAGACATTAGCCAAATGTCTATACGTGATTGTAAAGACCTCGTTGAGTTTGTCCACGTGTACTCAGAACCATTCGGGTACATAAACCTCCACACGTCTGTGAGCAACAATGCATTTGAGAGAAACCTTGTGGAATTAAATCCCGTCCTCAAAAACCTCGGTGGGTGTCTATCTTTTTCATCATCAGAAGTATCATTGAAATCCCCTCCCATGACAACAAGTGCTTCTTTATGTTTCAGCTTTAACGTGTCAACAACTTCAGTCAGTTTGGAAAAAAATCAGTTTTGCGTGGGTAACGTTATTTGGTCCATAAACATTTCCAATAATGAAGATCAAATTATCCATTCTTAAAACTAAAACAACCCACCGACCATCGTCTGATGTTACAGTTTCCAAAACTTCGCCTTTACACTTATTAAACAAAATCGCAACACCTGCAGAATGGTTAGAACCATGAGAAAAAAAGTATAGTATCACCCCATTGTGATTTCCAAAACCTCTCGTCCTCCTTATTTGAATGAATTTCTTGTAGGAATATAATATCTGCATTGGAATTTCTGGCAAATGAAAAAATAGCTTTCCTCTTAATACTGTCACGTAAACCTCTAACATTTAAGGAACATAAATTTAGTGCCTCAAAAATAAAAGACGACATTGCAAAAAAACAAGACTCGTCTGCAAAACAAGTTGCAGCATAAACAGTAAGCTAACTTTAAACCTCAACTATACGTACCATCATAACAATATCACATTCTAAACCATCCCTGAAACATTACCTTGCAATTCTACTACTGGTTGTAGAGTTCAAGGTAGTGTCTCTAAATGATCTTCTTTCCTTCAATGTAGGCGTCGGGCCACGGGAGCCCGCCCGTTTCCCTTGCTTTCTGGCCTTTTTCAATCAAAGGCCACAGTCTATTCCTCTCCATCCTGTCAGCATGTGTCAGATCTTCTTTAAGATACAGCTTCCTCTCCCTCAAGACGACGTTGTCCTTTGCAATTCTCCAAATCTTGCTTCTGTAGGATCTCATGGTGAACTGGACGATGATGGGCCGGTTTGAGTCGACTCGGGAAACCCCGACTCTGTGCACCGTGTCGATAAGAAAACCCATTTTTTCCTTATCCTCTGGCGTAAGAAGGGCAAACAGACATTATTTCAGCTCTGACGTTTTCATCCGGCCTTTCCTTCATCCCGTGGATCCTCAGGTTCCAGCGCCTGCTGTACCGCTCTGCGTCGTCACTTTTCTGCTGAATCTTGGCAATTTGCTCCGAGTTTGTTTTTATCCGATCTTCGTTGCATTGTACTTGCACTTCCACCGTCTTCAGATGGTTGTGCACATCTTCAATGAATTTGTTAGTGTTGGACAGTTTTTCATCAAATGTATCAAAACGGGCTGCTAGCTCAAGCACAGCATTCTATATGTCATCAGTGGATGCGCTTTTATTCATGTCTTTCACTCGCTGTTTCTTGGATTCTTCGAGAAGTAGTGAAGCACTGCATTTCACATCCTTCGCTCTTTTCGCCATGCTGCACTTTTTGCGCCCAACGTAGCTTAGCTATAGCCACTTGCAGCTTAGCTGTAGCGCCACGCAGCTTCACAAAGTAAGCCCCGCCGAAAACAAACGCCTTACTCACAATGTCACCCTCCTAGCTTGTCCTTAGAATAGCCCCAGTTTGCAGGTATTGTCAGTACTGGTTTGATTTTCTTTGTTGACGGGGTACATTATATAGCCTCGGAGCACCTCAAAAACACGCCTCGCTGGCCGCTATCTTGGCTCCTCCCTCGTGGGCATATTAATTAGCTATAGAGTCTACCCACGCACCACGTGTTCGCTGTAGGGTTCCGCCCACTTGTCCGTCAAAACATCGTGTTAACCTATTACGGCTACGTACATTTCTCCTATTTACGGCGTGTTTTTCTGCTCCTTAACATCACAGTCAAAATGGTGAAGGCGTGTGTGGCTGTTGGTTGCACTAACAGAGAAGATGGAAGGAGAGACTTGAAATTTTACCGTATTCCGAGGGATCCAAATAGAAGAGCGAAATGGACGGCTGCGATTCGACGTGAAAATTGGACACCAAAAAATCACCACAGACTCTGTAGTAGTCATTTTATATCCGGTAAGATGCATTTAATATATATTTAGAGGGTTTTGGCCTGACAACCACAATTAAGATCATTGCTAGGCTAATCGCCGACATCATACGACGTAGTACGACATAGTTTCAAATTCAAGATGTTTGTGACTTCCCTATCTTCCACCATTGTTATTTTTTGAATAATATTTAGCTGGTACCAAGTAAAAGAAACTGTCCTCGTCTACGGGGCTGACAATTAACCACAATTAAGATCATTGCTAGGCTAATCGCCGACAACATACACGTATGTATGTAGTGAGTGCTATACTGCTAAACCATATAAACATCAAAAGCCTCAACTCCATTGACAAACGACATGAAATACATTAGACTTGACAGTGGACGTTAGCAATAACAAAAGAATTCGAATTGAAAATTTCGTAACTCACCTTTCCAAGCACAAGATAGATTCCTGCCAAACGAGGACCTGTTTCACCCAACCAGCAACGAAGTATTTATAAGCGTCCAAGCTCTTGAAGTTTTTCGTGAGAATAGGCTGATTTTGTGTGGACAAGATCATTTTAAATATCAGCGTAGCAGATGTCAGGCAGACAGGGCGAAGACAGTGGGTCGAAAAACATCGATTTGGGCATCAAATATGGATCTGGCGACTGTATAGAACGAAGCTTTTCCTCATAACGCCTTTTATGCAACAGATCCAGTGAGTTTGCGGCATCAGAAAGCACCGGGTCTTCCATGAAATGCATTTTAAATTGCGCCATCAATTGAAAACAATGCTAATACAGAGTCGTTTTGACGGACAAGTGGGCGGAACCCTACAGCGAACACGTGGTGCGTGGGTAGACTCTATTCTCTCTCTTAATGCATGACGTCGTTGGCTTGACTCTGAAAAATGTCAAGGCAACGGAGTGTCCGAAGTTTCTTCAAAAAGCCCCAAAACGACGATGGTGTTTGTTGATAAAAGAGGTGAAAAAACAGGGACTGCACAAGCGGGCACGCAATTCAAGTCCATGCGCACCAGGAGCAAGACTGCGTTCAGGCCACAGCAGGTGAACTATTCATTTCATTGTTCCATACCTACCTGGGCCACAGTCAGCTGTTTTTGTCACTGCGGAGAAAAAGTTACATATTCATCTGCTTGATGTGTGATGGCACGGTGTGGATCCTCTGTTAAGCTTGTTCGGACAGAATATTGATTTGAATGAAAACTAAATATTAATTTGAATAAAAACTAAATACAAGTGATGGGACGAAATGGGCCGAGGTTCCGAAGCATGTGTCGAGTAATGGGAGGGGTGTTTCCACGAAGCTTGCAGCGAGGCGCGCGTCATTTCGGCTGAACCCGGAAATGATGTCGTGAGAAGCCTCACTGGCCGGCTGAATCTGATGAACGCTTCGGAAGTGATCCGACGTTCGGCGCGTATTGCAAACACAGTAGGCTACAGACTACGGTATAAATTGGTTGCAACACGCAATGGCGATCGCCTGTTATCTCACATTTTGTGCATTTCGGGCTCCTGTACTTGTTGCATGATCTGTGCGCAACAGTGCAACCAGTGCAATCTTTTTTCGAGCCTTGTCCTTTGCTTGCGATGGAAACTGCGCAAAAAAGCGACCCTCCCCTGTATGGGAACATTTTCATTTGATTGCTTTCAATACGGTAAGGGAGAAGAACTACATTAATATAAATGTGAGTGTGTGTACCTATCTGAACCAAACATCAACAGAATGAACAATCCATTAGTGTACTGGGAGGCACAAAAGAATACCTACCCAAATTTATATCAACTGGCACTCACATTTATCTGCACCAGCTTCATCTGTGCCTTGTGAAAGAATATTTTCTAAAGCTGGTGAAATATTGTCCATAAAAAGAAACCGTTTAAAGCCAGCCACTGTGGGAAAGCTATTACAGTGGTACCTCTACATACGAATTTAATTCGTTCCAGGACCTTGTTTGTAAGTCGAAATGGTCGTATGTCGAGCAGGATTTTCCCATAGGAATACATTATAATTCCATTAATTCGTTCCAAAGCCTAAAAACATTCACTAAATTCTTAATAAATACTGCTGGCACTGTTACAAATGGCAATTAAACATAGAAAAACAAATAAGTTATAAATAAATAAGTCAGAATAATATAATAATAAGAAGAATAATTAATAATTATTCCTGTAAATAATGTAACGAATTGGATTCTAATATGGCGGACACTTTTTACTGTCCCTGAACGCACCGCGAAGCTGACGTCACGGTGAGATAGGTCGGTGCGGTAGAGATAATACTTTCGTTTTCTTGAGAGCAGTCAACTGCTTAAGACAATGGGCGTTTTGTGTTGGATAAGTTCTTAAATAAATGATAAAAACGTGACGAAGCTGGCGATTTCCTTGGCAATGTTACCACAATAATAATTGTCACCTTAACTTATAAATAGTGGCGAACGGTGGTCGGAAGAGGACCACGGAGCTGTATTGTTGAGCCAGTTCAGGGACGCGCACACCAAGCTCATATTTTTCTATAACTTGCATCTTCATTTCAAAGGTAAGCATCACTTTTTTCCTTGTTTCTCCAACTGTATCAACTTGTTTTGAAAACTGTGTTGATTTCTCACACAAGAAAATCCACCGTGCGTTCGTTTGCAGTGCTGTCATGTCGTCGTATTTCGAGCAACTCGTCGGATGTAGAAACAAATGGCGGCTCAAATTTTACGTCGGATGTCGAAAAGATCGTGTGTCGAAGTGATCGTATGTAGAGGTACCACTGTATTTCTCAACAAAAAGGAATAACAAATGATCCTAAGCACTTGTTGTATTTTGTTCGCATACTAAATTACTAACATAAGCACATTCATATCTTTGTCATAATCAAATAACCATTGAATTCTTAACAATGTTGACCACTTGGGCTTGTAGACCAGGGGTCTCCAACCCAGTCCTCAAGGCCCACTGTGGGTCCTGGTTTTTGTTCCAGCTGATCCAGCAGAGACAGTTGAACCAATGAGGCTTTGCTAAAACAAGCCACACCTGACTGCAATCAACTGATTGCACTTGTAAAACACCAGATTGGGGAAAAAGTGTTGTCATCTTGTTTGGTAAGAATGAAATCCTGCACCCACAGTGGGCCTTAGTGGAATAGGTTGGGGACCCCTGTTGTAGACCACTTGATGGCGCCATAGAGTAAATGAAGCACAATGAAGCTTTGCTACACGTGCAAACCGATTGGCTGCAAAGCTTCATTGCTTCATGAGGCTTCATTTGACCATCACTACTAAATACTGTTGAAGCGGTATGCAATGTTAAGAGTCTTGTTAGCTCGAATTGCTGTGTCCAACCGCTGTAGCTCTCCTGCAACAGCCCCCCCCCCAACACCAGGTATCAACCAGACTCCAAAGCCATCAGCAAAACCATCTAGTACCAGAGGTCGCATCAATGGTAAGAAATACTCATCATTGATTAGCAACAGCAATGTTATTAAAAAGAATTCAAAGACTTGTTGGTCTTTAAAACTGTTTTAATGACATAAAATGGACAAATGACTTGTATTTTTTGTTTTAAACATATTATATGGCTCTCAGCCAATTAACGCGTTCAGCTGACCAATGATCAGTGACAACATTAGATGATCGGCTTCTTCGGGTGCATTTTCCTTGAAGTCAGAGATGACGGTTCTAGACTCCTTCAGCTGCTCCGCTATGCGCTGCTTCTCTTCCTCGTCCAGAGCCATTTTGTCCAACACGTACACTAGGTAAAACAAAAATCTGCACAAATGGAGCCAGAGAAATATTTGAAAGATCAATCACGCCGTATACAACAGCATTCATTCTTGTAACGCTATAGTTCAATCTTCAATTAAATGGACCGAGGTCGCTATGGCCTTTGGTGGTTCGCCGGCCACGTGAAAAACGTTTCGTGTTTGTGTGTTCGTGTGTGTGTACCTTCTGAAAAAATGAGAAAATGTCTCGCACAATGATGTTATTAGGCTAGCCAAATTTCAAAATGACATCTTTGAAGTGCTATATTTGGATTCGTTTGAAAAGAAACACAACGAATACCTTCAGTCAAATTATCTGCAAGTGCTTTGGTATTGTGTCTTGGGCTTACTCCAGTTGGGGATCCTTGAGCTTTTTGATGTCCTTAGACAGGCGTTGGACGATGGCCACCATAAGTGATGGGGGCAATGGGTTGGGCTGCATATTCTCAAAATCCAGCTCGCTTGCCGCCCAGCACACAGCAGCGAGCAATCGGTGGTCAACGCTCGACAGGGCCTGGAGAGGAATTAGGAAAATTCAGGTATTCTCATCCAACCCGATCCTACCAGAAATTCGCTATTTTTAAAAATCTTTTTAGTAAAAACATGTTTTGTTTTGTTTTGTTTAAACGAAATATTAGACATCAATTAATGATTCTAAGACAAAAACGACAGACATTTTGAAGAATAAAGGAGGACAGAAACGACAGGGGAGCAACACAGGCTTAGTGAGGAGGAGGAGATGGGGGTGCTAAGATGCCGATCGATCGGGTCCTTTCACGTCATTTTCAAAGTATCGGAATCGGCAAAAAAATATCGGGCATGCCTTTTTATTTTTTTTTTAACGTTACAGACAAAATGTCTTACACTCATCCAGTCTTTAGTTTTGTCTTAAAGTAGGGCTATCACATTATTCACGTTAACGGCGGTAATTCATTTTCTGAAATTAATCACGTTAAAATATTTAACGCAAGTAATGCATGCGCTGCATGCCCACTCACGTGTTGTCGCGTTCCATCTATAATGGCGCCGTTTTACCTACCGTTTTACCTATATATAGAGCTAAAAGAAAGCGTAAAATGACCTGGCCTCCCCTCTGCCTCGGCTGCGGGAGTGGGTTGGGGGGTCGGGTCCCCGATCTTGCATCACCCCGTGGCAGTTCCTGGGCGTTCTCCTGCCTCCGCCTTCCCCTCTCTTCTCTGGCTGGGCATCCGCCCTGCGCTCCGTCGCGGGTCGCTGGCTGGGCGCCGCACCGGCAGGGGGCCCTGCCTTGCCTGGGGCTTGGTGGGCCGCTGGGGGTCCCGTGGCGTGCCGGTTGGGGGGCTGTGGCTCGTGGCCCGGGTGGGCGGGCGGGGGTGGGTGTAGGCGTGGGGTTGGTGATGCGTCCCCTCCTGCCATCCCTGAAGGCCGGTTGATGGGCGCGCGGGTGGCCCGGGGGACCACCCTGGGTCCCGGGGGGGGGGGGGGGACGATGGCTCCTTTGCTGGGCGGCGGGAGGAGGGATGGGATCCGCATGCCCCCCCCGCCCGCCCGCCCTCCCTCCCTCCCTCCCCGGGCTGGCTGGGTGGGGGCCGTGGCCCTGGGTTGGCGCCCGCGCGGTTTCTCCGCCCGTCTGCGTGGCTGTCGCGCGCCCGGTGGGGCTTGCGTGCTGCTGGATGTGGTAGGGCATGCTCGGGTTGGGGGTTCCGGTGCCGGGGATTGGCGATGCGGCGGCGTAGGGTTGGTCGCCAACGGGCTTACACTCATAAGAGATTTACACGATTACTGGGTCCTAGATCACAGAACTGATTTGTGTACACTCTACCCCTTTCAATCACTTAGCTTATAGTCTTATAGACACCCCCACCCCCATTCTCCTCTTTCACTGGCCAATAGGCCCCCACATGGTGTAAACCGGAAATACATCTCGCTGACGATAGCACCAGCATATTAGTAACTAGTTTAGATGTTCAGTGTATTTCTTGTTGTTGTTTGTGTATGTGTTTCTTTTCTTTCTTCTCTTGTATTTCTTTTCTTCTGACCCCCCAAAATCCCTTCCTGTTCGCTGCTTTGTCATAATAAAAAGGTATTTTGAATGATCACAATGGGAGTATGTCAGACTCTCAATGTGAAACATTAAAACTGTTCAGAATCTGCGCACTTAGACTTCCATTCTCTGTGTGAAACAGCTGAACAGGACAGGTTTAAAAAAAAAAAAAAAAAAAGAAAGCGTAAAATGAGTAGAGTGAATTTTGGCAGTCTTTGGAGCCTTTTTTTCATTGGTTACAGCCTTACAATCCCTCCCTCAACAATTAGAAAAGTCATGGGAAGCAATGTGGGGAAGAAAGGTAGTAGTTGATCTTTTTCTTAACACTCTCTGTTACTTCCCAACGCAGAGAAGATATATCAATTGGTGCCACGACGCACAGTCAAGGTTGCACTTCCCATCATGTATTTGGGCAGAACAGTTAAATGGCTACATTTACTGAAAGCTCAACAAATACACTAGATGGCAATATTTAGTCACAATATAAAAAGTCACATTTATCCTTTAAGAATTACAAGTCTTTCTATCCGTGGATCCCTCTCACAGCAAGAATGTTAATAATGTAAATGCCATCTTGAGGATTTATTGCCATAATAAACAAATACAGTACTTATGTACTGTATGTTGAATGTATATATTCGTCCGAGTTTTATTCATTTTTTTCTTAACGCATTGCCAAAATGTATATGATCGGGAAAAATTATCAGGAATGATTGGAATTGAATCGGGAGCACAAAAAAAAAAAAGCAATCGGATCGGGAAATATCGGGATCGGCAGATACTCAAACTAAAACGATCGGGATCGGATCAGGAGCAAAAAAAACATGATCGGAACAACCCTAGTGCTAAGCGTTGAATCACGAAGGGCCATAAATCTTGATGACTTTGTAGATGCGTTTGCCAAAAAACATAGCAACAGGCGAATAAAACTGTTCTGAAGCACACTGATAGCCTGGTCATCAAAATCAGAGAATACTGATCCCTTTTGGCAAGTTCTTTTTGTTTTGTTTTTTGTTCAGGCACTTCATGAATTATTTTTGCGTTACATTAAACAGCGATGTGAGTGTATGTTGCACATACGGTATAGCCTGCTAATCTGTTGGTCCCCCCGTTGGGAAGTACTTTTTATGTTTTGTTCATTCAGTAATAATTATTTTTGTGTTACATTAAGTGACAATAAGAGTATGTTGCACATACGGTATAGCCAGGTAATCGGTTGATCCCCGTTGGGAAGTACTTTTTATCATAGGCGGAGTTTGACTTTTGGGGGGGGGGGGGGGGGGGCACAGCATGTTGATGACCCCGAAACGCAGTGTCAGCAATAAAATGAACTTACAAGAATATTTATAATAATAAGTTGAAAATGAGCGTTTTTTGTTTCCCATCATTCTTGACGGGAATTCTAAATCAGGCTGGTTAGGCAATACTTTTCGCCAAGATCGTCATCCATTGAATTTGGTACGCCTGCCGGTATCGTGCCAATGTAGTTACCCCAGTCAAAAAATGTATCCCCTGGGCGGAGCCACATGGGAAGTAGATTTGTGTCTTTTATTATTCAATCAAAAAAATGTTTCAATGCAGAAATAAATTTGAAACTCAAAAAACTAAAAAAAAAAAAAAAATGCATGTGAAAGCCATTTTTCTTTGATTCATTTTTATTTTATTTTTTTTTTATAGAAGTCAAGTTTTTTGATAGAAGCAACTTTTTTGATTCAAGTAATGTTGATTTGTGTTTGGGCCACATTTTGGCTACGACATTTTTCACTCGGCTTCGACATTTCATTATTCAATCAAAAAATAAGTTGCTTCAAAACAAAAAAGATTTTCAAAAAGAAAAATCAATCAAAAAAAAGAAAAATTTCAATCACAGAAAAAAGATTTTGAATGCGAAAAAATATTGGAGATTGAAAATTTTGCATTTGAACACTTGACTTTTCATTGAAAATGTTTTCTTTGATTGAAGCAATCCTTTTTGTGTTTGGGCCATATTATGATTAGAACATTTGTGTCTAAATCATTCAATCCCCAAAAAAGTTGCTACAATCAAAGTAAATATTTTCAATCAAAAACAAAATCTTTTTTTTTTCCCTCTTCTACAGTATATTATATATTTTTTATTTATTTATTTTTTAAATTATATGCAAAGCAAATAACCGTCTAAGGTGCTCGAAAAATAATTTCGACCCATGATGATAAAAAATCTTTTTTGTTCATTTCATTCATTTTTGTTGCAGTTTTATTGCTTTACAACTTAAGTCAATTACATGCAATGACACTTTTCGGCCACAAAAATCCGCTTATGCTTTCTATGTTTTGTTCATTCAGTAATAATTATTTTTGTGTCACATTAACATTGTGTGGGGAAATATCCAGTTAAGATATGATTGCCTCCGTACTTGCTTTCCCCCAGTAATTATTTAGTTGTTGTTAAATGTACACCTTACGCAACAAACAGATTTTGTTGTGGAACTCAAAATGTTGACTGGACAGTTACGGACTATGCACATTAAATCATGAGTAACATCAAATATTACACAAAGTACATCAGTAGCCATGTCCTTAAGTCTTTCTGATAGTTTTCCCCGGACCTTTTTACTGCAATAATATAATGAAAACCTGAAATAATGGCTTTTAGTTTTGGTGTGCCACCCCAAGATTTGAAGTGGCCCCATCTGGCCACCCCTATGAACAATTTCTGGAGGCGCCCCTGCCCTGAAGCCAAATATGCAATATGTGTTAAAACTTGACAGGGAACAGCGAAATATGTCAAATACATCAGCAGCAGGTGACTAAATATCTTGGCATACAAGTGTGCATTTTTGAACGTGTGACGACAGTGTCCCATATCACAAATAGGCCCCAAAACATTCCATTTTGTGGACGTAAGAGCAAATATGTTGTGCGTTACCGTCTCCAAAGCCTGCTTATATTCTCTCCGCTGAAAGAGCTGAAGGAGTTCCTCTTTCTTTCCCAAGTAGGCCTGATGTGCCTCCTGCTTCTTCTGCTCAACTTGGAGAAGACCTTCAACAACAGACTTTATGTACTGTCGAATATCCTGCAGAAAACTGAAGAGGAAGAGAACGGTTTATCTAGATCAGGGGTCCCCAACCTTTTTTGCACCACGGACCGGTGTTATTTGGGTCTTTTGTTCACGGACCGGCGTTCTGACAAATTTTGCAACCCATCAAAAATGGCAACGATGCAGTTCTGCGCAGGTGCGTCACGTTAAACATGGCCGCCAATGCAGCCATTCCAAACACTACAAACGTTCTTTAAAGTGTTTGTGACACGAAAAAGCATGTTTATTTCATAATACACGCGGTATTTTATGCTCCTGAATGATATGGACCGCTTGGATGTGTGTGGAAGCGATCGCTATATTTATTTAGTTTTTTGAATCCCGCGCCAGGAAAATGAGTGACTTCCGGCTTCGGTCTCGCATTGAGGAGGAGGGCGCTGTGACGTGTACGGTAGAAGACGTCCTCTTCACGCTACAGTGTACTGTTGTGTATGAGGACGAAGGATTCAGCTGATTTTGCGGATTAATACTTTTATTTTTTGCATCACGCCAGCCAAACGGCTGCAGAAAAATCATTCTGTATGCGGTAGAGGCGTATGCGCCTTTTTGGAGTTTCAAAAGGTTCCCATTCACTGTGGATATTTACTGTGGGACCATTGGACTTACAAGGAAGTGAGTAAACATCTTGTTTTGTATTATGTCAAATACGAATACAGTGATTACAAAGTAAACACTATAAAATTCCTTTAAATAAAGGACTACTTACGTTTGATCATTGATAGGCATGTAAAAAGCTATCCTCACGCACATTGGCAGTTAGCTGTTAGCACGTTAGCTGCACAACAACTGCAGCCACCCTCCTCCGGGGAACGAACTGTAAATTGCTCTCCGCCGGGCGGTTTGCCGATCCGCAAAGAAACTCGACAACCGGGTCGTCATGTCAAATAATCCAGGCTAGTTATGTGTGATTTTCCACTTCGAAGACTTTGAAACATCCCTCGGTTCGGGTTAGCATGTCGGCTAGCTGTCACTCCTTCTGGGCTGTTTACATTCTCCGAAGCCGGGGAAGGGAAATGACATATGTCCGATTTAGGTGTCATAAAATATCGTTCGGGAGGTGTGACAGTAAAGGTAAAGTCGACTGTTTTGACCATTATGGAGTAATTTTGCCATGTCGTCTTGAATAAATGGATTTTTATTATTTTATATTCCATTTAGCACAAGTTATTTGTCATGACCATGCCATTTATTTAGCAATTGGGGAAAGTACTTGGGTAAAAAGAATATCCTGTAAAAATATTGAAATAAAGAGACAGAAACAATGACATTTTGCCGCTCTCTTCGTCGCGTTTTCCTCATTGTGAATAGTTCCCCCTCAACGGGCTGACTGGTCCTTCTCAGGCCATTTATATAGCTATTGGGGAAAAATACTTGGATAAAAAGAATATCCTGTAAAAATATTGGGAGTAGAGAGACTGAAACAATGACATTTTGCAGCTCTCTTCGTCTCGTTTTCCTCGTTCTGAACAATTCTCCCTCAATGGGCTGAATAGTAAAACCGATGAGCCTAGTCTACCGCTGACGTCATCCACCTGTTGGGGACGCTAAAGCCCTATAATTGTAGGCGTGGCTAACCGGCAGATTAAAAGACTAATTTCTCGTCATCTGCGCTTTGCTAAATTGTTGTATATGGTCGAATCGTCTCAAAATATGATTCTAATTCACATAATAATGCCATTTAAGACTTTTTTTCTGGTGTCGTATGCTCTTTAAAGAAAGGAATATTAACTTAGGTTTGATCATGGAAGGACATGTAGAAAAGTTCTCCTCAGATACATCCTGCCATGTAAGCTGCACACAACTTCACCTTGTCGTTAAGCATGAATTAAGAAGCCCGCTTCACAAAGATGCGATGTTGGAAATTGTAGCAAGGTTTTCAGTGCTCTTGTAGCGATATTCCGGAATGACTTTAATCCAGAACCTCGATAGATTTGATTTGGTTTCCGTGAATAACGAATTGTCCTAATCACCAAACTGAAATTCCCCTGCCACCATCGCCTGTACAATTTGGTGATATCTTTCCAATATTGTCATTAGAATGTTTGCATGCCAGACAAACATGACTTAACATTGCTCAATGTGGATATTCAGCACTTTACAGGTCGTAGTACCCATCTGTGTGAAGCAAAATGGCCGACACCGAAGAGGCGAGTCTATCCTTTTTTTGGAAGTGGATCAGACGTCTGACTTCAGCCTCGATCTTAGGCCTGATGCCACTCTCCAGCTGACACATGGGTCCAAAAAATGGTTGGCTGTCATCTTGTTTGCCTGAAAAGAAAGTGACAACAACGCCAATGTATTCATCATATGATCGAATACAAGAAAATAGAAAATATAATAGAAACGCCCATTTTGCAAGAAAGTCCGTCTTTTTCAAGCTATTTGAGTTGGTTCTGCCTGCCTCTGCAAAAGTGGAACCTCGCTAATACTTGGCCCACTGGTCCCAATTTGTACATACAACTTTACTCCACAGATGTATTTACAGTATATACTGCGTATTCATATGTTATTATAAACGTAAAATACACACAGACATGTATTTCCGAGGGGGAAAAGTAACAGAAAGCAGAAAGGTTTATAGTCAGGGGTGCACATAATTTTTTTGCCCAGGTTCTCAGAGGAAGACCTGGAGATGTGACTTGGTCCTCATTGAGCTTGAGAGCCGACCCGCCTGATGCGATAAATTTATGACAAGCTTTACTTAGAGCCAATTAACTTTAATTCATTAATGCTTGATTAACATCAACTGGCACAACAAAATTGCCATTACTTTGAAGTGAAATGTAAAGAAATAAGAAGCACCAATTCAAAATAAAGGGCATTATGCGGCTCCCACATTAACTCCAAGCCTTTTTAAAAGTGGGATATCCTCCTCATAAGACCTCATTGAACGTGTATGTTTAGCTTTGTAAAATGCAAGCAAAAACACGTTTGTCAGTGCATGTCGCTGTTCATTACCTTTATTCCGCCACCTGTCCATAGGGCGAGTGGGGTCCTGTTTGACATCGATAGTTTGCTTAATTGCCACATGCTCTCTGTTTTTTTCGTGCTTTTCAAAGTTTGGATGGCTGAAATTCTTTGACCCTACATAAAATGCGCTGCTCTTATCGGCGACATTGGGATTCTCACGGCACATTTTGTACCGCACTTCCGTGCGAGCATCATTTGCTTCTAGTCATGGTACCTCCTGTAGCCACTTTTCAGCAAAAGTCCTTTTTTTTCCTCGGTAGCTCCGGTGACGTCTCTGTCGTCTGTCTGTCTTTTGACGGGGGTGGGGGAACACGGAAGTAATTAGTCAGTGTGGCCTGCCTCTTCGACATTTTGAGAAGTTATTTTCTCGTGTCCGCCGCAAATACAGTGGTCAGCCATCGGTACGCAAAAGCGTATGTAAGCCGTTGAGGGCCAGCGCATTTGTCTACGTCCAGTACGCATGCGGACCACTTATGTGCACCCCTGTTTATAGTCTACACACAGCTTACAGGAAATTGACATTTCCGGACAATTACAGGACTTACCGCGCTTGAACATGTCCTCAATTCTCTTGTCCATCTCCTTAGCAGCAAGTAGGACAATGCTTTGGAAACTATCTGTGCAAGCAGCCTCGATCGGACCAGGTTCCTAGCGGCAGAGAAAGCACCGGCCTCATATCAGGCCTAAATATAACCGTATTCTTGGTAGAAATACCTTACACAGACGGTGATTTGAATGAGTTCTCTGGTGAAATAGTACAGTGGTACCTCTACATACAAAGTTAATTTGTTCCAGGACCTTGTTTGTAAGTTGAAATGGTCGTACGTTGAGCAGGATTTCCCCATAAGAATACATGATTAATTCCATTCATTCGTTCCACAGCCCCAAAACCTACACAAAATTCTCAATAGATAATGTTACCATTGCAAATATCAATTGCAAAGAGCAAAACAAATTCTGAATTACAAATCAGAATAATAATAGCAATAATAACTAGAAACTGCAATTTCTGGAGAAATTACTCTGGGTCTTTGCTGTGTGGAGATATAGATCTTAGCCCCGCCCAGGATGGTTTGGGGATAGTTCGGGGACAATATCAGGTCACTTCTTGTTGATTTGGGGACATTTGTGGGGCGTGCCCTGGTCATACAGGTCATTTGGGGACAATTAAGGGGCGTGGTCTGGTCATACAGGTCATTTGGGGGGGTGGCCTGGTCAAATCAGGTCATTTAGAGACATTTGGGGGGCGTGGCCTGCTCATATCAGGTCTTTGGGGGACACATCCTATTAATATCTGGTCATTTCCTGTTGATTTGGGGACTTTTTTTTATTTTTGCCATTGAAAATGAATGGGAAAATTTTTTGGACGATCATGGCCTTCAATGGCATCAACTTGCATAGGCGTCAATGATATCCAAGTACACTTGCATCAATAGAATTGACATACATGGCCATCAATGGCATCAAATTAATGTAAATTCCATTGGAAGTAAATGGGAAGGTTTTTGGCAAACCTCCGGGGAACAGCAATTTTTCCCCCAAATTCTGTATACAACTTTTATGCCCTACATCGTTCCGGAATTTTTGATGCCCAAATTATGTGAAAAGTTGTAGGACTAGGTACATGTTCAAAATTTGTTCGTTTTTTTCAAAAAAATCAGTGAAAAATCAGCGGTTAAGGGCAAACGGAAAAATTTTCAGGGTCATTCGAAAAATGCCGGTCGTTTCGATGTTCGAACAGTGGCGATCGGTCAAACGGTTCGGGCTGTGCGGCGCGCCGAAGAAATCCCATTCAAAAAAACAAACAAAACAGAAGAACGGTACCTAGGTCTTTTTTCAAAGACCCAGATAATAATACAGTGATACCTCAGCTCACGAACGCTTAAGCTCACGAACTTTTCGCCTCAAGATCATTAAATTCGCGAGCATATAGTCTCTGCTGA
This sequence comes from Corythoichthys intestinalis, assembly GCF_030265065.1. NCBI lineage: Eukaryota > Metazoa > Chordata > Actinopteri > Syngnathiformes > Syngnathidae > Corythoichthys > Corythoichthys intestinalis. The sequence continues at coordinate 796,138 of NC_080398.1, forward strand.
CGAACGAGTTTTTGGCGGACGAACCAAACCAGGCGGTCGAACAGCGCCACGAGAAGCTGACGCACGCTCACGGCGTCCCAGTTCGTCCCATCCCTTTCGTTGAGTGCGGACGTGGTTTGTGTTTGATAGACATTTTGGACCATATTGAGTGTACTTTTGCTATTATGGGACCGAAAAAGAGTTACCTACAGTCATTATGGAAGGTGACTCGTGTTACCAATTCGCCCTCGACTGGTAATTGGCGGTGCTTTCAGCTTCCCGCCGTAGTGAGAAGTGGACCGGCGAGTCACGTTGGCTCGTTGTCGTCGCTTGCCTTCGGTTCGCCCGATTTCCTCTCCAGAAAGGTGGCGGCCGGCGTGCATACAAACACCCAGAGGCGTCGGATGGCTTTTTGTGGGCACTTTCATTAACAACCAAAAGCATGTGTGGGACACAGCACTGGAGTCTATGCTAACTGCGCACTTTGCCGGTAACACTCTCCTTCCAAACAGTAACTCCCTCCCTCCTTCCTCCTCCCACTCCATTCCATCAAGCCATCAACTACCATCACAAAGGTAAATAAAACGACTTTATTCTACAGTACAGTTGATTTCTTTAATTATAATACAATAGCACATTAATTATACATAAAATAAGGTATATTTTTGTGTAGTTTTAAGGCTTATTTAGTAGAAAATTATGTATTATGGGGACCTGGGAACGGATTATTCTCATTTTAATGGTTTCTTATGGGAAATAAATGTTCGGAAGACGAACTTTTCGCCTTACACACACTTTCTGGGAACCAATTATGTTCGTGGGCTGAGGTATCACTGTACCTGTAATCATGTAACGAATCAGGTTCTAATGTAGCGGACTTTTTTTGCTGTACTTGAACACACCGCACCGCGTGGCTGACTATAGTTTCACTTTTGTTCACTTGCTGCTGCGGGGGGCACCAGGCGTGTTGTGTTGCAAAAGCCGATGGAATAAACCACTAGAAACCTGACAAAACTGGCGATGTTACCACAATAAAAATTGCCACCTTAACTTATAAAGACTGACAAACGGAGGAGGATCGTCATAGACCGTCTACAGCTGTATTGTCGAGCGAGCTATATTACGGATGTGCACCCAACGCTCATATTTCTCTATCATAGCTATCTTCATGACAGTGGTAACCAGTGTTGTCAGTAATCTGATTACAAACAAACATACAGTGCTGCTCAAAAGTTTGTGAACCCCCTCAACATTTTGGAATTTTCTATTATTTCAACCTGATTTCCTAATTTAATCAGAACTGTTATTTTTTATATGAAATAACAGGTATAGCTTAATCAATTCAGTAGTTTTTTTTTGTTTTTTTCCAAAATTGTCCAAAATTGAACTGTTTGGTCACAACCAAAACCGCCATGTCTGGCGAAAAGTCAACACTGCATACCACCAAAAGAACCTTCTCCCAACAGTGAAGCATGGAGGTGGGAATGTCAAGATCTGGGCTTGCTTTTCATCCTCAGGACCTGGACAACTCCACATAGTCCAGGGAATCATGAATTCTGAGGGATATTGTCAAATCCTAGAACATAACCTGACGCCATCTGTTTTGAAGTTAAAGCTTGGCAGAAGGTGGATCATGCAACATGATAATGATCCAAAGCATTCCAGCAATACAACCAAGGAATGGCTGAAAAAGAAGAAGATTTGTGTTCTGGACTGGCCCAGTCAAAGTCCTGACCTAAATCCCATTGAAATGCTGTGGCGGGACCTGAAGCGAGCAGTTCATGCCAGACGCCCATCAAACCTCTCTCAACTGACTGCGTTCTGCAAGGAAGAATGGGCAAAAATCCCCCAAAGTAGATGTGAGAGGCTGATTAGTCACTACAGAAACCGTTTGGTTGAGGTAATCTCTGCAAAAGGAGGCGCAATATCCTATTAACTGAAGGGGTTCACATACTTTTGCACACATGATATCTGAGTTTTTCTTAAATCAACCACTTTTGTTAAATAAAGAATGACAATATAACTATTTCTTTTGTTTCAGTCCATTATTTGGAATGTCAGTATTGTGGATTTGGGTATAACTTAACATTTAATAAGGTTATTTTAGTTTTTTTTACAAAAAATCTGACCATCGCTGTGGGGTTCACAAACTTTCGAGCAGCACTGTACATGTCGTTGTGTCTATTTATCTATCAATCGCATAGGTAAGCTTACCCCCCCCCCCCCACACACACACACACACACCACCACCACCAAGTATCAACCAGACTCCAAAGCCATCAGCAAAACCATCAAGCATCAGAAGTCGCATTAACGGTAAGCAGTGTTGTCAGTAACGCGTTACTAAGTAACTAAGTAACGTGTTACTGTAATCTGATTACTTTCTTTCAGTAACGAGCAATCTAACGTGTTCATTTTTCCAAGCCAGTAATCCGAGTAAAGTTAGTTTTCTTAGTGCCTGTGCGTTACTATATTGTTTTTGCCTCATAATGTATGTAGAATGAAGAATAATGTAGTCATGTACAAAGATCATTTGAATAGAAAATATTGCTCTTGAGTTTGGGAGTGACATCACCTCTCACGTTTTCTCATCGGGGAAAAAAAATGGGTCACGTGTATTACCATGCTGTTTGAGCGCTGTCTGCCACGGCGGTTAACAACATAGCCTCGCTGGCTCCTCAGAATGCTAACAGTGAAAGGCAAATGGCTGCCTTTGCTCACTGGAAATACAGCCATTACTTCACATTTCTGTCAAGTAAAGATGACAAAAATATCTCCGTGCGTTGCAAACTTTGCGCTGGCTGAAAAAGACGGTCTTCCGCTAAAAACTCGACATCCAATTCAACAAGGAAGCGCTTGGAATTACAGCACAACGCAACAAAACTCCAAGCAAAGCTGTGACGGAGTAGCCCCGTCAGATCCCGGGGGAAACACTGCGTCCTCAATATAACGCATGAGACACGGCCAACCTGGCGTTTTCAATATTATTCATTTGACACTCACGTGCGCGCGTACTCACACCATACCTGTTAACTTGTTAGGCATCGCGGGGGTCTAGGGTGCACACTAGGCTGCCGCTACAACATCCTTACGCCATACTCTTAACAAACATTTCCACATGTAGTCATCCTCCATTCATAGTATGGGGTTATATTGCTGACACTATTCTGAGCAAGCAATAATGGAAATTGAGCAAAAATAACCTAGGCCCATGCATTCACGTGCTGAACTGTCAAAACCGAGCGCGCCTTTACTTCCTGGTTTTATGACGTCGCGACCGGGACGTCAGCATGTGACGTCACCGTACGGCTTGAGTTTTGGCCAACGTAAATTTATTTTTCTTTCTGAAATGTTTTTTCGGTATAGTAGTACCAGTATTTTGTTTATTGTATTTTTCTTTCATTTATAGTGAAGCTAATATTAAACAAAACTAAAACTAAACTTTTTGAGTTAATTGGATGAAGGGGGAGGGGCCAGGAGAAATATAAGGACAGACCTACCTTTCCTACCTCAGTCATTTGGAGTCACGCAGTGGTGCAGATCAGGTAACAGACCTTTTAATTTTATTTGTCATGCAATTAATGTTTTTGTAAGTATGGTGAATTTTGGTTAAACTTTTGTAAATAATCACTTTTGCACTTTGTCACAGAACACTGCTTGTTTAGTTGTTGGGAACGTCGTTAATAAAAACACTTAAAAACCATCATTCTGCTTTGGTTGCCATTTTTGGGAGCAAGAGCCCCGCCACAAAAGCCTACAGGTACCAAGACAGCCTGCACTTCTACAGTTTGGAACCAGCCTTTATGCACATTTTATTGTTAGTGTTTGTAACCCTAGGCGGAGTTTTACTGTTGTGGGGCTGGGGGCAAAGCATGTTGATGACTGAAACAAAAGTCAAATGTTTGGACACACCTCATCATTTTTGCATTTTATACTACTATTGTAAATCCTCTCTGAATACATCAAAACTATGAACGAACTTGTGGAATGGCAAAAAAGTGAAATAACTGAAAACAGGTTTTATATTCTACATTCTTTGAAGTATCCACCTTTGAGGTGTTGCCCAACTTTTGGCCAATACTGTATATGTATGTATATATATATTTCAAGCTCAGTTGTTGTTGGTTGCGTTTGAAAGCTTAGGTTTACAGAAATTCTAAACATCCATCTTTCCTCAACAGGTGCAGTTTTGGGCCTAGCAAAGCAAAAGCCGGTCTCTTTGGTGCTAGTCACATGATCTGCTCGATAAATGATTTGGACCCATTATGAAATACGTTGTGGGATTCTTGTTCATTCATTTTTGTTGTTTGTTTTATTGCTTTACAACTTTTACAGACAATATTTTAACAGCTAGGTCTTTATTTTAAAGGGAGAAGTTCAGAATTTTTGACATTAGGCTTTATCTTGGAGTTAGCGGGGGGTTTTGGTCATTGGAGTTGATTGAACAAATTCTGTGCAGTTTGTCATTTATTTGTTAATTTCAGGGCTCCGGAGTGGCTAAGCTATCGCGAGTCAATGGTGTTTGAAATCAACTCCATCGACTAATTAAAGCCCCGCTAACTCCAAGATGAAGCCTTATGAGAAAAATTCAATTACATGCGATGCCATTTTGTTATTTTTATGTTGAGGCAGCAAAAGGAGAAAAATTGGTAAAAAGTAAATGAGAAGTTACTTCTAAAGTAACTTAGTTACTTTGATAATAAAGTCATCAGTAAAGTAGCTAGATTACTTTTTTTTTAGGTGTAATCAGTAATGAAATTGCTTTTATAAGTAATCTGTGACAACACTGGTGGTAACGGTTCACATCACCTTTTTCCCTTTCTTTTCACCACCTGCCCTAACATTGTTGGAACCGTGCATCCTTATTGCGGGAAAACAAAGAAACTGCAGTGCTGTCATAGATCGTCGTCGGATGTAGAAACAATTGACGAGTCAAATTTGTCGTCGGCAATTGGTGAGATGTGGGATTTCTCTTCAGAAAGTTTACTAGATACAATATACGCAAACTGTGGTACACTGCCATGCATTCTCTCCCCATTTCTGAAGGATAAGTTTTTTGTTCCCAATGCCCGGTCAACACATGTTCTATTTGGGCTATTATGGAGCTCAACATAGCTCAGATTTGTCCTGGTAGCTCAGTTAACTCTTCCCGCTGGCATCGGGGAAGCAACACTTGCTCCGAATCTGTACTCACCTGCGAAGGTCCGGAGTCGCGTTGACCGTGACGCTCCCCGATAGTGGGTACAGGCGGTTTCGGGCTCGGCGCCATTCTGTCGGGGAGCGCGGGCGGTGATTTGGACCCAAATGCAGGGAAAGGGAAGTGAGGCAGACAGGCAGTGCAAAATTATTTCATGAAGGCCAACAAAAAAACAAAGTACAAACCAATACTGTATAAAGATCCAAAAAACACAGAAGCAAACAAAACTCATGTTACTAACAAAAGGCTGGCAATCAAAAACCTAACGAGAGGAATACGAGGGCTCGGAAGGAGAAAATGGACGAGAATAGCTGCTGACGTGCACATGGACTTTGTCGCGACGAAGACTCGGCAAAACCGGGGAGTTTATAGACACGCAGACAAGGGGTAACGAGACGACGGGGATCAGGTGGGTGACACGGGAGGGTGAAATCAATGGGCAAACACAACAGACCAGCAGAGGTAGCAGTTTTCCCACCACGGTGACCCCTTCGCTAAGTGAATTTTCTTTTCCCAATAACTCAATCAAAGGTCTGAAAATGGATCACATCTTTTGCATTTCACAAACCTTGCTTGTATTGCAATGGGGATCATACAATTGAATCATGTGGCATGTTTAAACATATAGCCAACAAGGAGAAAGTTGAATTCCTCAAAAGTCCGAGGCTTGTGCTGTGGATGTCTGTCGAAAGGTCCTATGAGTAAGGACTGCCGTAAGCGTATGACGCGTCCAAAGTGTCAAAGTTACCTGGGTATTTTACACATTGAACTGGATAAGAAAGCTCAGCCGGAGATGAAACTATTAATTGAGTACAACTCCTACCGAGTCATTTTGTAAGCAGCGCCTCGGTTTCTCAAGGACTGCACAAACCTACCAGGGCCGGCAGCAAAGAGTGCACACTTGCTGTCGTTCCTGTGCAGGTGAAGCTGTCAAGAGGAAGCCGTACTATACAAACGTATGCCTTCTCAGACCCTGGCGTCTCTGCTACCTTTGCACTCAAGCACTGATGAAAAAGCACAATGCAACTGGAAAGAAATTGGAAAAACTCAAAACCTTGGGTCTGGAAATGCCTGTTACCAGTTACGGGATTTTTGGACAAGAGGTTGCTGGTCTCAACAGCAGCCTATTCCTGGATCTGCCAGTTACTTACACCCAGAACAGCATCCCTGTAACTTAAGATAGGAACGTGAAATCAGGAAATGGCCATATCTGAACGATGTTGTAGCAACCAAAACCGACGCAGATGTGGAACCGCTGATCAGAGTCAATGCTCCAAAAGCACTTGAACCATGGCGAATCATAAAAAGCGAAGGCAACTGATCTTACGCAGTGCAGACTCTTCTTGGCCGGGTGGTTAATGGTCCACTCGGTAACAGAGCCACCAGCACGGACAGGCATGGCCGTCCGAACGTGAGTGCCAATCGAATCTCTACTCAAACTTTGGAAGAGATTTTGGTTCAGCAGTCCAACCGGGAATTTACAGAGTAGCCTTATGATGCAAAGAAGGAGGTGTCTGTGAAAAAGAAACATTTTTTTGACATTTGATCTGCTCCTGTAACATTAAAAGATGGACATCATCACATTAAACTGAAAATGCCTAACAATTGACAAGTGGCAGAGGAGCGAGCACCTCACCTCTTGAAACAAAAGTTTAGAAAGAACGAAGCATTCATCAAAGAATACAAGGAGTTCATGAATGATGTGATAGAGAAAGGATATGCTGAAGAAGTACCCAATGACCAGCTGGAGTGTGTTAAAGGGAAAGTGTGGTGGTACATACCACATCACAGTGTTTATCACCCAAGAAAGCACACAAGTCGTGTTGTGTTTGACTGTGCAGCAACGTTTGGTGGAACATCTTTGAACCAAGAGCTGCTGCAAGGGCCCAGCCTGACCAACACATTGCTTGCTGTTCTTCTGCGGTTTCGCCAGGGCCCCACCACACCGATGGCCGATCTAAAAAGCTATGTTTCACCAGGTGAAAGCCGCAAAAGAGGATGTCGACACTCCGCGCTTTCTCAGGCGGGTTAACGGGGACCTCAGCCAAAAGGTCACAGAGCACCTTGTTGACAGTTCACCTTTTTAGAGCTGTGTCCTCACCAAGTTGCGTCACATTCACCCTGCTCAAAACTGCAGATGATAATCAAACCAAGGAGCAAGCTGTCGACCGATACAGAGGTGTGTGCCTTGCAAGGGTGGATTCAAGCTGACCAAGCGGGTCGGCAGTAATCTGCGCAGCGTCCTCACCTCAATTCTTGAGGAAGAAAAGCCAAAAGGAGTAAAAACATTGGACTTGGACCGAGAACATCCGCCAATGGAGCAAACTCTTGGTGCTCAATGGAGACGGGGACCTCAGCCAAAAGGTCACAGAGCACCGTGTTGACAGTTAACCATTTGGAGCTGTGTCCTCACCAAGTTGCGGCACATTCACCCTGCTTAAAACTGCCGATGATAATCAAATCCACTAAACATTAGAGGTGATTGACGCCATCAGAAATCATTTTAATGTGGATGATCGCCCTCTAGGCTGTGAACACCAAGGAGCGAGCCGTTGACTGATACAGAGGTGTGTGTGCCTTGCAAGGGTGGATTCAAGCTGACCAAGCGGGTCAGCAGTAATCGGCGCAGCGTCCTCGCCTCAATTCCTGAGGAAGAAAAGCCAAAAGGAGTAAAAACATTGGACTTAGACAGAGAACATCCGCCAATGGAGCGAACTCTTGGAGCTCAATGGAGTATTGAACGGGGCACTTTTACAGTTAGCGTAGCAATCCGGCCACAGCAAACAACCAGTCGTGGCATACTTTCAATTGTCAACTCTGTGTAGGACCCGCTAAGATTCCTTGCACCCGTCATCCTAATTGGCAAGCGAATTTGGCAAACCTTGTGCAAGATCAAGCTGAACTGGGACGAGGAAGTCCCAGAGGCAATCGCCACCTGCAGCGACACTGGTTGGCTGAGCTGCAGAAGCTGGACAACTTTCCTGTTGATAGATGTTTCACACCGAGCGGATTTGGCGAGATAAAAAAATGCACAGCTACAGCATTTCTGCGACATTGGTGAAACTGGATACGGAACAGTATCTTAGCTTCGTCCGTCATACTAGAACAATGAGGTCCACTCGACTTTGAGAAAAGCTAGGATGGTTCCTCTACAACAGATTACAATACCGAGACTGGAACTTGCTGCTGCAGTTCTCGCAGTCAAGGTGGACAGGATACAGAGACCAGAGCTACCATTCATCTGCAAAGATTCAGTCTTCTGGACAGACAGTACAACTGTTCTGAGGTATATCACAATAGCTTTGCAAGATTTCAAACATTTGTGGCCCCACGCAGTTACCATCATTAAGGGACATGTCCAAGTCGTCACAGTGGACATCAGCTAAAGCATCAATCCCGCAGATGATGTTTCACGTGGCTAGGGAGCAGCTGGCCTGCTTCAATTCACAAAAGAAAGAAATAATGGCCAGGCTTCATCTCCCAGCCAGAAGCACAGTGGCCTAGTCTGACGCAGGAATTTGGGAAGATCGCTTGTGCCAAGAAATAGCCAGAGGGCAAAAGTCAGTTCGGGCACAGGTGGCTCATAGTGACAAAACACAACGGAAAGCGTGCAGAACAAGCTGTGGTGCGCTTTGAACAGATCTACAGCTTTGTTGTTGATGAGATAACGGTATTAAATAACCCTTGAGAGTCGAACAGCGCGTCCTCAGCGCACATCGTCTTTGAAGCGCCCTCATGTTTTAATTATGTCACCCACATGCCGTTGGTTGGTCTCGTTTTAAAGTGCGGAAGTTGCGGTTTACTCTCGTTATTATTTGAAGTCAATCGACCAACTAAAACGTGAGATATTGTCATTTAAGTTTTATAGTGTTATTGTCCTCTCAAAAAAACATTAAAACGCTGCATGGATCATTTCTTTATGTCTATATTTCCATCATTTCTTGTCCTTTTTCAAAACGGAAGCTCCATGAAAAAAACACAAATCAAACGAACCCTTTCGAAGTTTTTTTTTTTTTTTTTAATAAATATAACTGCCGTGCGAGGTTCCACCGAACGAGAGGGAGGAGTGTTCTGAAGCAGCGAGGTGGCAAACGACGGCTGTTTGAATCGAGCGAGCGACTGTGTGACTTTGAGAATGAACGGAAAACTAAATTTAGGGCAAGCAATTGTGCTTTTTGATCAACTTGAGGAAGAGGATGGTCCAAATTCGTCATCATCGTCTTCGGAAGAGTCCTCGAGTGAAGATAGTGACGGATTTGAACACGTGGGTGACGCCATCGATGAGCAGAGGTACGCCAACTCTTTTTTTTTTTTTTTTTTTTATGCTGAAAAAGTTTCTTTTGAAAGTTTCTTTTGATATTGCAAGACAAAGTTAATTTTCATGCAATATAAGTGTGTGTTTGTGTATATAATAATAAAATGTGCATATCAGATCAAAGTCGTACGTGCACTGTGTGTATACCAGGCAAGAATTTATAATTTGTGGTGTTCTTCTTTCTATATGAAGATTAGGGATGTAGCACATATTCAGCTATGGTATTCTTTCTATTGTCATACATATAGATTTCCATTATTATTTATTGCTGTATATATTTTTATTTTATACTTTATTATTTTCATAAATACTGACTTTTCATGTACAGTTATAGTGACAATGAAAGTAAAGTGAAATGAAAATGGAAGGGTGAAAAGAGGACCGACACCCCATGGAAGTGTGGGCTCTAATTCCAGGATGAAACTGCTTTTCGGAGTGGCATGCCTGAAAAGAAATTAACTTGTTTATTGTAAATATTTTTGAAAATACTTTTTTTTCCAATGTTATATATAGATATATTTTCCCACAATCAGTCTTCTCAATTTGTGTATATAAATGTGTGTTCAAGAAGCTTGATTGTGTGTACATAGTTTTCATCAGGTGATGGGCCGCAGTACCTAAACTCATAAAGAGATGGCCTCTAAACACTTTTTGTGTTAGATGGTATAAATGTTTTTCACTGTTCTTCACTGTTTGGTCTGCTGTATATAACCTGTTTTGACTAGAGCATGTATAAAGGCAAAAAACGCCTATGGCTATACCTGTTGTTTATGTTGAATTGTCAAATACTATTCTAAAATTTTTTGGTTGAATGTTCATCCTAACATGTTGAATATATATTACAAAGTTTCAAAACGGTTCGTTACGCATGTTTGGTTGTCAATTGGACATCAATATTAAAAATTTTGACAACGATTTTGGAATTTATGGTCTTTTGGGGCCCAAAATGATGATTTATAATTGGTCAGTGAAGGAAACAACAGTTTGGACATGAAGTTCAAGGTGTCACAAAAAAAGGGACCAAACCGGGCCATCGTAAACAATTCTTTCTTTGAAATATAAAGGCAACTTCAAAGGCATGCAAAATCAGACAAAATAGGCCCAGACCTTAAAGGAACAACAGTCAAAGTGCAGCTGAATTGAGACTTGACCCTGTGCTTTTTAACGGTGTGCTAGGGATAGGAGGAAGACTAAGCAGATCTGCATTGCCTGACGAGGTGAAGCATCCAGCAGTCCTACTCAAAAGTGGACATGTGTCTAAGCTCATATTCACCTACATCAATGCGTTGACCGGACACTTAGAGAGGAATCGCATGCTGTCCGGGCTTCGACTTCGCTATTGGATTCTGAAAGCCAACTCTTTGGCGAGAGCCATAATTCAGCAATGTCACGTTTGTCTTAGTCAGCGTGGTAAAATAGGGGAGCACTCATTGCTACTCTCGTGAGGCAGGGCGCTACTCATGCTGTAGCGACCAGCAGCAGGTGTGCAAGTGTGCGCGTTGTATGTCAGAATTGCTGACAAAGTTTTCCTGCTTTTTTGAAAATGGACTAGACCGACTGTTCATTAAAGCAGTAGTCATGGAGATATATTACGTGATCATCTTATGGATCTACCATGTCCAAGGCGGAAGTAGCCAGCAGCAACGTGAGCCGGTAAGGACATACTCTCGGGAATGTTTCATGAAATGGAACAGTCTGAGTTTGGGAAATATAAACTTCCATCCACTTGTAACCGGGGATATTTTAGAAGAGATCTCCACGCGCAGGTCTCCTGGAAGTGATTGCAAAAATGATCGCGAAAACTCTCGTAAGGAGAGGAAGCGAGGAAGGAGAGGTGGCGTTCGACTTGGGTCAAAGCGACAAAAAAATTCCCCGTATTCCTCTCCCTACAATAATACTCGCAAACGCGCGGTCGCTAAGGAATAAGATTGACGAGCTTCAAGCAAATTCAAACCATTTACAGGCATACAGGAATGCCTGTATTATGGCCTTCACGGAAACATGGCTGTCATCTAAAGACACGGACGTGGATATATCGATCAGCGGCTTTGGGGCGCATGTCAGGTTGGACAGAGATGCAGAAATCACAGGGAAATCTCAGGGTGGTGGTGTGGGTGTATACATAAACCAGAGATGGTGCAGCAACGTCACCGTCAGGGAATCGTTATGCACTCCGGACATCGAACTGCTCTCCATTTCTGGCTAGTAAGATAATAAGTTGTCCACAGGTCTACTTAACTGATATTTACGAGAGGCAGGTTAGGAGGACGGCAAATGACATACTTGACTGTGCAGATCACCCCCTTCATTGCTCATTTGAGGTTCTCCCTTCAGGCAGGAGATTCAGAGTCCCCTTGTTTTAAGTCCAATAGGACAAAGAACTCCTTTTTATCAAGTGCGCTTAGGCAGCTAAATTTGCACAATTCTTGCACTGATAGTAGAGCAGGGCGGTAAACCGAAAATTTACCGTGACCAAAATTCTTCACGATGACTGACGTAATGTTGACCATTTCAGTAAATTTGTTAATTTAATAAAACAAGAAAATATAGTCTTTTTATCCCGCTTTGACGCTGTGTTGTTTGGCTATGTTCATTCCCCTTTAAGAAAGCAGACAGTGTGCGTACGTATGGAGTCACGTGGTTTTCAGGAAGCCAATCAAACAGAAGCCCTGTAGGCTAACGCTAGCGGCTAACGCTACAAGTAAACGGGATGGAGTCGGGCTTGAGTTAGCTTCGCCAAACTTTCACCCGACATTAAGTAAACTCTTGGCGGGTTCCAGACGGGCTTTCACCCGCTGTCCTCCCTGGTTCTCACGATATCAGGAGAGGATGCTTTCAGCGCTTTCTTCTGGTAGCCAAGCCACAGGCTAACGCTAGCGGCTAACAACGGCTACAAATGAACATGAAAGTCGGACAGCGGCTCTAACCTTGTCGAAACGGCTGAAATTAATGAGTGGACTGGGCACGGACTTCATGTAGCAATCATCATGTCGAGTTATTTGGCATCTCTGTGTGAGTGGTAGTAAAGTATAATCCAACAGTGAAGCCTATATGCTTTATTCTGACATCATAAAACCTTAAATGTTTCATTGGCATCAGAGCAATACAGCTTTAATCTGGTTGTGTCCGTGTGGGGGGTGCATGTATTAGAAAATGTTTCGGGGGGGGGGGAAAACCTGAAACCTTGACGTAAACACTTGTGTTGAATAATTATTTCACAGCAGCCATTACCAATAAGTTGTCTGACATGTACTGTTAAAGCTGCAAGTCATTTGTGTTAGAATGACATGTTTGCACAGTCGTCATATTGATTTTTTTTTTTTATAATGTTGTACATTTTTCAAGTCATACAAGCTGTTATAAATGTCCACATTAGACTTCTTATTGTTTACAATATTTTTTTTAATACTTAATGTTTAGACTGCATGTGCAATTGTTAAATTGAAAGCTGGTTAAAGAAATTGAACGAGAAACGGTTCATTTGTATTCCATGCCTTGATTCAAATTTTCAAATTATATAACAGTCCGCTTGGGCAAATTTATCGTTATCGAGGTAAATCTGCTCAATTTATCGTGATACGTACTTAAGGCCATATCGCCCAGCCCTAACTGAGAGGCGAAGCTGTTCATAGCATTTAAATTGTGGTTTTCGTTATTTTATGTGTATGTGTTATCTGTTGTTGTGTATCTGTGTGCTCACCTGCTGTAAGATAAGTTTCCCCTCCTCAGGCGGACAATAAACTTAATTAACAAAAAAAAAAAAAAGCAGATAATGTCTGGCCTTCCCCTGGAATGCATCACTCCAGAACTGCCTCCTGTCACACATGTGGGGATGGACTACTTGGAGCCGATCAAAGTGAAAAGAGGACGCGGTGAATTGAAAAAGGCATCGGGTTCCTATTCACGTGCCTGAACTGCCGTGCCATCCACCTGCAGGTGGCCTATTCTCTGGACACCGATTCATGTATTCGTGGCCTTCGACAATTTATTTGCCGAAGAGGTCAAGTGAAGGAAATCGGCAGTAGAAAGATTGAGAAGGTTCCACTTCAAGAGGCTATATCATGGGCTTTAATCACACAACTTGATGGAGTTGCCGTGAGAACTGAACAACAACTGAACAACACAGATAAATATATGCACAAAGTCTAATCATTTTCACACAGAGACAGAAAACACAACATGTCCACGTAACTACAGCAACTAATAGAAACTAACTGATTTACTAAGTCAAATAACACAAACTAAATTACCTCATTGGTCGCTTTTACTCCAGAGGAAATGAGTTCAGCTTCAATTCGTCAATGCAAGCACTCTTTTTTCTTGTTGCCCTTAAGCAGAGGTATCGACGAGTTGTCTGCACGCTTAATAGCGACCACTGTCAACTTGCGGCTGTGAACTTTAGTTCCCACCCCATATCAAAGAAATGAAATGCTTCATAACATTACTACGGGTCTTTCCTGTGTGGAAATACAGATCGTAGCTGCGCCCAGATTGGTTGGCGCACATCATCAGGTCACTTCCGGTTCATTTAGAGACATTTGGGGTACACGTCCAGGTCATAACAGGTCATTTGGGGACATGTCCTGGTCATAACAGATCATTTGGGGACATTTGGTGGGCGTATCCTGGTCATATCTGGTCATTTGGGGGGCGTGTCCTGGTCATTTGGGGACCTTTGGGGGCGTGGCCTGGTCATAACAGATCATTTGAGGACATTTGGGGGCGTGCCTGGTCATATTAGGTCATTTGGGAGACACGTCCAGGTCATAACAGATCGTTTGAGGGACACGTCCTGGTCATGTCAGGTCATTTGGGGACCCTTGGGAGCGTGCCTGGTCATATTAGGTCATTTGGGGGACACGTCCAGGTCATAACAGGTCATTTGGGGGACATGTCCTGGTCATAACAGATCATATGGGGACATTTGGTGAGCGTGTCCTGGTCACATCAGGTCATTTGGGGGGCGTGGCCTGGTCATAACAGATCACTTGAGGACATTTGGGGGCGTGGCCTGGTCATAACAGATCACTTGAGGTCATTTGGGGGACACGTCCAGGTCATAACAGGTCATTTGGTGGGCCTGTCCTGGTCATATCAGGTCATTTAAGGGACACGTCCTGGTCATTTAGGGGACACGTCCTGGTCATGTCAGGTCATTTGGGGGACACGTCCTGGTCATATCAGGTCATTTGGGGACATTTGGCTTCTTTCGACATCTGGCTTTCACTGTTATGCTCCTCTTAAGTGGAACGAATAGCAATTTACTCTTAAAGTGCATGTGACACGAAATAGCATGTTTATCTCATAATACACGCAGTATTTTATGCTCCTGAATGATATGGACCGCTTGGATGTGTGTGGAAGCGATCGCTACATTTATTTAGTTTTTTTTAATCCCGCGCCATGAAAATGAGTGACGTCCTGCAACTGTTTCGAGTTGAGAAAGAGGGCGCTGTGATGTGTACGGGAGAAGGAGTTCTCTTCACTATACAACACGAGGAAGTGAGTAAACATCTTGTTTTGTATTATGTCAAATACTGGGATCATTTTAATACGGAGGTGGCTTGCATTTTGTGGCTGACATGCTCCTTGTCGTACATCCCCCCGCCGGGCGAGCACTATACTCGGCTTTTGCACTCTTGGGGTGCCCGATGTTCTGTCCAATTTTCCACCCGATCAGAAATTTGTGCAACTTTGTGTTAAAAATAGCTGCGAATAGAGCGATTACAAAGTAAACACTACAAACTTTCTTTCAATAAAGGACTACTTACGTTTCATCATTGATAGGCATGTAAAAAGCTCTCCTCATGGACATTAGCTGCACGTTAGCTGCACAACAACTGCAGGGGAACGAGCTGTAAATTGCTCTCCGCCGGGCGGTTTGCCGATCGGCGAAGACAACCGACAACCCAGTCGTCATGTCAAATGATCCGGGCTAGTTATGTGTGATGATCCGCTTCGAAGACTTTGAAACGCCACTCGGTTCAGGTTAGCGTGTTGGCTAGCTCTCACGCCTCTTGGTATGTTCACGTTCTCCGAAGCCGGGGAAGGGAAATGACGTCAGTCCGATTTAGGTGTCATAAAATATCGTTCGGGAGGTGCGACAGTAAAGGTGAAGTCGACAGTTTTGACCATTATGCAGTCATTTTGCCATGTCGTCCTGAATAAGTGCATTTTTATTATTTCATATTCCATTTAGCACAAGACTGTTTTGTCTAGTGATGGGTCCGTGAGACCTCATGAAGCGTGTGACACACTGTGTTGACACAGTGTGGATACCTTGTCATTGAATACTGACACCTGCTGGACATAAAAAAAACCCTACAGGCAACTCACTTGACAGACTGACACTGAATTGATGGCATAGCATGTAAAATCAAATCATTTAAGTCTTTGCATTCATTCATTTTGCATTATTCCATGCTTGTGGACTTTTTGTTCTGAGAAAATTTTATTCAAAAACATCTTCTTTTTTTTTTTAATGTTTAAAATTGAGTTGTTTCCTTTTTATTTATTTTTTAAACAAGCAATTTCACCTGCTGTGGACAACACACACTCGCATGGAACCAACGATGCCAGCATGCACAAGAATTTCTTAGCCAGTTGAAAGAGGTTTGGATAAGATGTCCATTGGCTCCTCCAGTATTGAAGAAAATCTGCATTGCGTGCCATGTTTGGCTCAGCCATGCATCCTTGCACTTTTGCAATTTCATCTGCAGTTGCATTGCCTCCTTCACTCCCCACATCGTCATCTACGTGCTACCATAGCCCATCAGAAAAAAATTGAAGTTGACAAAAATAAATTATAGCTTAATAACCCATTTCTAATACATGACCAAAAAACTACTGTGGGAAAGTAAAGGAATGGCTCTATACCTGTGTCTATTTTGACTGCGGTGAACTGAGCCACGTTTTGTCCAAGCCAGCCGCACTTTCTTTTCTTTTGCGTTCCCCTTTCGGGTATAGAGCCTACCCACGTACCACGTGATCGCTGTATGGTTCCGCCCACTTGTCCGTCATTTTGACTCTGTATTAGCATTGTTTTCAATTGATGGCGGAATTTAAAATACATTTCATGGAAGACCCGGTGCTTTCTGATGCCGCAAACTCACTGGATCTGTTGCATAAAAGGCGTTATGAGGAAAAGCTTCGTTCTATACAGTCGCCAGATCCATATTTGATGCCCAAATCTGTCTGCCTGACATCTGCTACGCTGATATTTAAAATGATCTTGTCCACACAAAATCAGCCTATTCTCACGAAAAACTTCAAGAGCTTGGACGCTTATAAATACTTCGTTGCTGGTTGGGTGAAACTGGTCCTCGTTTGGCAGGAATCTATCTTGTGCTTGGAAAGGTGAGTTACGAAATTTTCAATTCGAATTCTTTTGTTATTGCTAACATCCACTGTCAAGTCTAATGTATTTCATGTCGTTTGTCAATGGAGTTAAGGCTTTTAATGATTATATGGTTTAGCGATAGCACTCACTACATACATACGTGTATGTTGTCGGCGATTAGCCTAGCAATGATCTTAATTGTGGTTATTTGTCAGCCCCGTAGACGAGGCCAGTTTCCTTCACTTGGTACCAGCTAAATATTATTCAAAAAATAACGATGGTGGAAGAAAGGGAAGTCACAAACATCTTGAATTTGAACCTATGTCGTACTACGTCGTATGTTGTCGGCGATTAGCCTAGCAATGATCTTAATTGTAGTTATTTGTCAGCCCCGTAGACGAGGCCAGTTTCCTTCACTTGGTACCAGCTAAATATTATTCAAAAAATAACGATGGTGGAAGAAAGGGAAGTCACAATCATCTTGAATTTGAAACTATGTCGTACTACGTCGTATGTTGTCGGCGATTAGCCAAGCAATGATCTTAATAGGGAATGGGACGTACTACGTCATTGTTTGGACCCGCCTCCATGCTGGCAATATAATTCACTTCCGGGGCGGCAGAGTCAATGCGGATTGTAACGTGTGGTAGTGCTAAGCTAACTCTTTCGGTGTTTTAGAAAGAAAATATGGGTGCTTATTGTTGCGTTACCGGGTGCAACAGCGTCTCCTACGACAAAAAAAAGGGGTGAGGAAAAATGGACTCACTTTTCACCGTTTTCCTGCATGGAGGACCAAATATCAGATCACGAAGGTACGACGGATGGCTGGATTGCAGCGGTTCGTCGGAAAAGCATTTCTTATGATCATATTTCTGCTGGAATGAGAGTGTATTCCCCTCATCTCTACTCTTGTAAGTTGAACGATTTATCCGTTTTGGTTTCAATACGTTTTTTGTTTTTGTTTTTTTTCTTTACTGTTGTGTAAATCTGCCTCGGTAGCAATGCTAACCTACTCCTCCTCATCACCTACCTGTTGTGTTACTAGGAAAACCTGCATATGAAATGCTGACAACACATCCCGATTGGTCACCATATCTCTTCTTGGGTTATTCTGAGGTCAAGCGCACCACATCGGAGCGTTGAGAGGTTGGAAAGGCGAAGAGTGCACGCTGAAACTTCAGTTTGCTCTGCTCTTACAAACACGATCCCAAGTGTTATGAAAAGTCAATAAAATATGAATACCAAAACATGACTTGAACAACTTCTTGACAAACTGTAACTGCTTGTTGTTTACTTCAGGTCTTCATAATAAACAGGTGTAATAATTACAAAGTCAGGTGACTTAATTTTGTTATTCTATTTGGAATATGCATTGACAATTTTTGGACAGTGTTGTAGACAAGAACTGGGACTGATAAGTTGCAATATATTTCAAGTAATGCAATTTCTCCAATACGATATTTGAATTGACAGTTTAAAATCTTTAAATTAGTGCAAACAAGGCCCACCCTCTGACGGTGGCAGCAAATATTATATAAGTAATACACAAATACAAGATCACAATAAACGTGTCTTTGTCAAAGCAGTTTAAAACACTATTTACTGGCCTTGGGTAAATTGCCAGACAGGATAAATATGTGCTTTAAAGTTCTTGCATTTCCATTTTAAGTATTGCAAGTACTAGTCTCCAACACAGTATTTGAACTGACAGTTTAAAATCATTTTAGTACAAAATGGCCCACACTCTGGCAGGGGGCAGCAAATATTATAATACATAATACATTATAAAAAGCTATATACTATATAAATACAAGATCACAACAAAACCTGTATTTTTCAAAGCAGTTAAAAAACATCCAGTGGCCTTAGGTAAATAAAGGTGTATAAATATGTACTTTACAGTTCTTGCATTTCTATTTTAGGTATTGCAACTTTTCCAACACTATTTGAATTGACAGTCTGAAGTCTACATAAGTGCAAATAAGAATATTATAATTTAAAAATAATAATAGAATATATAAATTCAACATTACAATGAAAGGTGTCTTTGTCAAAGTGGTTAAAAAAAAAAAAAAAAAAAAAAAACGTCACTGGCCATAGTTAAATAGCCAGGCAGAATAAATATGTGCATTAAAGTTCTTGCATTTTCACAAGTTAAAAGCCCGCAGTTCATCGACGAGAAGGGCAGACCCAGATGGCGTCTGCTGCAGGGGCTTGTTTGAGTCCGACACAGGACAAATGGAACCACTCCATTGAACAAATTTTCTTTGTCAAATGATCCAAGAAGAGAGATGGTGACCAATCGGGATGTGTTGTCTGCAGGTTTACCTAGGAACACAACAGGTAGGGGAGTCGTAGTAGGCGAGCATTGCTACCGAGGCAGATTTACACAACGGTGTAAAAAAACAAAAACGTATTGAAACCAAAAGTGGATAAATCGTTCAACTTACAAGAGTAGAGATGACAGGAACACACTCTCATTCCAGCAGAAATATGATCATAAGAAATGCTTCTCCGACGAACCGCTGCAATCCAGCCATCCGTCGTACCTTCGTGATCTGATATTTGGTCCTCCATGCAGGAAAACGGTGAAAAGTGAGTCCATTTTTCCTCACCCCTTTTTTTGTCGTAGGAGACGCTGTTGCACCCGGTAACGCAACAATAAAGCACCCATATTTTCTTTCTAAAACACCGAAAGAGTTAGCTTAGCACTATCACACGTTGCAATCCGCATTGACTCTGCCGGCCCGGAAGTGAATTATATTGCCAGCATGGAGGCGGGTCCAAACAATGACGTAGTACGTCCCATTCCCTATTGTGGTTATTTGTCAGCCCCATAGACGAGGCCAGTTTCTTTTACTTGGTACCAGCTAAATATTATTCAAAAAATAACGATGGTGGAAGAAAGGGAAGTCACAAACATCTTGAATTTGAAACTATGTCGTACTACGTCGTATGTTGTCGGCGATTAGCCTAGCAATGATCTTAATTGTGGTTGTCAGGCCAAAACCCTCTAAATATATATTAAATGCATCTTACCGGATATAAAATGACTACTACATAGTCTGTGGTGATTTTTTGGTGTCCAGCTTTCACGTCGAATTGCAGCCGTCCATTTCGCTCTTCTATCGGTCTTTGTCAGGTGACGTAACGCTGTCAAAAGCCGCAGTGCATTGTGGGTTGAATCGCCATTTTGAGTGTACACTTATTGTAAACAACTGAGCACTGAGCAGTGAGAATCGTCTTTGCTTTCATCATTGTCTTTGATTAATGGGACACTCGTGTTGTTTGAAAGGCTGCCATACTAAATCACGCGGCAAAAATGGCAGCAAAGTTGACCACGACGTATGATTTTTTCGTTTTCCCTCTTGGAAAAGAGGTTATAGACAGCAGGTTGAGGAACTAACGAAGCGGCGTCAGATGGCCTGGGTCGCAGCGGTGAAACGACTTTCTACACCATATCTCCCTTCCGGCGTGTTTGCTCTCGGCATTTTCATGAAGGCAAGTCAGTTTTTTTCAAAGTATTGATACTGAATATGCTGTTTTTTTTTTCTTTCTAAAGTCGCTATTTTCTCATTGGCTAACCTTAGCTAGCTAGCTTCACTTGTAAACTACAAGCAAAGAGGGAGGGCAGTTGAAATGGGTTAATCTGTACGTTATAAATCAGTGTTTATTTTATTCAGTCATTGTTTATAAAAACATTATAGAGTGAATGATTTAAAAGATAAAGGTAAACAGCAAAAATGCACAGAAATATTTATCAATGCGCGAGATTTCCTTTTGTGATCTGAGAGATCTGATGGGATGGTAGCATGTCTGATTAAGTGTTTACGAAAGTGAAATGCCATGGAAATATCCAATCTTACCTAGCTTTCTAAATAAAACCTGTGATTGCAGGTGAACCAGCTTATGAAATGATGGAGACTGACCCAGACTGGGCTCTGCAAGACGAACGTGAGCAGCTACGGAAAGAGACACTGCAAGCACCAGAGATGGGGGTCCAGCAGGATGCAAACATTGAAGAGCTGCAGACTAAGGAGGGACCATCTGAGCCTCGTGAAATAAACAGTCACCAACAGAATGAGGAAGGGACACCTGACGCTGGAGAAGAAAGTGGTCGGCTACAGACTGAAGAGGGGACACATGAAGCTGGAGAAGAAGGTGATCAGCTAATCACAGAGGATGAGACGCACAACACCAATCAGGATGTGACACAGACTGTGATTATTGACCGTTTTGAAATTTTCACAGAAAACCCATCAAATCTGAAAGCACGTGCCCAAATGTTTTCCAGCTACAGTGGGGAGAACAAGTATTTGATACACTGCCAATGGGAAAACTCATTGGCAGTGTATCAAATACTTGTTTTCCCCACTGTACAAGCACCACCACACTATGAAGTATTTAATATGTATTACACCCAAGGGAGCCATTTGTTTCTTATCAAAAGGCTGGGGAGGGCGTACAAGTGACAAACATATAACCCTGAACAGTGATTTTTTTTTGTTGATAATTTGTTGCCTGGGGACATTGTCTTGGCTGACAGAGGTTTTGACATACAAGAATGTGTGGGCATGTAGTGTTCAGATGTCAAACTCCCAGCATTTACAAAAGGCCGCTGTCAGCACATTTGAGAATCCATGTTGAAAGGGTCATCGGAAATGTTTGTCAGAAGTCTAATATCTTAACAGGAACCATACCCATAAACATGATTCTTCCATGTGAAGGTGAAGAAGCTACAATGTTGGATAAGGTCACTTTCTGCTGTGCCCTGATAAGCCATTGCCCAACAGTAGTATAGTACAAATTTCTTTTCGTAGTGTTTGTACAAGCAGTTTTTTTTTAATACGTTTGTAGATGACTTAAACCTGTTTAATAAAGTATGTCAGTGACAATTTTGAAGTCTTGACTCCTTGCCTCTCTTAGGTACGTAAAACACTAGTGTTGGTTTTGATAATGAAAAGTACTTTTTTTTTTTTTTTTACTAATTCAAACAATTTTGTGGAGATAAACACTGAATAGGAAATACAATGTTTGCTAACAAAACGAGATGTTTGACAGGTTTACTTTTTTTGGATTTATAATTTTTACTAGAATTCTCAATCAAAACACAGCAGCAGCACAATGGTAAACAGAAAATAGCAATACAAGGAAATATAAAACGTGCATATGAAGAAAAATAACACTAGTTGTAAAATAACGTGTTCAAGTAAATTTGTCCCACTTCACATGATAAGTCCTGCATTGAGAGAATTGCACATCTTTGCATGGCAATGTCAACACTGAAACAATATATTGTGCAATATGCATGAATTTGCATGTCATTATGACAGTTCCTTCACCTGTTTTAGTCATGTGATGTTTAAGATGATATTCAAGGTACAATTCAAGTTCAAGGATGTTCAAGTAAGAGCTGTATCATGTTTCTGAGAGTAGCAACGAGTGACGACTGTGTTGTCGCAGTCCTGCGGTCGAAATGCGAAGATCCTGCACGGAGCCATTCGTTAAATGTCCGTGAGCTTCGAGAGATTTATAGTTTTTAAAATGTAAGCGCTGATACCGTAAACGAGGGACTTTTTTTATATCCAGGGATGAAGTTGGAGGCAGTAATGTGGCGTCGGAGCTACTCCTGTTCTGGTTTGTTTACATCCGTGATACACTCAAAATGGCGCATGGGGGCGTGTCCGCTAGTTTGGGCACGTGACTGACAAAGACCGATTTGAATCCCTCGGAACAGGGTAAAATTTCAAGTCTCTCCTTCCATCTTTTCTGTTAGTGCAACCAACAGCCACACACGCCTTCACCATTTTGATTATTAATGTTAAGGAGCAGAAAAACACGCCGTAAATAGGAGAAATGTACGTAGCCGTAATAGGTTAACACTATGTTTTGACGGACAAGTGGGCGGAACCCTACAGCGAACACGTGGTACGTGGGTAGGCTCTATTATCGTACCGTGATAGACGGCGTAGGTGTGGTGCATTTAGTTTATATACAACAACATGCCTACTTCGTCATGTGCCAGAATGGCCTAGTGGTAAAGTTATTCGTGACTTATACGTGACAACGCGGGTTCGTATCCTGCTGAAGAATTGTGTTTCTTAGTATTTTTCTATGGCTGCCTGACTAATTAAAAACTGTTAAAATAAAAAAATTTAAATCAAGCACCCATTTTGTCTCAAGTATATTGACAGATCATAATCAATATGTGCTAGGATTTACAGAAACATGGAAAATGTGTAGCTGTCTTAATTATATATATTTTTTTTTTAATCCACAAACTGAGAGGACAGCACTACGAATGTAGACTGATAATTAACAAAAGGTGACATCACAGCTATTAAAATTTGAATCAAGTCACTCAATCAAAAAATTATGAAAAATTTGAAAAATGTATAAATGTATAAATTGGAAAACTAAGAGGTGGGCCCTGATCTCCAAGTAAAGTACTTCAACCCTGCACTGGTTTGGGGTCAAAAGGTCAAATGGGCTAGGAGCTATTGAAGTTGGAAGCAAGTCAGTCAATTTAAAAAAATCATGAAATATTTTTAAAGAGAAAAATTGGAAAACTAAGAAGTGTGCCCTGATCTCCAAGTAAAGTACTTCAACCCTGCACTGGTTTGGGGTCAAAAGGTCAAATGGGCTAGGAGCTATTGAAGTTGGAAGCAAGTCAGTCAATTTAAAAAATCATGAAATATTTTTAAAGAGAAAAATTGGAAAACTAAGAAGTGTGCCCTGATCTCCAAGTAAAGTACTTCAACCCTGCACTGGTTTGGGGTCAAAAGGTCAAATGGGCTAGGAGCTATTGAAGTTGGAAGCTAGTCAAAAAATAAAAAAAATCATTAAAAATTTATAAAGAGATAAATTGGAAAACTAAGAGGTGTGCCCTGATCTCCAAGTAAAGTACTTCAACCCTGCACTGGTTTGGGGTCAAAAGGTAAAATGGGCTAGGAGCTATTGAAGTTGGAAGCAAGTCAGTCAATTTAAAAAATCATGAAATATTTTTAAAGAGAAAAATTGGAAAACTAAGAAGTGTGCCCTGATCTCCAAGTAAAGTACTTCAACCCTGCACTGGTTTGGGGTCAAAAGGTCAAATGGGCTAGGAGCTATTGAAGTTGGAAGCTAGTCAAAAAATAAAAAAATCATTAAAAATTTATAAAGAGATAAATTGGAAAACTAAGAGGTGTGCCCTGATCTCCAAGTAAAGTACTTCAACCCTGCACTGGTTTGGGGTCAAAAGGTCAAATGGGCTAGGAGCTATTGAAGTTGGAAGCTAGTCAGTCAATTAAAAAAATCATTAAAAATTTATAAATATATAAATTGGAAAACTAAGAGGTGTGCCCTGATCTCCAAGTAAAGTACTTCAACACTGCACTGGTTTGGGGTCAAAAGGTCAAATGGGCTAGGAGCTATTGAAGTTGGAAGCTAGTCAGTCTATTAAAAAAATCTGTATATGTGAGCATATACAGGCCCAACAAGTATACTGTAAGAAGTATTTTATATGTCCAACATTAAAATTGTAAAACAACACACTAATAAAATGTGCAAAACCCCATAAATAAACCTGAACTGACACAAAATATCAAATGAATAGTTCAACCATGGTGTGTTCTCAGTTTTGGCCGCATTCCAACGCAATGCATGTCCACTGTAGTGGTTGCATTTATATATGAAGAGCTGTTGTCTGTTGACCAAGGACTTGCTCATTCAAAAGTACTTGGGTAATTCTGGCCACCTCTCAGGGTTTTTACCGGGGAGAAGAAAAATCGGCCTTTGCTTGGGACCTGTAGGAGTACCAGAATTCTCTGGTACTTGTAGTGTTAAGGTGTAACCCAGCTACTGCCTAAAGTTTGCGTAGATAGGCTACAGCACCCCCGTGATCCTAGTCAGGAGAACCGGTACAGGATGAAAGAATATATATTCTTTAAAAGTATTGAAAATAAAAAAATTAATTGTTTCTGAAGTGGAGTATTTGTTGTATAAAAAAATAATGAAATTACTTATTTATTGATAGGCAGTCTAAATAAAGTATTTTGAAATCAAATTTATGTTTTTACTTAGTTATGTACATATCCATAAACATCTATGTGGTATCTACATTGTAATTTTTTCAAAAAAATGTTCTTCCAAAAATAGCCAGGGTTTGTTCATGTTGGTTTACAATAAAAAAATGGATGGATATAAATAAATGGTTGTTAAATTTGAGTAAAACCAAAGCTATGATGTTTGGTAGCGTTAAAACTAATTCTGATTTGCATATAATTATTGACGGTTTCCAAATTGAAAACGCAGATGTGAATACATTTTTAGATGTCAAAATTGATAGTAAACTGACATGGAAACCCACATCAGACATATAAAAACAAAAATTTCCAAGAGTCTCTCAATTATAAATAAAGCTAAACAATTTCTTGACGAGAACGCACTCCGCACTTTATACTGCTCCTTGGTTCTTCCATACTTCTCATATTGTGTTGAAGTCTGGGGAAACACCTATCAAAGCACGATAAATCCTTTAGTCACCTTACAGAAACGGGCTGTGCGAATCATCCATAAGGTCGGGTTTCTGGAGCACACACATAATTTGTTTATTTACTCAAAGCTGCTAAAATTTAACGATCTTGTAAAGTATAATACCTCAATAATCCTCTATAAAGCATTTAATAAATTATTACCAATTAAATTGCAAAACCTTTTTGCAATGAAAGAGAGAACTCATAATTTGAGAGGATATGGAGACTTCAAAATACCAAAAATTCGAACAACTCGTAAAGGTTTTTGTGTGTCTGTGTGTGGATTAATCTGGGAATGCAACACAAGCAATGCCAAACTATCTACAGATTTAAACGGTTATACAAACGTATGGTCTGGTCACAGTATACTGATTTAAGGTCTTAATTAAATCAATAAGTTGTCTTGGTATGAGTGCTGGACTGCTGGTTGTTTCTTACCATTGCTGGTATATTGCCCGGTACCATTGTTGGTATAGTTATTGTTGCCATTTATCATTTGTTTGCCCTGTGTGAGTGGCCTTTACCATAGTTGGTATGGTTTAACTTTCATTACCATGTTGGTATGAAATTGTTTTTGGGTTTGGGTGTTACCTGTGGTAACTTCATGTCAAGGGACAACATTTGTTACAAAAATGAAATTGTACATAACTGTTTGAACTGATTTTTTGGTTGCCTACATTTTGAGAAGGAAGTAGCAAGATTTTTTTTTGTTCCTAATTAGATGAGAATAGGGGTGGGATTAAATATGTTTTCTTCTTCCCACTCCTTTTCAGGCATGTAGTTGATGTTGCTATGTTAGTTTTGCTGCTCTTTTTTGTTATATGTTTATAAGAGCTGAATATGTTTGCTGTCTTGACAAGAAAAATTATGGCCTGAAATAAACAAATGAAATGAAATGAAATGATAAAGTGAACACACCCTTTACAATTCACAGCTCTTTCTTAAAAAAATAAATAAAAAAGATTAAATGACAAGTAATTATCTATCAAACTAATGACTTGATTATTATTACAATGTCTACAGGGTGGAAGGATTCTTCCATTATTTGAAAGTTGCACCTAGTAGAATTTGACATGTTTGGGTTTTGCTTACGTCTTGGAACAAAAAAATAATTGACAAGATTCCAATACCTTGACAGTTACTATTGAAATGTTATAATTGTATTTTTAATTACATGTTGCACATTATGGTTTTCCAATGTAATTGGATGCCTTTGTGGATTTCATTTTAGTGTACATTATTACATGCAAGACTCCATTATGTTCTAACTGTAATGTTGAAACGAAACGAATTATTGAATGAATGAATAAAGTAAATAATTTTTTAATTAAGTAAAATAGGAATTACCCAAATGATTGGAGTGGGTGGTATCTTTTACTTTTATTACTTTAATCTAGATTTTGAAGCAAGTACAGTACAGTAGTGAAGTAGTAAAGTAGTAGTTTACAGTAGTAAAGTAAGGCTGTCATTGGGATTCATCAATTAAAAAAAAAAGTTATATAGTTACTTGTAATAATCCAATGCCTTTAAATATGAAAAGGAACACAGTACAACTTGCTCATGTTTATTACATTATAAATCTGAATGGGTTAATCGGACTCAAAATAAAAAATAAAATGTAGAAATATATAAATAAAATATGGAATGCCAAATAAAATTTGAAAAAAAACCAGGCAATTAATCTATGTCAAAAGTGTTCATTAACACAATGTTCTTTAATAAATCATGCCATTAGCGAGCGAGCCATAGGCCTATAGAGTCTACCCACGTACCACGTGTTCGCTGTAGGGTTCCGCCCACTTGTCCGTCATTTTGACTCTGTATTTGCATTGTTTTCAATTGATGGCGGAATTTAAAATGCATTTCATGGAAGACCCGGTGCTTTCTGATGCCGCAAACTCACTGGATCTGTTGCATAAAAGGCATTATGAGGAAAAGCTTCGTTTTATACAGTCGTCAGATCCATATTTGATGCCCAAATCAATGTTTTTCGACCCACTGTCTTCGCCCTGTCTGCCTGACATCTGCTACGCTGATTTTTACAATGATCTTGTCCACACAAAATCAGCCTATTCTCACGAAAAACTTCAAGAGCTTGGACGCTTATAAATACTTCGTTGCTGGTTGGGTGAAACAGGTCCTCGTTTGGCAGGAATCTATCTTGTGCTTGGAAAGGTGAGTTACAAAATTTTCAATTCGAATTCTTTTGTTATTGCTAACATCCACTGTCAAGTCTAATGTATTTCATGTCGTTTGTCAATGGAGTTAAGGCTTTTAATGTTTATATGGTTTAGCGATCGCACTCACTACATACATACGTGTATGTTGTCGGCGATTAGCCTAGCAATGATCTTAATTGTGGTTATTTGTCAGCCCCGTAGACGAGGCCAGTTTCCTTCACTTGGTACCAGCTAAATATTATTCAAAAAATAACGATGGTGGAAGAAAGGGAAGTCACAAACATCTTGAATTTGAAACTATGTCGTACTACGTCGTATGTTGTTGGCGATTAGCCTAGCAATGATCTTAATTGTGGTTGTCAGGCCAAAACCCTCTAAATATATATTAAATGCATCTTACCGGATATAAAATGACTACTACATAGTCTGTGGTGATTTTTTGGTGTCCAGTTTTCACGTCGAATTGCAGCCGTCCATTTCGCTCGTCTCTTTGGATCCCTCGGAATACGGTAAAACTTCAAGTCTCTCCTTCCATCTTCTCTGTTAGTGCAACCAACAGCCACACACGCCTTCACCATTTTGATTATTAATGTTAAGGAGCAGAAAAACACGCCGTAAATAGGAGAAATGTACGTAGCCGTAATAGGTTAACACTATGTTTTGACGGACAAGTGGGCGGAACCCTACAGCGAACACGTGGTACGTGGGTAGACTCTATGGGTAATAGGTTAATGCATATAAGCCCATGAAGTCAAAATGTGTTTTCCACATTTGAGTTGCGCAAAAATTATGATGCATCATTCATATGTTCTGCTATTTTCACCCTATAAATCGAGGATATAAGTGGGTTTAAATTCAAAATTGTATTTATTTGCATGCACTGTAGTGGGGGATGGGTCTGATATAATCGATATCGTGGGTCTGCTTTAAGGAAAAGGCCTTGTCCTTGCTTGACTCTGGACTGTAACATTTTCCGTAATACATGCCATCCATCCATCCATCCATTATCTTCCGCTTGTTCCGGGGTCGGGTCGCCGGGGCAGCAGCTTTAACAGGGAAGCCCAGACTTCCCTCTCCCCAGCCACTTCAACCAGCTCCTCCGGCGGGATCCCAAGGCGTTCCCAGGCCAGCCGAGAGACATAGTCTCTCCAGCGTGTCCTGGGTCGTCCCCGGGGCCTCCCGCCGGTGGGACATGCCCGGAACACCTCTCCAGGGAGGCGTCCGGGAGGCATCCGAACCAGATGCCCGAGCCACCTCAGCTGGCTCCTCTCTACGCGGAGGAGTAGCGGCTCGACGCCGAGTCCCTCCCGGATGACCGAGCTTCTCACCCTATCTCTAAGGGAGAGCCCGGACACCCTGCGGAGGAAACTCATTTCGGCCGCTTGTATCCGGGATCTTGTTCTTTCGGTCACGACCCAAAGCTCGTGACCATAGGTGAGGGTAGGAACGTAGATCGACTGGTAAATCGAGAGCTTTGCCTTTCGGCTCAGCTCCTTCTTCACCACTACGGACCGTTGCAGAGTCCGCATTACTGCAGACGCCGCACCGATTCGCCTGTCGATCTCCCGCTCCCTCCTACCGTCACTCGTGAACAAGACCCCAAGATACTTGAACTCCCCCACTTGGGGCAGGATCTCATCCCCGACCCGGAGAGGGCACTCCACCCTTTTCCGACTGAGGACCATGGTCTCGGATTTGGAGGTGCTGATCTTCATCCCAACCACTTCACACCCAGCTGCGAACCGCTCCAGTGAGAGTTGGAGGTCTGGGCTTGATGAAGCCAACAGCACTAAATCATCTGCAAAAAGCAGAGATTCAATGCTGAGGTCACCAAACCGGACCCCCTAAACGCTTCGGCTGCGCCTAGAAATTCTGTCCATAAAAATTATGAACAAAATCGGTGACAAAGGGCAGCCTTGGCGGAGTCCAACCCTCACTGGGAACGAATTCCACTTACATGCAAGACACCATTTAGATAACCTTAACTTTTAACTTATTGATCTGGCCACGGCAATAATATAAAGTTTGTTCTGTACTAGCTTCCAACTTCAATAGCTCCTAGCCCATTTGACCTTTTGACCCCAAACCAGTGTAGGGTTGAAGTACTTTACTTGGAGTTCAAGGCACACCTCTTAGTTTTCCAATTTATGCCTCCAAATTTTTTTTCATGATTTTTTAAATTATTGACTAGCTTCAAACGTCAATAGCTCCTAGGCCATTTGAAACTTTTGACCTCAAACCAGTGCAAGGTTGAAGTAATTTACTTGGTGTTCAAGGCACACCTCTTAGTTTTCCAATTTATGCCTCCAAAATTTTTTTCATGATTTTTTAAATTATTGACTAGCTTCAAACTTCAATAGCTCCTAGGCCATTTGACCTTTTGACCCCAAACCAGTGCAGGGTTGACATACTTTACTTGGAGTTCAAGGCACACCTCTTAGTTTTCCAATTTATCCCTCCAAAAAAAAATTTATGATTTTTTAAATTATTGACTAGTTTCAAACTTCAATAGCTCCTCGGCCATTTGACCTTTTGACCCCAAACCAGTGCAGGGTTGACATACTTTACTTGGAGTTCAAGGCACACCTCTTAGTTTTCCAACTTATCCCTCCAAATTTTTTTTGATGATTTTTTAAATTATTGACTAGCTTCAAACTTCAATAGCTCCTAGGCCATTTGACCTTTTGACCCCAAACCAGTGCAGGGTTGACATACTTTACTTGGAGTTCAAGGCACACCTCTTAGTTTTCCAACTTATCCCTCCAAATTTTTTTTGATGATTTTTTTAAATTATTGACTAGCTTCAAACTTCAATAGCTCCTAGGCCATTTGACCTTTTGACCCCAAACCAGTGCAGGGTTGACATACTTTACTTGGAGTTCAAGGCACACCTCTTAGTTTTCCAATTTATGCCTCAAAAAAATTTTTCATGATTTTTTAAATTATTGACTAGCTTCAAACTTCAATAGCTCCTAGGCCATTTGACCTTTTGACCTCAAACCAGTGCAAGATTAAAGTACTTTACTTGGTGTTCAAGGCACACCTCTTAGTTTTCCAATTCATGCCTCCAAAATATTTTTTCTGATTTTTTAATTTATTGACTAGCTTCAAACTTCAATAGCTCCTAGGCCATTTGACGTTTTGACCCCAAACCAGTGCAGGGTTGACATACTTTACTTGGAGTTCAAGGTACACCTCTTAGTTTTCCAATTTATGCCTCCAAAATTTTTTTCATGATTTTTTAAATTATTGACTAGCTTCAAACTTCAATAGCTCCTCGGCCATTTGACCTTTTGACCCCAAACCAGTGCAGGGTTGACATACATTACTTGGAGTTCAAGGCACACCTCTTAGTTTTCCAATTTATCCCTCCAAAAAAATGTTTATGATTTTTTAAATTATTGACCAGCTTCAAACTTCAATAGCTCCTAGGCCATTTGACCTTTTGACCCCAAACCAGTGCAGGGTTGACATACTTTACTTGGAGTTCAAGGCACACCTCTTAGTTTTCCCTTTTTTTTATGTATAGGTTGTTAATAAATTTACTTGATTAAAACTTAAGTAGCTGTGAGGTCATTTGACCTTTTTGTTCATTATCAGTGTACATTTGTAGTCCTATTCTTGCTGTTTCTGAATTTTTCTTTTTTTTCATTCAGACAGCTACACATTTTCCATCTGTTTCGTTAAATCCTACCACAAATTGAATACGATCTGTCAATATACTTGATACAAGTACAGAAAATGCATGCCTGATTTTAAACTTTTTATTTTAACAGTGTTTTTATTTATCAGGCAGCCATCATTCTTTTTTTTATTGAGCCATCATTCTTTTTTTTCTTGAGAAAAAAAACAATAATTCAAAGCCCTCAAGCGGGATTCGAACCCGCATTCTCAGGTGCGACAGACGACCGCTTCTGTTACCGAGCTACTCTTCCATGTGACGTCACGGGTAATTTTTTTTCTGCTTCTAGAACAATGTTTCGGCACGTACGCCAGCTGTCACTGTGCGGTAAAACCTGAAAGAGAAACGCAACAGAAAAGAAAGTGCGGCTGGCTTGAACAAAACGCGGCTCAGTTCACCCCAGTTGTATCAGCGTGTGTCAGGCCTAAAGCCACTCTCAACCGGGCAAAATGTCAAGTTTGCCTGGGCCCTTCACTCTGCTATGTACACCTATAATCATTAAGTTGATTTATTGCACTAAGCAGTGGCTTAATGAGTGGCAGCTAAAATAATATAATATAAAATCTTTAAAAAAAAAAAAAAAAAAAAAAAAGCGCGTAGGAGCGCGTTAGGAGGCAACGTGACACTCATGTGCTGAGGTGGCATGTGATTGGCTGTTGGGGTGCGTGGGCGGGGCTTGGGCGGGCGGACAGAGAGGGTTTAAAAAGAGCAGTCAGCTTGGAATCCGGTCTTTTTCCTGACCTTCTGCAGATCCTGAAAGAAGCTCAAAATTGGAAGAAGCTCGAATCATGAAGCTCATGCAAGAAGCAGACGATGCAAATCGCGACAAAAAGGTAAGAGAAACTCTAACAAAAAACATTTATATACACTAGTCAATCTTTTGTTTTTGTAGGAATAAAAGTTGAAGTTTAGTCTAGCATGTTTTGAAAGACTTTATACTTTTTTCTTACTCATTCTAGCTTCTGAAATCCCAAGTGGAGAAGCGTCGCCGTGAAAGAATGAACCACAGTTTGGAGCGTTTGAGGAGCATGTTGATGCAAGAGCCGCAGCAACAACAGCAGCAGGTATACCAGTAGCCTATATGAAGCAATATTTGCTCAAAAGACAGTTGAGAAGGCCGAACAGTGACCTAGTGGTGAGCACGTCTGCTTCACAGTTCTGGGTTCAAATCTCGTTTCAGGCCTTCCTGAGTGGAGTTTGCATGTTCTCCCTGTTGTCTCCATGTTCACCCCTGCTTCCTCCCACAATCAAAAACACGCATGTTAACTTCGTGATTAGCCCATCTGCCTTACAGGTCTGGGTTCAAATCTCTCGTGGGTTGCAGGTGATCCGGCTTCCTCCCACATCCATAAAAATTATTTATGTTGAAGACTAAATAAGTGCTTGTGAAAGTTTTTACACCCCCAAATATTGATAAAAAACGAAATGGTTGTGCTCCAAGTTGGAACATTACAAGAGTGAAAGAGTCTTCAATAATAAAGTCATTTTCTGCCATTGACGGTGATGGCTGTCCAATCTGCTTTGACTCTCAGTTTAAATAGATTGGACCTCTATCGCCGTCAATGGCACTGAAACATGATCACAATTGGGGGTTTATTGCTTCCTGTGGCAGCCAATCAATTAAGTGGAAATTTTACATTTAAAATCATGAAATAATATTCAAGGTCATGAAAGAAATTGTGATTTGGGAAGAGCAAAACTGTAGGCTTTGCGGGTAATCCGTTAAAATATTACAACTAAAAGAAAATATAGAATAGAATATTACAAAAAAATGTAAAAACAAAAAATATATATTTAAGAGGAAGAAAATCCCAGTTTATAAACTTAATTAAGGTTGAAAAACATCGTAATAATGGTAAATTTAAACAAGTGCATGAAAAAACATTCAGAAATTTAAAAATAATACCAATAAATAAGCAAATTAAATAATTTCAATGTTTTGCACTTATTATTATTATTTTTTTAAACATCTATTTATACATTAAACACATTGATTTTTTAAAATGAAAATGTAATTTTATGGAACTTGACTCATTGGTTGACAGCAATAGACGTCCAATCTTTTAGAACTGGGAGGAATGATTGCGACCATCTTCTCCGTTCAAATGGATTGGACGTCTATCACAGTCAATGGTAGCCATTAAGCAGGGGCGGATCCACCAGGATGGAATGGGGGGGCAACTCCCACCCTATAAGACAGGCTTGCCATGGAATTTAAAAAAAAAAAAAAAAAGCTCATGTCAATTTGACATTTACTGCAATTAATTAAGTAGTAGTGTCAGTGAGGATCCTTATAATAATATAAAAAAAATACTTTATGTAACTAAGGTTCTCTATATCAGTTTGTAAATATCACTCGGGCCTTTTTGTAGTGTCTACATATGATTTCTTAGCAAACTGATTTAATATGTGTAGACATCTGCCATATGATGACACTAAAGGGGTGTAACAATTAATCATTGTGGATTAATATATGGATTTGTTAAGCACAACTGAATGCGATCAAGATTATAATTTTTATATGCCGTTTTGTAAAAACAAAATAATGATAATAAATATTTCAACAAAATTGTAATACACATTAAAAGTGATTTGTATATTTTTATTGCTTTTGCTAAATTGGAACAGATTGTGTTAAATGTCTTCATAATTTTGTATAAAATCGATCGAATCAGCGCAAAATATCATATCATTCTCCAAAGAATCGATTAAGTATGATACCATCATAAAAAATTTGCCAACCTCCCACCCCATAAATATTTTTTTAGATCCGCCCCTGCCAATAAATTAAGTTAAACACACGCAAACCTGCGTTTGATTCCCTTTCATTCGCGTACCACTAGAGGGAGCCCATTTAACATACCATAATTTTCGGACTATAAACCCATACTTTTTTCCTTCATTTTGAATCCTGTGGCTTATAGTCCAGTGCGGCTTATTTTTTTATTTATTTGGGTTAATAGGCAACACATGCCTCCTAGTATGCATTGCAGCGCTACTGATGTAAATAACAATCAAAATTCATGTTCTCTGCTAATTATTTATTCAATTACTGTTCCAGTTGATTAATTATTGCTTGTTATTGTATTTGGTAACACTTTATTTGACAGTGGCGTAATAAGACTGTCATAAGACAGTCATATATATGACATGACACTATCATAAGCATTAATGAATGCTTATGACAGATGTCATTAAGTGTCATCCGGCAAATTATGTTACCAACCCCATTTGTGTCCAGTTCGGATTCTTTACATCCATTCAAAAGTGATATAATTTGTCGGCTAATACTACAGTAAATGACATCTGTTATAAGCATTCATAAATGCTCATGACAGTGTCATGTCATATTTATGATTGTCTAATGACAGTCTTATAACGCCACTGTCAAATAAAGTGTTACCAAATACAATAACTAGCAATTAATGAAACAACTGGCACAGTAACTGAAGACATAATTAGCACAAAACATGAATTTTGATTATTTACATCTGTAGAGCTGTAATGCATGCTAGGAGGCATGTTGGACAACAGTGTTGACACCAGGGGGCAGAGGTTGACTGTCTCCCCCAAGGGAGCAGTGATGGCCAGGTTCTTGAAGCAATGAAGCTTTGCAGCCAGTTGGTTCAAAGCTTCATGGTGGTTCATTTGGTCTTATGACAGTTATATGACACTGCTGTCAAATAAAGTGTTACCGGTTAATATCTTTTGGTGTAAATATCCCATATACCACCTTATAGTGCAAAAATTACGATACTTTACGAATCACTGCATAAATTTGAGTAGTATAAGCCAATGTAACAACAATAAAAAAAAGATGTTTTTTTTTTTTATATATATTTCTTTACATTGAGTGATAATATGCCAACAGCCCTGTTAGGTCAATGTAAAACAGTTCAATTTTAAAGCAGATATGGTGCGGCAACCCATGAGGTCATTCGGTATATAAAATGGATGTCCATTTTCTGCTCTAGGGTGCATCCCAGCGTCGCGTGGAGAAGACCGAGATCCTGGAGCACACTGTCCTGTTCCTGCACAACACCAGTAAGGCAACGAGCGGGGCGCAACCGCAACAACACTCCTTCCAAGACGGCTTCCACACTTGCCTCCAAAGAGCCGCCCACTTCCTGGGCCCCCAAGGCAAAGGGTTGTGGCTAGCCCTGGATGCCACTTTGGCCCCCCGTTCACCTTCGTCTTCCTCATCCTCTTCCTCGGTCCTCCACGCGCTGAGACACAAGTCCAAGCACAACCGGCGAGCGGCGGCTCCGCCCCCCAGGACCCCACCGCAGGGGCCAAACTGGCTGGGGACGTGCATGGAGAGCCCCCCGGCGGAAGGCCCTTCGTTGGGCCAGAGCGTGTGGAGGCCTTGGCCCTGAACAGTGAACTTTGACTCCTCTTTCCTCTCTATTATCTCTTATGGTGTAAATAGTGTAAAGACGTTATTTGTACTATAGTGCCACTCGGGACGGGAGCTGGATTTTACCGCCCCCGTGTGTCCATTCCAGAGGTGAGTTGTCACACGCGCATACAGACGCACAACCAGGAGCGTGGATCATAACCAAGTGTCCTGTCTTGTTTCCAGCTGCTTTGAGGTACGAGGGGCCCCACCCCCACTCACATCCACAAGTCATGAACAACCTCTGTGAACCCTCCTGATGATAATATATAATTTGTATATTTTGCACACTAACTTATTGCACATGTCTCCCTATGGTGAGATTGTATTGCCTTTGTTACAATTAAATATTTTCCGTTCCACTTCTATCAAATGTCTTGTCTGTTTTTGTTGTATGTAAATGATGTTTCAATGCTACTGACAGCAATAGATGTCCAATCCATTTGAAGTTAACTTGTCCGATAATGACTTTTTTACCGATAACCCGATATTGTCCAACTCCAAAAATCTGTTACCGAAATCAATACCGATATATGCGGTCTATTATGGCTACCGTAAATTTCGGACTATGAGCCGCTACTTTTTCCTTCATTTTGAATCCTGCGGCTTATTTGTTGATTTACAGTGTATCACAAAAGTGAGTACACCCCTCGCATTTCTGCAGACATTAAAGTATATCTTTTCATGGGACAACACTGACAAAATGACACTTTGACACAATGAAAAGTAGTCTGTGTGCAGCTTAGATAATAGAGTTCATTTATTTTCCCCTCAAAATAACTCAAAATATAGCCATTAATATCTTAACCCCTGGCAACAAAAGTGAGTACACCGCATGGAAACTACGTACAGCCCTAAATGTCCAAATTGAGTACTGCTTGCCATTTTCCCTCCAAAATGTCATGTGACTCGTTAAAGGAGTGCTGTCAGCATTGCTGCAGAGACTGAACAGGTGTGGGCATCCATCCATCCATTCATCCTGCCATCCATCCATCCATCCTGCCTGCCATCCATCCATCCATCCCGCCTGCCTGCCTACCTGCCCGCCCGCCCAAGATATAGCATTTGCAGCCACCACTCACAGTCATGGTTGCACCACTTCCCATCATGCATTTGGGCAGAACGGTTAAGTCACTAGAGTATCACTTACTGAAAGCTCAACAAATACACTAGCTGGCAATATTTAGTCACAATATACAAACTCACATTTATCTGTTAAGAATTACAAGTCTTTCTACCCGTGGATCCCTTTCACAGGAAGAATGTTAATAATGTTAATGCCATCTTGAGGATTTATTGTTATAATAAACAGATACAGTATAGACCCTACCCACCGACGTCACAAAATCACGCGCTCGCTGTATGGTTCCGCCCCCTTGTCCGTCATTTTGTGTCTGTATTATCAATGGTCTCAATTGATCGAACAATTTGTAATGCATTTCATGGAAGACCCGGTGCTTTCGGATGCCGTAAACTCACTTGATGCGTCGCATAAAATGCGTTATGTGGAAAAGCTTCAGTTTATCCATTCGCCAGATCCATATTTGATGCCTAAATCGATGTTTTTCGACCCGCTGTCTCCGCCGTATTTGCCTGACATCTGCTAGCTACCCTGAACTGTACAACTATCTTGTCCACACAAAATCAGCCTATTCTCACGAAAGTTTGAAAAACTTTAAGAGCTTGGAGGCTTATAAATACTTCGTTGCTGGTTGGGTGAAACAGGTCCTCGTCCACGAAAATTCGGCAGGAATCTATCTTGTGCTCGGAAAGGTGAGTAACGAAATTTTCAATTCAAAATCTTTTGTTATTGCTAACATCCACTGTCAAGTCTAATGTATTTCATGTCGTTTGTCAATGGAGTTAGGGCTTTTAATGTTTATATGGTTTAGCGATAGCACTCTCACTACATACATACGTGTATGTTGTCGGCGATTAGCCTAGCAATGATCTTAATTGTGGTTGTCAGCCCAAAACCCTCTAAATATATATCAAATGCATCTTACCAGATATAAAATGACTACTACATAATCTGTGGTAATCGTTTGGAGCCCAGTTTTCTCGTCGAATTGCAGCAGCCCATCTCGCTCTCTTCTCTCCGGGTCTCTCGGAATTCGGTAGAACTTCAAGTCTCTCCATCTTCTCCGTCTATCTTCTCTGTTATTGCAACCGACCGCCACACACGCCTTCACCATTTTGATTATTAATGTTAACGAGCAGAAAAACACGTCGTAAATAGGAGGAATGTACGTAGCCGTAACAGGTAAACATGATGTGTTGACGGACAATTGGGCGGCACCAGTCAGGAGGAAGGAGTTGTGACGTCACGTGGGTCTATATGCACAGTATGTTGAATGTATATATCCGTCTTGTCTTTCCATTCCAACAATAATTTACAGAAAAATAGGGCACATTTTAGAGATGGTTTGAATTGCGATTAATTACAACTAATTAAATTTTAAGCTGTGATTAACTCGATTAAAAATTTTCATCTTTTGACAGCCCTAGTTAAATTTACACCTTATGCCTAATTTATACATAACACAATAAAACAGAATTGCTGCGGAACTCAACATGTTTACTGGACAGTTATGGACTATGCACATGAAATCATTAGTAACATCAAATATTACACAATACACCAAAGTATATCAATAGCCGTGTCGTTAAGTCTTTCTGATAGTTTCCCCCTGACCTTTTTACTGCAATAATACAATGAAAACCTGAAATTATGGCTTTTAGTTTTGGCCACCCCAAAATTTTAAGTGGCCCCATCTGGTCACCCCTATGAAAAATTTCTGGAGGCGCCACTGCCAAAGTGTCATGGACTAAAACTTTAGAAATTTTCAGACGAAAACATTTTGAGTAATTGTCGACTAAAACTAGACGAAGATGAGCAAATTTTAAAACATATGAAAATATGACTAAGAGTAATAGTATTTTTGTCCAAAGGACTTTGACGAAAATTAAAAGGCCTGCCAAAAACAACTTGTTACAAACAAAACAATGTCTATGAAATTATACTTTATTGTAAGTTGATCAATATTACTTTTTTTCTTTAATATTAAAAAGGGCACAATGTTATGGTGAATAATAATTATTTAGACAAATTATACTATTTATATTGGCGGCAGAAAGTTGGGGGGGCGCAGTATAAAATAATTGAGAAGCACTGATTTAAATTATTATTATTTTTAATGATGTACTATATGTCTCGGTCTTGATTTCCTAAAGTCCTGTGTTCTGGTCTTGGTCTCGGATAGTGTTGTCTCTTTCACATCCACATGACTGATTCCCTCAATAAACTTAACGAACCTCGTGCGCGTGTAAAGACGCGTGCGTGTATTTCAATTCAAATAGTGTCTTAAGTGAAGCCATTCCACTTTGTTCTCTCACACCTCCACATGCACGACGAGACGCGTCTGCTGGCATGCGTCTGCAGAACCCCCCCCCCCCCCCCCCCCCCCCCCAAGTGCACTTCAACTGCCTGCATTTTGTTTTTATCTATGCAATTGAATTTTCGGTTTTAAATAGGTTTGTATTCGTTACATTTGGTCGTTGAAATAATTGGAAATAATGTTGATTTTCTGTATCTATTTAGATGTGCATTTATTTCAAATAGCAATGCAATATATTTTATCCGAAGAAAGACTATTGCTTTTTATTTGAATGCATCCAGTGACTTTTGAAACGTTTCTTATTCTGCGTGTATATTGAATTTTGGCGCAAACGACACAACCTAACAACTAACCAACACCTCATTCATACACACCAACACCTCATTTATTGCTTCCTGCACTGAGAAGGGCAATCGAGTGGTGTTCCCACGGGACACACTTTGATTGACAAATTGGTTTCACGTAGTTGTAGTAGACGCGTAATAAACAGCACTCACTCGACATTTGGGCCACCATTTGCACCCGTGGGTGCGTGAGTGAGAAGAACCCCACTTGAACGACACACACGACCCAAGAAAAAAAATCCAGAAAAAGTGAGTTTATTGGTTATACTTCGAATTTGAAATCGCTATGTTTGTGCAAAATAAATAAGAATTATTTTAATGATTAAAAAGAAGTGTTTTCCGCATAAAAGTTAAGAATTTTACCTAACTATGTGAATTCCAACCCTCCCATGGGACGTCTTTTCCAATTGAAATGGTCATTCAGTACATGGGATATTTAAATAATAATAATAATAAAAATTACGAACAAGTTCTCAACGCAGAAACTTCATTTTTGTGGTTTATATCCCAGCTGCTCTCGTTTACATCCCCCCAAAAATGCATTTTTAGTATGCTTTAGTAGAAATTGTCCAAGTTACAGTAGGGCAAATAAGTATTTAGTCAACCACTAATTGTGCAAGTTCTCCCACTTGAAAATATTAGAGAGGCCTGTAATTGTCGACTTGGGTAAACCTCAACCATGAGAGACAGAATGTGGGGGGAAAAAAACAGAAAATCGCATTGTTTGATTTTTAAATAATTTATTTGCAAATCATGGTGGAAAATAAGTATTTGGTCAATACCAAAAGTTCATCTCAATACTTTGATATTTACCGTTTGTTGGCAATAACGGAGGCCAAACGTTTTCTGTTACTCTTCACAAGCTTTTCACACACTGTTGCTGGTATTTTGGCCCATTCCTTCATGCAGATCCCCTGTAGAGCAGTGATGTTTTGGGGCTGTCCTTGAGCAACATGGACTTTCAACTCCCTTCACAGATTTTCTATGGGGTTGAGATCTGGAGACTGGTTAGGCCACTCCAGGACCTTGAAATACTTCTTACGAAGCCACTCCTTTGTTGCCCTGGCATTTGTGTATCTGTACTTTACTTGAGTAAAAATTTGAACAAGAGTACAAATACAAATATTTCACTACATTTTACAGCAGGTATATGTTGTTTATACTCCACTGCTTTTCAAATTGTTGCCTCCGTTACAAGTTCATTTTGTTTGTCTTCATTTTTGTTTTCATGCGTCCGGGGCAATCAATAAGCCCCGTGCAACTATACCGTAACTGAGCACAACAGGCAGTAACATGAGAACAAGCAAGATTAGGAAGGTGAACAAGACACTGACCAATAAAAACCACCACACTCTTGTACAGCAGGTGGCGATATGCACCTGATAGTTGCTTGCAATCCGTCTTTAAGGCAAGTTTGAGTTTTTTTTTCAGCTTGTCAACTCATTTGCTCCCAAAAACGTATAAATACGTTCTATTTTTAATAGTTTCAGTGTCCCAA
The DNA here is from genome assembly GCF_030265065.1 of Corythoichthys intestinalis. Taxonomy (NCBI): domain Eukaryota; kingdom Metazoa; phylum Chordata; class Actinopteri; order Syngnathiformes; family Syngnathidae; genus Corythoichthys; species Corythoichthys intestinalis. The sequence continues at coordinate 836,979 of NC_080398.1, forward strand.
AGACGTGTTTTACATTTTTTTTTTCACAAGAGACATCTCTAGGTTCTGATGCAACTTGGCTCAAAAGCACAATGCTTAAAATCCATTTTAAAGCAATAAAACTGGCCACTGGAGGGCAGTAGCGCATTTGGTAAGACCCGCAACCCGATTCAACGGAATGAACGGCCGGGCTGCACGGCTGGGTTGCCAGTGGAAGACAACTGAATGGACGTCCAGGATGCCAGGCGGCGGACGACCAAGCAGAACAACCGGGAGGACGCCCGGGGTGCCAGGCACTGGACGTCCAAGCAGAACGAACGGGACCACCAGTGCTGCAGACGCTGCCGTTGAGTCCGTGTTGCTCGCCGAGCAGAGTCCTCGCCACCGTGTTCGGCCGCTTGCGTCCCCTGCTACCCTACAGTGTCCCGCGATTCAGGCGGAAATGCACATTTCCAAACCAGTCCCCCCCAGGAACACAACATGCCCCACACAATTTCCCAGGCGAACTCCGCCACGAGACGGTGGTCACCACAAAAGAAACACACACAAAAAATCCATCTTGATTAGACAGGCGACGATGAGGGAAAAGTTTACCCCAGCTGTTGCGGCCACAACAGCATCATCTCTCAGTTCAATAGTTTAGTTGTGTGTAAATAAATTGTTACTTTGCTATCAAAAGCTCTATTTGTCTTGTTGTTTATGTAATTTTGTAGAAAGAAAACATTTTTCAGATGTTTGGGATGTCACAAAAGAAAAAAATAGCTGTTAAAGTCAAAGTTATGTTTGAAATGTATGCTTTTACAAAAAGCTCAAATTCTGTTTTTTCATCAGAAATTGGAAAATTGCTCAAACTAAGCTATATTCTAATGCTGATTTCTAAAGAATGGAAAAAGATATGAACTCTTTTTTTTTCGGCTGAAAGAAGAGAGTTTAATCTTTCTTTTGGTGGGTTCCATGTTTATATAGCAATAGAACAGAATTTTCTGTGGGCCTTGCAAAATCAGTCAAAATCCAGTAAAACGGCCGGGAGCGAATGGGGTTGAACCGGGGAAAATGGCTAGGAGTGAATGAGTTAAGCTTCGACAGTGCAGTAAATTTTATTGCTTGTTTTATCCATTCTGCAGAGTTTTAAATAAAACTCACCAGTCAATGAATTTGCTTGTTTTATCCATTCTGCAGAGTTTTAAATAAAACTCACCAGTCAATGAATTTTAAAGCAATTCTTTTGTACTTTTACTTTAGTAATTTTTTTCTTAGATACTTGTACTTTTACTAAAGTATTTTTTGGCACCTGTATCTGTACCTTTACTTAGGTAAAAAAAAAAAGTGAGTACTCCATCCACCACTGGTAATGAGTTATTAAAGACATTATTTTAGTGGAAATTTTTGCTAGGAACAATGTTGCCTCCTAGCTCTATTAAAGAATGACACCTTTTTTAAAATATATATTGATTCTCGACTGGATCATATCGATAACCTATTTAATAGATTCTATTGGAATACAAAATATAACATGTCTATATGAAATGCACGCACATACACAAATGAGTGAAAAACAAACGAGATTTTATATAACTAAAAAAAAAATTGGGCTGTCAAAATTATCGCGTTAACGGGCGGTAATTACTTTTTAAAATGAATCACGTTAAAATATTTGACGCAATTAACGCACATGCCCCACTCAAACAGATTAAAATGACAGCAGTGTAATGTCCGCTTGTTACTTGTTTTTTGTTTGGCGCCCTCTGCTGGTGCTTGGGTCCAAATGATTTTATGGGTTTGGGGAGTGAGCATGGTGTAATTATTGACATCAACAATGGCGAACTACTAGTTTATTTTTTGATTGAAAATTTTATAAATTTGAATCAAACGAAAACATTGAGGGGTTTTAATATAACTTGTACTAACATTTATCTTTTAAGAACTACAAGTTTTTCTATCCATGGATCGCTTTAAGAGAAAGTTGACAATTGTAATGCCATCTTGTTGATTTGTTATAATAAACAAATACAGTACTTATGTACCGTATGTTGAATGTATATATCCGTCTTGTGTCTTATCTTTCCATTCCAACAGTAATTTACATATATATATATATATATATATATATATATATGGCATATTTTATAGATGGTTTGAATTGCGATTATGATTAATTTTTAAGCTGTAATTAACTCGATTAAAAATTTTAATCGTTTGACAGCCCTAAAAAAATATATCCCAATGAGATCATAAAATAAAATGAACCAGATATGAGCTATATAATCACACTTAGCTTTTATCTATTCAAACCAGGTATTGGTATACAAATTGAAGTGAATGGTGCTAAAAAAAAACTATTATTATATTAAAGAGAACTATTGATAAAAGGAATAAAAAGGGTGGCATTGTGTAAAGAAATCGACGTGCATGGAGACAAATGTTGGTTGCCGAGTGTGACGATGGGAGAACGGCTGATAAAAGTGTCTCTTGGTGGAGGTGAGAAAGTGCAAAAGACGTGCACAAGCTTGAAATTTGGCGCATGTTTGCGCGTCGTTTTCGCCACTTGTTTTGGTCACACTGACGTGAGAGTTCAAAGTTGTTTCCACCGGATACTTGACGCCATGATCCCCCATCGCCTCCCCTTCTTTTTTCACATGTGTTAATATAACACGAGCTGCTCGCACCTCAGGGGGCGCGTGTCGCGTGAGTGGGGGTCTTTGCACGGGTGCGGGTTCTACGTCGTCCACGTGCCTTTGATGAGCGAAGGAATCAAAAGTGTTAATATTAATCATTAAGACGACTGTCGAATACATGAATGGCAGGCACGTAAATTCTAATGTGGATCAGGATATTAACTATTTCAGTGCTATTGACGGTGATAGACGTCCAGTCATGTGGCTCTTTTCCATTCTACTGGTGTGAATTTAAATTAGTTTGTCACTAGTCCAATTTATTAGAACGGGTGAGCGAGCAGTGAATGAGCGAATTTGGACATCCAACGCCGTCCATTGCATACAGCCAATGTGTTAATAAAGACCAACATATTACTGAGAAATGAAACGCATGGGAATATAACTCCAAATATCAAGTGAAATCACTTAAATATAACTAATATTGTTTGTGGCGGAAAACACAGACAAGACTGAAAAAGCAGTTTCTGCTCTTGCACTCATCTTTAAAAGAAACTGCTGTATTTAAAGCCAAAATAACTGTTGTGTTTGCTAGAACAATATGTCTATGCTGCCATAGCAGATTCATGGCACATTAAGCCCCCAAACTATTTTTAATTTGTCCGTTTTACCCTGGAGACCCCCGTTTACAGACGTGGCGCAACTGCTTTTGTTTCAACCCAGCCATAAAACGAAGGTAATTATATTTATTAGTGCTGCAACCATTAATCGATTAACTCGAGTATTCGATTAGAAAAAAAAATACTCGGATTAAATGTTGCTGCTTCGAGTATTCGTTTAATTAAAGTGGCGTTGTAATGGTTTGTTTTTTAAAGTGTTTGCATTTAGTTTCATTAATTTGGGTGGATACACTGCCCTCTAGTCTGCCAAATCCAGCTGCTCTCTGTTAAGACCAACATAAGCTGGGTTTTTGTTTGAGCTCATGTATTTTAATGCATTCGTAATTTAGTTCGAAGGTATATTCAGCCAATTTTTGTGGGAATATGTGTCAGAATTATTTGTTGACAGCATCGTTAAAAAAATAAATAAAAGTTAGTATTTTATAGCATTTAAGCTAGTGGACTTTTGCCATGTTAGCCAATTGTCCTTTTGTTGTCCATATGTAGATCCTTATTTATTTATACCGTTTTAGGCACAGCTCAGGTATTTTAATTTTTTCATCTTTATCAGATTACTCGATTATTTGAACTAACTAGTTCATCGATTAATTGACTACTAAAATAATCGATAGCTGCAGCCCTAGTGTGTTATCAAACGTAATGAAATTTTTAGGTAAGAAATAAGATATATATATATATAAGTTTTTGAGTGAAAACAGTAAAAAGTTTTTTTTTTTCTTTTCTCTAGTCACTTCTGAGATACCATTGTTGGCCGTTTTCAACAATGTACATCGAAAATAAAGACATTGATTGACTCAAAATGGTTCAAAATTAGATGAAATGTCTTGATTTCTCGTATATATTTATAATTGCTCCTTACCCCCCCCCAAAAAAAGAAAGTTTTATCCGATTGCTCGATTAATCGATAGAATTTTCAGTCGAATACTCGATTACGGAAATATTCAATAGCTGCAGCCCTACAATTTCTTATTCAAAATGTCTGTCATTTTTAGCTTGGAATCATTAACCAATGTCTTTGTATGTAATGTAATGTAATGCCAAATGTATCACATTTGACACACTTAGAATTTCCTGATTTTGAGACTAATTCAGAATTTTGGATGCAAAATAATGGATGCAAGTCAACTCATGAACCTGCAGGTTCCATGAGGAAAAAAAACTGGATTTAGCAAGGGTTATAGATATTGGAGCGCTTATTATACATATTATTATTATTTTCTTTTTTACAAATTTGAAAAAAAGGTTTCATTAAGACCTTATTTTTCAAATTTTGTGATTCTCCGACAATTGCATATTGTATTATATTTATATATATATATATTATATATATTCTAATATATTGCATATATTGAATATTGCAGGCATTAAGGGGTCAAACTTTTAAACAAATTATGTCGCAATGACAATAATGGCGTCTGTAAAAAAAAGTCATGGATATCTACCTCATAACTATCGCGTCATTGTATTTTTTTTTACTGTCGCATTTTCTCCGATATGTTAGATGATAAGTAATCGATCCAAACAAAGAAAAATTGAAGAAAAAAAAATGTTTAAAAGGGTAAATATATGAAAAAGAAAATGTCAACCACTCCTTGATGTGTGCGATTTCTGCATCGCGACTCGTTATATTACCATGTTTCACCTATAAAATCCCCCCCAAAATCCAGCCGTGGCCATTTACAGGTGTGTCTTAACACTCAGTGATACATGCAACATGGAGATTTTGAATGGAAACAAGGTAAGTACGCGATAAAATCTCGTTTAAAGTCATGGCATCTTTAATTCTGCCCGTTCATGCTCTCACCTCCAGACAGGGTTTCGCTGTTTAATTTTTAAAAAATTTTACTTTAAAAATGCCCTCCAGTTCAAAATTTTGCTTCACCCAGAGAATGGAGATTTTAAGCTTTCCAATTATGTATCACACGTGCATATTGGACAATTTTTTAAAGTTGGCCAAATCTGGGGTCTCACAGCAGAACTTCAGGTCACCTGAGTGTTTTCCTCCTTGTATATTAATATAATGCGCAATGTGGACATGGCCATCATAAGGTTGTAAGTTTTTGTTTGAGCTAATATGTTTTTAGTACATTTTTAATTTAGTTTCTAGGTATATTTAGCTGCTTTTTTGTAGGAATATGTGTTTGAACGATTTGTTAAGCGCATTGCAAAAAAAAAAAAAAATTGTTAGCATTTTATAGCATTTAAGCTAGCGGACTTTTGCTATGCAAGTTAGCCAGCTGTTCTTAGATCCTCATTTATTTTTTGTACAGTTTGAGGCTAAACTCAAGTTATTATTTTTTTTAATGAACGTGCAATTCTGCATTGTTTGAATTAACACTCTGGAATATTATTTTGTATTCACATTTCATGCTGTTTTGAAAGCAAGGGCGTAGGTTTGCATAGGGACGGTAGGGACATAACACCACCAACTTTTAGGGATGCTCAAATTGTTCCCACCAACTTAGAAGTAAAATTTTTTGCGTCATATAATGAGTTCAGTTTTATAGGTAATTTAGATTGTCTTCCAATATGTTGTAGGGGTAGAATTGACCCTACTATTATTAAGTGAATTACTTTCAATATGTTCAGACTTACATTTACCCCTTTTCACTTGCTGAATGTGCCGTTCCATTTTTTCCCATCAAACGCACGTTTGATTGGCTGTTGACTAGAACCCCGACATTCACACAATCCCGACAAATTTCAACATTTCGCCCCCTTTGAAGAGGAGGGATATTTTTTTTTCGGCCAGCAGCAGCAGCCACTGTAATTAATGTAAAAAAGATGTCAATGTTGTGGAGGTGGGGAACACATCACTAATTTTGCTACTGAAAGTCAAATCTGCATCAGAGTTAACATAACGTTAAATTGTGTGAACTTATTAACCTGTCAACCTCGAGTAGAAAGCTGCTTATAAAGGTGTCTTCCTGTCCGTTTTCTACTCTTAATGTTAATTCAACTGTTCATTTTGTGCATTTATTCCCTAATTAAAATGTACATATTTTCTACATCATTTTTTTTTAAATTTGCAGCCTATGCACATTTTTAATTCATATATAATTTATTTTTGTTATTGTTTAAAAAATAAAAAAATAAATAACAATAACACGACCACTGTAAATTTCCTTTATATGAAGCAAGCATTTTGAAAAATAAAAATAACCCATAGAAAATAATTGTAACTTTTTCATTTTTACGTAGGAAGCAGCTATTTTTGAGAAATGTACCCAATCTGTTTGGTCTTATAAATGTCCCGTCCCCAGCAAAAAGTGTACATGCAGATCATGCTTTTATAGCATCCCTACCAATGTTGAGACCAAACCTACGCCCTTGGTTGAAAGTGCTTCTTTCAAAACATAGCAAGCCTAAAACCTTGGCAAACCTTTGTTTTATATCTCCTAAAATTTATTCTGCAACATATTAAATGTTCATAATCCGATAACTCGATTGTTCGAACTAGTTGATTAATCGACTACTAAAACAATCAATTGCTGCAGCCGTAAAAATTGATGTGACCCATCATGCAGAATGTTTCTATAAAAGACAGTTTTACTCACTATGATTAACACTACACGTTTAACATTTTTTTTTTACCAAAAATCTTCCGGGTGACTGATTTGTGACGTCATTTCTTTTTCCTATGAACTCGATTATAGTATCACAGGATTTTTTCCCCCCATTGAAACCAATATATTAACTCATAGAAAATGTTAAACATCACTTACGGTGCGCGTCTAATTCGTGTTGCTATATTAAAACAATTAAAATAATAATTTGGGGGGGGGGAACAACGAAATGTTACCGAGCTACAAAGTGGCTGAAGCAGCATTCAATAATAAGCGTGCAGAAGTGTAAAAAGCTCCGTTCTCGATCTTCAAACACATAAGTTTGCACTTCAAACCCCGCACGGACACGCGTGTATGCGTGGACGTGAGAAACGTCTGCCTGCCGCTAACAATGTAAATGACCTTTAACAGCTCATAAAACTGTAAAAACACGACTTGGCGCCCACGAGTCAATAAACACAAGGCTAGGAGTTCTCACCAAAGTACTACAAAGTTCACAATTCTACAACGAGTGAAAAGTCTTTACACATTCCGACTTAATAATTGCACAATAAGATTAAAAAGGGAGGTTTGTAAAAGTATTGTGTAGTGTTGACAAATAATTCGTCACTTTCACGTTTACAACTATATAGGTCATTTTTTTAATACATTGCCATTTGTATTCCTAGTATAAATTAAGCAGTTTTTTGTTTTGTTTTGTTATTAAAGTTGGACAAATACTCATTCAACTTATTTTTTTGGGTGTATTATAAATTTCCGTCAATTATAAATTCCAAGATACAGGTTCCGATTTTTTTCCCTTTTAAATTACTTCTGGCAAAAGGTTAAGGAATTTTGTTATGTCTCCAGTGTGTTTCATTCAAAATTAATCTATGAAATAATAGAAGTAGAAAAATAATAATAATAATAATAATTACAGCTGTCCCGATGTCCGATCACGTCATTTTCAAAGTATCGGAATCTGCAAAAAATATCGGCCGTGCCTTTTTTTGAATTTAAAAAAAAATATATATATATATTTTTTTAATTAAATCGTTTTCTAATTGTATTTAACGTTACAGACATAATATGTTTCACTCTTCCAAAGTCTTTAGTTTAGGCTTACGGTAGGGTTATCAAATTTATCCTAATTGCGGCGGTAATTAATTTTTTAAAAAATGTATCACGTTAAAGTATTTAACGCAATTAATGCATGTGCTGCACGACCCACTCACGCATCGTCGCGCTCAATCTGTAATGGCGCCGTTTTACCTATATAGAGAGATTAAAGGCAGCGTAAAATGAGTAGAGTGAATTTTGGCAGCCTTTGGAGCCTTTTTTTAATTGGCTAAAACCTTACAATCCCTCTCCCTAAGATTAGAAATATCATGGGAAGCAATGTGGGGAAGCAAGGTAGCAATTGATCTTTAGCTTAACACCAGAGAAGATATATCAATTGGTAGCACTACGCACAGTCGTGGTTCCACTTCCCATCATGCAATTAGGCATGACTATAGTATCATTTACTGAAAGCTCAACAAATACACTAGATGGCAATATTTAGTCACAATATACAAAGTCACAAGTCTTTCTATCCGTGGATCCCTCTCACAGAAAGATTGTTAATAATGTAAATGCCATCTTGAGGATTTATTGTCATAATAAACAAATACAGTACTTATGTACTGCATGTTGAATGTATATATTCGTCCGAGTTTTATTCATTTTTTTCTTAATGCATTGCCAAAATGTATATGATCGGGAATGATTGGAATTGAATCGGGAGCAAAAAAAAGCAATCGGATCGGGAAATATCGGGATCGGCAGATACTCAAACTAAAATGATCGGGATTAGATCGGGAGCAAAAAAACATGATCGGAACAACCCTAATAATAATTGTTTTATTGTCATGGATGAACTATCGTTAATCATGTGTTGTTTTTAGAGGTGGGTAGAATAGCCGAAAATTTTACTCAAGTTAAGAGTAACGTTACTTAAAAACAATGTTACTGAAGTAAAGGACGTCATCTAAAAAATGTACTCAAGAACAAGTAAAAAATATTTGCTGAAATAATACTCAAGTAATGAGTAACATTGCAACTGCTTACAATGTTTGCCTTTTTTTTTGAACAATTGTATTTTTTTTCTCAGCAAAAAGTTATCTATATGAACTGTTATTAATATACTGCACTATAACATATTATATAAACACATTAAGCCCAAGAAATTAATAAATAAATAAATAAATAAATAAATCATTGCATTAGGGCGAAGGGGAAAAATGAAGCAACACGGAAATGTCAAAGAGCACGATTGCCCTCTAGTGGAGAAAATATTTTCCATTATGAAATTAAAAGGATCATATTTCCGGTTTTCCGTGGTCAGTCGGTGCCAAACAAGAACTGGGGGAGAGGTTAAAATCTACGCTTTCCAGTTTTTTTTCCAGTGAAAATAATACTCAAGTAATGAGTAACATTTTGAGTAAGTGTTTTTTTTTTTTTACTCCCAGCATAAACTATCTTTACGAACTGTTGTTATAATGATACTGTACAATAACCCATTAACAGTGGCGGTCTTGGCAATTTTGGGGCCTAAGGCGAACATATCCAGGGGCCTTCTTCATGGGTCAGGGGTTAAAAAGTTGAGGTTAAAAAGTCCGTGTTGCCAAACGACAGCCCTAAAACATCACTGCTCTAGAGGAGATCTGCATGGAGGAATGGGCCAAAATACCAACAAAAGTGTGTGAAAAGCTTGTGAATAGTTACAGAAAACGTTTGGCCTCAGTTATTGCCAAGAAAGGGTACATAAAATATTGAGATTCACTTTTGGTATTGACCAAATACTTATTTTCCACCATGATTTGCAAATAAATTTTTTAAAAATCAAACAATGTGATCTTCTGTTTTTTTCCCCCACATTCTGTCTCTCATGGTTGAGGTTTACCCATGTTGACAATTACAGGCCTCTCTAATATTTTCAAGTGGGAGAACTTGCACAATTAGTGGTTGACTAAATACTTATTTGCCCCACTGTATATAATAAAAAATTGAATAATTTCAAAAGGTTTATTTGTAAAACGATAGATTTCTCATCAAATATCCAGTCATGTTAGCTATTATGCTAGCAAAGCTGAGGGCTAAATTTAGCACAAAATGTCCCCTCTGTTAGCACTGTTACGCACTCTACACAAAAAAAATTAATAAAATAAAATAAAATAAAAAACATGACAAATATATGTAACTACACAGAAAAAGTTCAAAATTCAGCTTCCTTTAATATTTACTTGTTATTTTGGGCTTAGGGGTCACATTTATTAGACATTTACACTGTATGTACCGAAAATTTGATTTCAATGAATACAATTAGGTTACCAATAACTGAACTTTTTTTAAGTGTATATTTAAAGGGTGTCTTGTACCATTAGTCATATCATAATGTTGGGTGACCAAACGTCCTCTTTTGCCTGGACAAGTCCTACTTTCACGTAGTATCCTCGTCGTCCGGGCGGGTTTTATAAATTCATAAAAATGTCCGGTTTTTATGATTTTTCACGGGACCAATTTGAAGAGAATCCCTCCGGCCACTGGGTGGCAGCGCCTGCCTGCGATGACATGGCTCCTAGTAGTAGGGCGGGAAGGAGTAGTTCTTGTTTTTGTTGGCAGTTTACCCCTATCATGAGGCTTTACCGCCATCTACTGGGTTGACGATTTGGCCACAACGCCTGCCCAGTTGTTAAGTTTTTTACGATAAATACGTATATAATGGAAACTGTTTACTTCTGTTGGAGCTTTGACTGTAAAATCCCTTTTGGTGTCGCATCGTTGCGCTGCCGATGATTGTAAACTTTTAGAGCAAAGTCTGATTTTTGCCTCAGCTAGCTATCAGTAAGCTAAACCACACTAGGCATTATGGGAAACGTAGTTTTCAACTGCTACGTTTAGAAATATGCTGGTTGAATATTTGTCAGCTTATTTCGGTTATTGTTAGGCATTTTGAGTGAACTTCGAGTAAAATTCAAGTATCTTGAGGCCGGGCTAGGTGTCCTCTTTTTTGGAAATCAAAATATGGTCACCCTATCATAATGAATGAAAATTTACAGTGGAGTTTGGCATTACTGAAACCATACAGTATCAGACCATGGGTTAAAAGTAACGATAACTTTATTGATTTAAAAAAAAAAAAAAAAAAAAAAAACATCCAATGACATCAGAAACCAAAGTTAAGTCACAGAACATTAATATGCCGGCCAGATTTTGATTAATCACATGATGTATTTTATTGTATATGCACTGTCCAGTAAGGCGTTCAAAATAACATAAATGTTGGATTTCGGAAGCTCGCTGTCGCCATCTAGCGGAAAGTCTGACATTGACTTTTGGGTCCAAACTGTCAACATAAAAAATTGAGGCTCTGTATTTGCATTCATTTTAACTCCTTTTTGGCAGCCAAATTACAAGGAGTCACTCATAATGTTTTTTTTTTTTCTTTTTTTTTATCAGCATGGTGCGTAAATGTCCCGAGGACGTCCCGCGTGGCGCCCTCCACCCCTTCCTCTGCCTCCCCCGCCTCTGCCGGTGCCCCTCTTCCTCTTGTACGGCCCCGCCTCTTCTTTCTCCTCACCGGGCCACAAGTTATCACAGCGTCCGGGCGCTTGGTACCCGGGAAGGCTTTGGTCCAGAGGGTCCTTAGAAAGGAGAATCCAAATGACGGGCAGCTTTCTGCTGACGGTGAGGCCGTCGAGGCCGGCGGCCGGCTCCAGGGGCTCCCACACGTCCGTTAGCGTGTTGCTGGCCAACGAGGTCTGCTGATGAAGGCCGCGAATGCGCTTTTTTACCAGCTCGGCGCACGTGATAGCTTTGGATACGCCCTTGCCGCTCGCCGTGAACACCAGCTGGCGGCAGAGGGGCCGGGCGGGAGGTCCCGGCGGACCGCGGTCTGCCTCGCTTACCTCTTCTCCCTCCTCGTCTACCTTGGGTTTGGCCTCCATGCGGCCCAGGGCGAAGCGTAACAGGTTACGGATCTTGCTGCCATCTTTGACCCGCACCTCCGGTGTATCGGCGGGCACGCTGAAAGGACATACAGACGGATGCTCCACGCTGCGGACCTTGCTGTAGTTCTCCATCTGGGTGCAAATTAGTGCTGCAACGATTAATCGATTAACTTGAGTTATTGAATTAGAAAAAAAGCTTCGAATTTTGCTGCTTCCAGTATGCGTTTCATTAAAGTTGTAATGGTTTGTTTTGAAAGTGTTTGAATTCATTTTTAATTGATTGGGTGGCTAAACTACCCTCTAGTGGCAACACGAAATATGGCATAACTCATTTAACATGGCTGAATCCAGCTGCTCCCTATTAAGACCAACATAAGGTAAATTTTTGGTTGAGTTAATGTTTTTAATGCATTCGTTATTTAATTTATAGGCATATTTTGCAGTTTTTTATGGGAATATGTTTATACGATGTTTTAAGAGCATTGTTAAAAAAAAAAAAAAAGAACGTTAGCATTTTATAGCATTTAAGCTAGCAGACTTTTGCTATGCAATTTAGCTAGTTCTTTTGTTGTACATAGATCATTATTTTTTTTTTTTATACCATGAGGCTAAGATATTGTATTTTAATTAGGGCTGTCAAAATTATCGTGTTATCGGGCATTAACAAATTTTCTAAATTAATCACGTTAAAATATTTGACGCATTTAACGCACATGCCCCTCTCAAACAGATTAAAATTACAGTAAAGTGTCATTTCCACTTGCTACTTGTGTTTTTTGGTGTTTTGTCGCCCTCTGTTGGCGCTTGGGTGCGACTGATTTTATGGGTTTCAGCACCATACTTATTATTGACATCAACAATGGCGAGCTATTAGTTTTGTTTTTGATTGAAAATTTTACAAACTTTACTAAAACGAAGACATTAAGAAGGGTTTTGATATAAAATTCCTATAACTTGTACTAACATTTATCTTTTAAGAATTCCAAGTCTTTCTTTCTATCGCTGTAACAGATTGTTAATAATGTTAATGCCATCTTGTTGATTTATTGTTATAATAAACAAATACAGTACTTATGTACAATATGTTGAATGAATATATCCGTCTTGTGTCTTATCTTTCCATTCCAACAATAATTTACAGAAAAATACGTCATATTTTATAGATGGTATGAATTGCGATTAATTAATTTTCAAGCTGTGATTAACTCGATTAAAAATTTTAATCGTTTGACAGCCCTAAATTTAATTTTTATATTCCTAATCTGATGACTCGATAATTCGAACTAACTAGTTCATAGATTAATCGACTACTAAAATAATCGATAGCTGCAGCTCTAGTGCAAACACAAACACACTGTGAACTTCCTTTTGGTTGACTTGAGTCACTTTCTCATTAAAATTTTTTTTTTTACAAATATACAAATATTCCTTCAAATGCAGAAAGTGGATTGGATATATGAGTATGTTGAGAATAAAGACTCAGGAGTTCAATAATGCCCCTTCTGAAAGCACAACTACATCTCCAACAGCTGCAACATTTAGACAGATTTGTGAACAATGAAAAATGAGCAAAAAATAAACTGTATTTATATTTTTTTCAGTGTAGTCCAATACTACAATGTTACATATTGTTGCATGATGGAAAATCCTGTAAATTTGATGTTGAGGGACGAAACTGATTTATGATTGATCAAATGTCGCATTTGACAGGAAAGTTTATAAAAAGAAGACTGTCAGCAAAGGATTTTGACGCGAACCTATGAAGCGACAACAAACGACTTTATGCGGCAACCCCGTTGCAAGAGTAGACAAACAAACTCGTAGGGAACCATCTCATTTGGTTAGGTTACAAATTATTTAACCAATGAATGAACCAAAGGCATGTGCTAGGGTATGCTAGTGCTAGCAGCCATCCTAAACGTTTTACACTTCTTGAGTGTCGCAAAAGTAACACTACAACCACGAAAAAATACGGGATATTATTTGCAAGTTCTTCAAATAAGTCGACTTAACTTACTTTATGTTTTGTTGTCTTTCTTCTGATTCTTTTTCTTTACATGTTTGCAGTGAAAGCTAACGTGCTCCGCCGCACCGCTGCGTCACTTCCGCCATATGACGCGTCATCATTAACTTACATATATTTTTTAAATAAAATACACACACAAAAAAAAAGATTACGTTAAAAAAAGATTAATCTCGAAAAAGTTGCAAAATGTCCTAGGTGAAAAGAAAATGTCGGAAAGTGCCTTTCTGGAGCAAAATGGCAAATATGTCTAGACATATTTGAGAAAGTCGCGACAGAAGCGGATGTTTTCATGCCTTAAAACGGCCTGTTGTCACATTTTGAGTCTTTAAATGGGCAAGTTTTTGACTGCATGTGTGATATTAAACATTTAGCACAAGTGGAAAATCTTTTATACACCTACAAAGTTAAGAAAATATACGCTGATACCATCAACAACGTAACTGGCGGCCATCTTGCGTCGGAGAACTTCTACGACGGGCACAATTTTGAATGATTTTCTTCACTAAAATACTCTAGTTGAATTGTTGATTCATTTAAAAACCTATGAATTGGGCTAAATGCTGAACAAAAAGTTATGTCTTTGAAGTTATTGGTTGATTTACAGTACAAAAATGGCCAACGAATTACGACACTTGTCGCCGGTGTCTCGGAGCGTCTCATGATATATCTAGTTTAACATATATTATATCTAGAGCTAACTAAGCAGGAAGCGTTATGGAAGCGTAAAATATCAAACACTGACGTTATTGCATTGTTGTGTCGTGATTCACTTTTAAAATCAAATAATCGCGTAGCGTTAAAACAATATGCCACTGATATTATACTTGTTGATAAAGCTCACTAATGTGACGATTCGTCAGCGTACCAAAGTGAGAACCGAGTTGAACATCATTATATTGCAGTGTGACAACATTAATACGACATTGAAACCATGGGTTGGATTGTTTTCAATTTTTAGCTGTAATAATCTACAGAACAAAGAGAGAATAATTAAATTTAAAGATAATAAAAAAAATAACAAATCTACTTCCTGTCTGAACCGGAGGTTGTCATTTGCGACTCCAGAACCGCGTCAAACTACGACGGCGTACCTCGTTACCAAGTACTACTACCAAAACAAAGCATTTCTTTTCATTCCTGTTGATATAGTTTGAAATTCTGCGTCAACATGTCGCATTATAAGGTAAGTACAAGTTTTTGACTGAAATAGTCGACGAGGAGTTAAAATAGAACGTAACAGTGGACTAATACCTCAATTAAAAGGAAGTCGGACACCTGTTGGTAGAATGAAATGACATTTGACCGCAACAAACGAAATCCATAATTTAAAGTTAATTTATATAGTTTTGTAATTTGATGAAGCACTCTAAAATGTTTGTATGACTTTTTTTTTTAAACCATAATTTGTTTGTTTTTTGTTCAAAATTTCAATAGGCTCCAGACCACAAGAGAGAGCAATTTCGGAGGTACTTGGAGAAAGCTGGTGTTGTTGATAGTCTTACTAGTGGTAAGAGAAAATACACATTTCTGAGTTAACCTGCCTAGCAACATGTTTCAATATGTACACAATACCTATGAAAATGCATTTTTTTTAAAAAACATGTCTGCATTTCAGTTTTAGTGGCGCTGTATGAACAACCGGAGAAGCCTACCAACGCTCTGGAGTATCCTCAATGCTGAGTTTAGATTGGCACTAAACCATGGGCGTAGGTTTGGTCTCAACATTGGTAGGGATGATGTAACAGCATAACCCGTAGGTACACTTTTGGCTGGGGACAGGACATTAATAAGACCAAACAGAATGGGTTTAACGGGGGTCAGGGCAGGGGCGCTGCCAGGGATTTTGGGCCCACAAGAAAAGATATCACTTTGGGCCCCACCACCAGTGCCGGGACACACACATTTAGAGTATCAACTACGTAATTTCCTGCATTCTGGTGAATCTTTACACACTAATTTGTGCATTTTCTGCATTCATTTAAGATGAAAATATATTATTATAAACATACAGGGTGTAGAGCAATAATGAATAGACTGATATTATCTATAAGAAATGTACTGAAGGCCATCTTTTACAATCTAAATGTATTTTTATTAGAAATATTCTCAAAGCAAATACCATAATCGTTGCCTTAGAATAAATGTTTTGTTTGAACTTAACTATACTACAGTCAAGGGGGTAGGTTTGCATAGGGACAGTTGGGACAAAACACTACCAACTTTTCAGGATGCTTGAATTGTCCCCACCAACTTTTAAGCAACCTTATTTGCATTATGTAATGACTTCAGTTATATAGGTTATTTATATTGTCTTCCTATATGTTTTAATTGTTGTATTTGACCCCACCATTATTAAGTGAATTATTTTTATTATGTATAGATTTTCATGTACATCTTTTCACTTACTGAATGTGCCGGTCCATTTTTTTCCATTAAGTTTAGCTCAACAAATACACGAGATGGCATTTAGTCACAATATACAAACTATCAAAATTACTATAACTTGTACTCACATTTATCTTTTAAGAATTACAAGTCTTTTTATCCGTGGATCCCTTTCACAGAATGTTAATGTTGATTTATTATAATAAACAAATACAGTACTTATGTACAGTATGTTGAATGTATATATCTGTCTTGTCTTACCTTTCCATTCCAACAATAATTTACAGAAAAATAAGGCATATTTTAGAGATGGTTTGAATTGCGATTAATTATGATTAATTTATTTTTAAGCTGTAATTAACGCGATTAAAATTTTTAATCGTTTGACAGCCCTAGTATTAACCCTAATTGTTTAGCCTTTAACGGTCACCGTCCAGATTTGTCAAGCAGCACCTCGGCACCCCCGGCGGCCTAACTGCGGCGGACACGGCGGCTCTGCAGCAGGAAGTGGTGGACCTGAGGCAAAAGTGTGCCAGGCTGGAGGAGGAGAACCAGGAACTCAAAGCTAGGGTGAGTAGGGGTGGGAACCTCTGGCCTAACTCACCATACAATAACGATTATCACACAACAATAATGATTGCTACATAAGGCTGAGTGTCCCAAATTTGCCCCCTTCCAAAATTTCCCCCAGCATTGTCTAGTTTACTTCAATTTTAGTTGTATTCAGTACTTACCATGTTTTGTCTCCTTCCTTCAGCTGCAGTGCGACGAGCAACCTGACGAAAGCGCGGCGCCTGCGACAGAATAGACTCCAAACTCCAAAGGGGTTTGATTGCCTTACATTTTGATGTTTCATTTGGTTAGTGTGGCTTTAAAAATAAGTGCCTTTATCAAAACTCACACTATTTATGGAGATGACACCTTAGAAAATATATTTTATTTCGAGGCACACATATCACTCCTTGAATTTATTATGATCATATTTACAAAAAAAATCAGTTGATATGATCAGGTGTACATTCAAGTTGGAATGTCATGTTCAATTCTTAATTTAAAAATTGTAATTGGGTTTCAGTTACAATCACAAAACACTGCAGAGGAAATATCAAAATG
The DNA here is from genome assembly GCF_030265065.1 of Corythoichthys intestinalis. Classification (NCBI taxonomy): domain Eukaryota; kingdom Metazoa; phylum Chordata; class Actinopteri; order Syngnathiformes; family Syngnathidae; genus Corythoichthys; species Corythoichthys intestinalis. The sequence continues at coordinate 854,310 of NC_080398.1, forward strand.
AAAGTCATTTGCCTATATAGTAAATACTGCACATTGTTTGACTTAAATACACAAAAGAGGAGGTAACATTTTGTCACATTCTATGAGTTTAACTGATAAAAACCATGTTTTGCACATGCTAATTAGTGGTTGACTTTCTTTATGTAAAAATAAAATCACTTCTACAAAAACTACAGCACAGTGGGATGAATTTATATTTAGCTTTGCATGCAAGAGTAAGTAAAAATTAGATGTGACCGAAAATTCGGTGGCGAAAATTCGCATTTTTGGTTAAAAGGCTGAAAGTTTACCACTGAATTTAGTGAAGAACCGTAGTCCTTTTTTGATGACGTAAACAAAACACGGCGAGAAGCAACACTATTGGGTCAAAGCCAACACGTGTGTGCGGTTTGGAAGTATTTTGAGGTATCAAATACATAAATTATCAAACCCGCACGTTCTGAAGTTGCTTTCCAGAATGTCCCGCGTCACATTGAGGATCGTGGGTTTGAGCCCGTGTGGTGAGTAGTTTGGAGTTTAATCAAGCGAGCAGTATACAGTAGTATGAAAAAGTATCTGAACTTTTTGGAATTTCTCACATTTCTGCATAAAATCATGAAATGTGATCAGATCTTTGTCAAAATCACAGATTAAAAAACAGTGTCTGCTTTAAACCCGTGGGTGTTATTTTATTTTGACTAAATTCTTCTGATTTTGTCCAAAGTATGGCTTTTCCTTTGAAGTGTGATAACTACGTCATTTATGAATAATTTTTTCACTTTCAACCACTCAAAAATGTTCATTGGCATCAGACCTATCTATACATATGTAGTTTTTATTTTTTTAATGCCCCCTATGGACATTAATAGCAGTATTATTCTGTTAGCAAAACTAACTATGCTGTGTATATACAGTGGGGAGAACAAGTATTTGATACACAGTCAATGGGAAAACCCACTGTATATGTATACTGTTTTCTGAGTGAATCTCGTATTCATGCGGGCTCCGGTAGGTCTCCTGCAATATTTGCGGCAACTGTGGTTTAATACAATGGAAGATTAATCTGAAAAATCCCCCTTTTGCCACAAAACAGTCAAGTTTGGTGGTGGCAAAATCATGGTCTGGGGTTACATCCAGTAGGGGGGTGTGTGAGAGATTTGCAGGGTGGAAGGCAACATAAATAGTCTGAAATATCAACAACTCTTAGCTGCCTCTTACATTCCTAACCATGAAAAGGGACAAATTCTTCAGCAGGATGGTGCTCCATCCCTTACTACAATCTCTACCTCAAAGTTCCACAAGGCAAAGATCAAGATTCTCCAGGACTGGCCAAACCAGTCACCAGACATGAACAGGATGAAAGAGGAAGCATGGAAGACGAAACCCAAAAATGTTGATGAACTCTGGGAGGCATGCAAGACTGCTTTCTTTGATATTCCTTCATCAATAAATCGTATGAATCCTTGCTGAACTGCATGGATGCAGTCCTTCAAGCCCATGGAAGTCATACAAAATATTAAATTTGGATCTCAAAGCACAATGATTTAATTTGCTTATCTTATGTAACATTTTTGTATTTAAAGTACATTTTTTGTTCAATTTTCACACTACTTTCTGTAGGCGACAAAACTATAGTCCTACCAAAATTTGACCTTTATGTCTTCATTAAATGATATATTTGTTTCACTGAAAAAAATTTTTTTTTTTTTTTGAGATTTGCGTTATTTTTCCTTTTTCATTTTATTTAAAAACAGTATTTTAAGCTAATTATGACGCGTCACGTGGCGGAAGTGACGTAATACATGCCATGGCATATTTCGGAGCAGCGAAACACATTAGCTTTTACAGCAAACATGTAAAAGAATCAGAAAAAAGACAACGAAACAAGGTAAGTCAACGTAATGTTTAAAGAACTTGCAAATAATATCCCATATTCTTTCGTGGCTGTAGTGTTACTTTTGCGTCACTCAAAGTGTATGCCTATACGTTTAAACTAGGATGGCTGCTAGCATTAGCATAAACTCACACATGCCTTCGGTTCATTCAATTAAATAATTTGTAACATAACTAAATAAGATGGTTCCCTACGAGTCGGTTTGTCTACTCTTGCAGCGGGGTTGCCGCATAAAGTCGTTTGTCGTCGCTTCCTAGGTTTTTTTTCAAAATCCTTTGCTGAACAGTCCTATGTTTATCAACTTCGCTGTCAAATGTGACATTTGCCTCACGACTAGACTTCATCCAAATCATTATCGGTGCCATCGTTACGTCAATTTACATTCTGCGTGTTAAGTGGAAAAAAGGGAAATGAAGTGCTCTACAGTCCTTGACCAAAGTCTTGTCGCTTATCCATTTTGTAGAAACATTGCTAATAACCTGACTTTTAATTATTCAATTGGTTTCAGAAATGGCTCATATGAAAGCTAAGACCCTCCCATATGACGTTGAATGTACAAGGCAACATAGTCTGAAATATCAACAAATCTTAGCTGCCTCTTACATTCCTAACCATAAAAAGGGACAAATTCTGCAGCAGGATGGTGTTCCATCCCATACTACAATCTCTACCTCAAAGTTCCTCAAGGCAAAGAAGATCAAGATCCTCCAGGACTGGCCAGCCCAGTCACCAGCAGTGAACAGGATGAAAGAGGAAGCATGAAAGACGAAACCCAAGAATGTTGATGAACTCTGGGAGGCATGCAAGACTGCTTTCTTTGACGTCCCTGATGACTTCATCAATAAAGTGTATGAATCCTTGCCAAAGCCCATGGAAGTCATACAAAATATTAAATTTGCATCTCACAGCACCACTTCTTAATTCGTTTGTTATGTAACATTTTTGTATTTGAAGTATATTTTTTGTTCAATTTTCACACTACTTTCTGTAGGCGACAAAACTTTTGTCTTGCCAAAATTTGACCTTTATGTCTTCACTAAATGATAAATCTTTTTTCTGCGAAATATATTTTTTTACATTCAACATCATTTGGGAAGGTCTTAGCTTTCATATGAGCCATTTCTGAAACCAATTGAATAACTAAGTCAGGTTATTAGCAAATTGTTTCTACAAAATGGATATGCGACAAGACTTTTGTTAGGGATTGTATACCCTCGTGTCCTGTACGGTGCTAGATCTACTTTGTGAGCTCGCAGTAACGATTTCGTGAATGGGCACAAGTTTTTTTTTCATTCATGTCATGTTTGGGGCTCTGTACCTCTCAACGCATTTACACGAAGGACACTTTTTTACTTGTGTCATCGTCTTCATCATCATCTGCGTAGGCTTGGATTACTCTCCTCTTTACAACCTTGTAGGCTAGGTTCATGAGCTCCAGGACATTGAGAATCAGGGACAGAGCGGCCATGAACTGCATGAAGACCATGAAGAAACTCTTCTCCGTAGGTCTGGACACGTAGCAGTCGACGGCTTCGGGGCAGGGATAGCACCGACATTTGAACAGCGGGTACAAGCGGATTCCGTACAGGAAATACTGGGCCGCCATGAAGCCGACTTCCACAGCGGAACGTGTGAAGACGTGAGCCACGTAGGTGTGCAGCAGCGCCCCCCTGAGAGGCGCTTTGTCTTGCCTCCCGCGTTCGAGACGCTTCAGCTCCCGTTCGATTCGTTGCTTGGTTTCCTCTGCTTCCGCCTGCTCTAGGTATCTCCTGAGCGACACCTTTCGGAGACGTCGAGCTTTTTCCAAAACTCTAAGCCTGTAGAAGGCATGACCGGCGTAGACCAGCGAGGGGGACGCCACGGAGACCACCTGGAGCACCCAAAAGCGTACGGGCGAGACTGGAAAAGCAAGGTCGTAACAGGCGTTGCGACAACCCGGCTGCTGCGTGTTGCACGCGAAGTGGTCCTGCTCGTCCGTCCACACGTTTTCGGCCGCCACGCCCAAAACCAGCATGCGGAACACCAGCAAAAGCGTCAGCCACATTTTTCCCACCATTGTGGAGTGCGCGTGCACGTCCTCCAGGATTCCACCCAAAACGTTCCAGTCGTCCATTTTGCCATTGTGACTGCGTGTTAAAATAACGTTACGGGGGGGAAAAAAATCAGTCAAGTCCGCGACCGTTGACTACAATGAACTAGACATCTATGGCTATAAATGCCAAATCATTAAATGAATACAGGTAGTCCCCAGGTTACGAACGAGTTCCGTTCCCACGCTGGCGACATAAACTGAATTTCCGTATGTGTCCAAATGAACCCTTTAAGTACCTCAAAATAACTATCCCAGACGTCCAAAAGTATTTTGTTTAATGATGGAAGATAAACTGCCCTCTGCTGGCAGGGTTGGGTCTGGCTGGACTTCCACCTCATGAATGAAGAGACTCGTCTGACATTAATAAAGGACTGCTGCGCTCTGGTTTGGCTCACATAAAGCTGTAAGTTGTTTCAGCTAATACAGTATATGTTTGTGTATGCATTTGTAATTAAGTTTACAGCTACAGTTTGTGGAGTTGCTGTGAGCGATTTGTTATCAGAGTTGTAAATACGTTAGAATTCATAGCATTTAAGCTAGTGGACTTTGACGTTTGAACAACTGTTTTGTGTCATGTTTTATTGTTTGTATGCATATTGTTTTGAACATAAGTATACGTTACAAATTGTCAAAAGTGAAGAAAGTAAAAAGCACAACTGCCTTGTTTAATGTCTGTAAAGCGGAACAACTTTACGTTCAGTGAGCACAACTAGAGATGTCCCGACCCGATATTTGGATCGGATCGGACGCCGATATGGGAGAAAAAAATGCATCAGTATCGGATCGGAACACGGGAAAAATTCCGATCCAGTTTTTTTAAAAGTCCGGTCCGGGTTTTCCAGCGCACTGATTTACATAATCCATTCCAGTTTTTGCTTCGGTTTCCCTAAAATCCGGTCGGCATTTTACAGCACACCTTCAGCACTACATTTACATTACCGTCTCCCCATTTACCGAGAGACTTTATCGGTAAAAATGTCAGCTGTGTGGGATCATTTCACCTTAAAGGACAACAAAGACGAAGAGGCAGAGAGCAACATATGCCACAATAAAGTCAAGCGTAGTGGTAAAGCTGTAAGAAGTTTTAATGCAACCAACCTAATCAAGCATTTAGCGAAATACCACCACAAACAATATGAGTAAGTTAAGAAAACCGAAGACAAAAAAAAAAGGTCCTACGCAACTAACACTGGCAGAAACTTTTGCTATGCGGGAAAAACTGGCACTCGACAGTCCCAAAGCCCAGGGAATAACAAGAGTCATTGCCGAGGAATTCATTCTGGATGACGAGCCATTATCTCACGTGAGTAAAGACGCACCATCCAACACGAGATTCGGCTGAAGATTCGAGAACGATTCACAAACATCCAAATTCCGATTATTGAAATATGTCAAGTTAAGCGGAACTAATACACAGCGCGGTCTTCGGGACGCAATGAGAAACTGACCGCATTGCGTCCCGAAAGTAAACATAACTTGTCTTAGACCCGGGTAATGCCAATGCTCAACTCACGCCGCTGGATAAAAAACACAAGAATACCTGACTTCTGCTGACAGCCGCAACAAACTACGTCAACGTCGTTTTACTGGAGATAATAGATATCATATGTATATAGAACCAGATGCTACACGACAGACTCGACTGCGTTAGCAACATTTGAAGTATTGAAAACAAGATGCGTTAGTAAACAGCCGCCATCTTAAAGCAGACTTCCCTAGTAGGCTGTTGTGAACCTTCCAAGCGAACCTAATTAACTTTTCATCTAAAATACTCCTAAATCGGCAAAATCTTGACTTGAATCTATCTTCAAAACAGTTTAAAACTTTCACATGTCGAAAGTAGACAGAAGGGAAATTATGGACTAACGGTAGCAATTTTAACAACTTTAACAGTTGATTCGCAAAATTAAATGAATGTAGTTTAAAGCTGCTGATACAGAATGGGGACTTGAGTATTTTATTTATTGTTTTAAAATGTTAACCTGATACTGAAATAGTCGTTTATTTAAACCTGAGAGGCTTTTTTATACAATTTTTGTAACTAATGCTTGAAACATTAAAAGCATCTAATAGCTTGGGGGATTTGTGGGATTTTCCACTGAGGTTGTTGGTGTGTTTTGCTTTTTTAAGACAGTTTACAATATTATTTGCACGATTTACTGACTGACTATGCCATTTCTGTTATTTATAATGTTTTGTTTGTCACTGAATAAACAGGTCAGTTTCTTGTTACCGACCGTTGTGTGTGGCTAGTTGTTATCAAGGGTACTAAAACCTTTTTCAACATGAGTCTGACAACTAAGTAAGGAGACTAAATAACTTTTAACTTTAACACATGCTCAAATAGGTCGGTATCGGCCAGTATCGGTATCGGATCGGAAGTGCAAAACAATATCGGTATCGGATCGGAAGTGCAAAAACCTGGATCGGGACATCCCTAAGCACAACACGTCATATTAATAAAGTAAAAAATAAGACTGGTACAATAAGGTACCGTTTTGCGGACTGGAGACAAAATGGCGGACGAGACTCCGGTGTCGTAAAGTGGAAATTACGTAAGGAGTACGGCGCAACCTGGGTACTACCTGTATTACGAATGAGCTACGTGTAATTAACCATTCAAAAGTTATTAGCTTAATACTGTCCAACTCCAAAAATCCCATACTCTTCTATGCGGTCGTGGACTTAACATATTCAATATTTTTCAATCATTTATTGTTCATTTAAATTTCGCACCATGAATGCAAATGATCTGCTCACACAACAAATCCCAAGAACACATAGTCCCCGGGTTATGACGTACTCGACTTCCACAATTTCGACTTCACAACGCTGGAGTCTCTTCTGCCATTTTGTATCCAGTCAGTTTATTTTCTTTCGCATAAACGGTACCTTAATTGTAGCTCACAGTATCTTATTTTTTACTTTTTTAATATGACGTGTTCTGTCCTCACTAAACGTGGTTGTTCAACTTTACAGACATCAAACAAGGCAATTGTGCTTTTTGAAGCTTTTTACTTTTGACAATTTTAAGCCGTAACACATGCACTATTATGTTCAAAATGACACACATTTTAACAATAAAACACTTGACACAAAACAATTGGTGTTCAAATGTCCATCTAGTCTGATCAATACGTAAATTTAGTACATTAGCCTAATTTGCCTAACAAAAGTCAGCTAGCTGAAATGCTACGGATGCTAACGTATTTACAATTCTCATAGCAAATCGCTCACACGTAACTCACAAACTGTAGGTGTAAACTTAAATACAAATGCATTCACAAACATATTAGCTGAAACAACTTACAGCCAAATGTGGGCCAAAGCAGAGCGCAGCTATCCTTTATCCATGTGAGACGTCTGAGTCACTTCTCAGTCATACAAGGTGACGATCCAGGCAGACCCAACTCTGCCACCACAGGGCATCATTAAACAATACAATACTTTTGTAGTTTTTGGATTGTTATTTTGAGATTAAGGGGTACTTAAAGGGTTAATTCCGATTTGCGCAGAAACTTGGTTGATGTCGCCAGCGCTGGAACGGAACTCGTTCGTAATCCGGGCACTGCACTACCTGTACTCTATCTTAGGACATGTCCACACGTAGCAGGGTATCGCAAAAAGAACTTTTTCCACAGGACGGCATATTATCCACACGCAGACGCACATTTTGGGCATTAAAAACGAGGGTTTTTACGACCAAAGTGAAGATTTGTGCATTCTGCGTTTCATGCGACATAATGTGTACATTAATAACCGGAGGTTTGTGGGTTTTTTTTTTTTAAGTTGAAACGTCACTCTGCGACAAAAAACCCATGTTTACATTCTGGGACTGCACTTAGGCTTGCGAGGACAACATCACATATACGTTGCAAATCTATTAAAGACGTATCTAATGCACATATAACCGCGATGGCGACCTGTACTAACATGCTAATGGTTCACTAACATCTCACAAGGCAAGTGCTAAACAGAAGATACAATTGTTGAACAATTTTTTTCATTCACTGTGTGCTTAGATGCACATTAATATGTTAAAAAAAAAACTTATGAGGTTAGCTGTGGATGATATTTTTCTTACAAGCGAGGTGGTGTGGCTTTATCTTGATCGATGGGGCAAAATACTTGTTTTTAAAAAGCCCTGCTAGGTGTGGACATGGCCTTAGTTTGAAGACATCTAATGATCAATAAGCATAACTGCTGTGCTAAGCTGTGCCCAGGACTTGTACAAAGGGCTTTACATTCACGTTGAAGGCAAAATGCCCAAAAGCTGATAAACACATGTTGATATTATCCAATTTTTAAAAACTTTTATCGATATTGTAGCTCCCTGATAATATCAGACAACTCCAGAAACCATTTGTAAATATAAGCCGCAGTAACACTTTGACATTGGGTTCATAAGACAGTCATATTAATGACATGACATGTCCTTTCTTAGATCACTAACTCTATGTCAGTCTGCATCTTATACATCCATTCTAAAGTGACATTATTGACAATGACATTTGTCATATGCAAAGGTGGGTAGTAACGCCATAAATTTACTGTTACATGAGTAACTTTAAGAAAAATGTACTTCTTAGAGTAGTTTTATTTGAATAGATTTGTGAAGAAGTGCTATTCTTACTCCGCTACTTTGCGTTACTGTAATTACAATAAAAATGTATTAGTTTTTATTTTTATTGCCAGAGACGCCAACAGCTACGCAACTAGTTTTACCAATGAGATGTCGGAACAATAATCACGACTCCATTATACCAATAAGGGGTCGTTTACATGGTGACTCTCCGAGAATACGAAAAATTTCAAATTTGCATTTACACGGGCCCGTCGCCATTCGAACAGTGTCGCAATTCTGCATGAACACATTGTAGTATTCATGCCAAGCCCAGGGGGCAGTGCAGATTTACAAGGTGACAGCGCAATGACTGAGTTGCGGAGTGGCCTCGCGTGCATATGGTGTCGGCGAAGACGAAAAATTCTGAATCCTGCCTCCAAAGTGGAAGAATTCGATTGCGGGGGATTGAGGCGGGCTTTCTCTGCATGCCTATCAAAGGCTCCCGCGGCGCGAGACTGCGCCGATAACGTCAGCACTCGTACACGTCACATTGGGCGTGCGCAGCGGTGCTACTAAACATTAAAAACGGCAAATTTGGCAGAATGTTGGCTTTAATGTACTGTTTTAATAATATATTTAAATACGTTGAATGTTTCCATTTTTATGCATTTTTTAATTTAAAAAAAATGCCATCGCTTCGAGTGGGCGGGCATATTTTTTCCAGGTTGAGGAGCTTGGTGGGGTCAAAGTGCATCATTCCCTATCACCTTGTAAATCTGCACTGCCCCCTAGGGCTTGGCATGAATACTTCGTGTTCATGCGAAATTGCGACACTGTTCGAATGGAGGCGTGCCCATATAAATGCAAGTTTGAAATTTTTCGCATTCTCGGAGAGTCACCATGTAAACGGCCCCTTAAATTCCCTCCCAGTTTTTATTTGGCACCGACTGACCGCGGGAATCCAGAGATTTGATCTTGTAGTTTCATAATAGGAAATGTGTTTTCTCCACTAGAGGGCACTCATGCTCTTTGGACGAATCATGCTTAATTTCTGTAGGTTTATTTATTACGCAGGAATTCAATTTTATTTTGTATTTCTTTGGCTTAATGTGGTTTTGTAGTATGTTATCGTACCGCATAATAACAGTTCATATAACCTCATAATAACCTATAATATGACCTTGTGCTTTGAAAAAAAATCAAACATCTTAAAGTTACAATGTTACTCATTACTTGAGTATTATTTTCATCAAATGCATTTTTACTTGTGGTTGACTATATTTTTTGGGCTACTCTACCCACCTCAGGTCATAAACATACATTAATGTTCATGACAGTGTTATATCACAATTATGCCTGTCTTATGACAGTCTTACAAACCCAGTGTTAAATAAATGCCATTAACCCCATTCAGCGGTCTATTTAATATCACTGTAATTCCATTAATGTATTTAACGCAGAACTTGCCATTTACCTTGAAGCGGCATGGACCGACTGCCGATGGTGACTCAAATCTCCGTGCGTCATGTGTCCCAAAACAAAAAGGAACCCCCCAAAAAGTCGCTGGCATCACCTCGCCTTCCGAGCTGAAATGGCTTACATCCAGGCAATAGCGCCGGCAACTCTACAGTAAATCCATAACATGTGCATTTAGGTCACGGCCTTATTGACCTCAAGCACTGGAGGGCTTTTGGATTGTTTGGAAATGGAGACTAAGGCATCGATACAGTTAAGTACACAACAACGCCGCATGCAATCGCACGTAAACAACGCAAGGAAAAAATGATGCCGTCGATATGTTATCTTCCAAACAGACGCGGTTCAATCTATAGCGCTGCTATGCTAAAAACGATCAATTTCAACATGAACCCGATAACGATTCAGTCCAACATGACGGCGAAAGTAATGACACAGATTGAAAACGTATTTTTAATGACAATACAATACATGTAAAAATGCTAATTTAAAAAAAAAAAAAGCTAGCAAATAGTGACTATGCTAGGATGACGCTGGCGAGATGAAGATGTTGAAGAGTACGGCAAAGAGGAAGAAGACCAGGTAGCCCACGATACACATCCAGAAACGAGGGTCCTTCAAAAGCTTCTTGTTGTAGTCGCTAAAGAACACGTAGCCCACCGTCATGCCCGCTACGATCCCCCCAAAATGAGCCACGAATGACACCTGGTCGCGGTAGGGAACTCGTGGTTAAAACTCCTTTACACAGCATTTCACTATTAGCTTACTGATTCATTTCTGGGTACCATTACCAATTAGAATCCACAAGAATCAAGCTGTAACATGATATACTGTAACGCGCCCGCAACAACAAACTCAAATGCATGTCAGCCATTTAGTGCAAGCAGACACACGTACCTTCATAGCGCTCTCGTCGCCGGCAAATCTTCTGTAGAAGGCAAAGCCAAAGTCCACGCCCACTGTAATGCATAACACACATCTCAATAATACAAAAAAGTATACAATAAAAAATTAAAAGACAACATGTCTACCTACCGATGATCACTATAACGAGGATTCGAAACACCCCGAGTAGAGGGATCATCTCTCGGAAATTCTGCAAGAAGAAATATATACACTATTCAGTTACCCGTTGTGCTGCAACGATTAATCGATTAACTCAAGTAATTCGATTGGGAAATAAAGCTTTGAATCAAATTTTGCTTCTTCGAGTATTCGTTTATATTAGATTGGTGTTGTAATGGTTTGTTTTGCAAGTGTTTGCATTTAGTTTTATTGATTTGGGTGGATACACTGCCCTCTAGCATCAACACTGAATATGACAACTCATTTAACATGGCAGAATCCAGCTGCTTCCTGTTAAGACCATCATAAGATAAGTTGTTATTTGAGCTAATAAGTTTTTTCTACGCATTCGTAATGGCAGGATTATGTGTTTCACCGATTTGTTAAGAGCATTGCAAAAAAAAAAAAAAAAAAAAAAGGTTGGCATTTTACAGCATTCAAGCTAATGGACTTTTGCCATGCAAGTTAGCCAATTGTTCTTTTCTTGTACTTCATCGTTTTTTTTTTATGTTTAAAAAAATAAAAATAAATTAGGGCTGTCAAAATTATCGCGCTAACGGGCGGTAATTAATTTTTTATAATTAATCACGTTACAATATTTGACGCAATTAACGCACATGCCCCGCTCAAACAGATTAAGATGACAGCACCGTCCACTTGTTGTTTTTTGGTGTTTTGTCGCCCTCTGCTGGCGCTTGGGTGCGACTGATTTAATGGGTTTCAGGCTTCAGCACCATAATTATTTTTGACATCAACAATGGCGAGCTACTACTTTATTTTTTGATTGAAAATTTTACAAATTTTATTAAAACGAAAACATTAAGAGGGGTTTAAATATAAAATTTCTATAACTTGTAATAACATTTATCTTTTAAGAACTACAAGTCTTTCTATCCATGGATCGCTTTAACAGAATGTTAATAATGTTAAGGCCATCTTGTTGATTTATTGTTATAATAAATACAGTACTTATGTACAGTACGTTGAATGTATATATCAGTCTTGTGTCTTATCTTTCCATTCCAAAAATAATTTACAGAAAAATATGGCGTATTTTATAGATTGTTTGAATTGCGATTAATTACGATTAATACCTTTTTAAGCAGTGATTAACTCGATTAAAAATTTTAATCGTTTGACAGCCCTAAAATAAATATTTTATTTTAGTTTTAAATGAAAGTGCAATTCAGCATAGTTTGAAAAACACTTGGGAATTTTATTCTGTATTCGCATTTATTGCTCTTTTGAAAATATGTTTGTTTTACATCTCCTAAAATTTATTCTACAACGCATGAAATGTTCCTAATCCGATTACTCGATTATTCGAGATAACTAGCTGTTAGATTAATCGACTAAAATAATCGATAGCTGCAGCCCTAGTTACCACCTCGTTTCTCTGAATACTTTTAAATTCCTACTTTAGTACGTAAGGGTACTCACCACCACGGCGTTCATAAAGTAGCCCCCGATGAGGGCGTAGACCCCTCCGGAAGCCCCCACCAAGGCACTGAGGGGATCAAATATGGAGCTGGCCAGCGAACCTGAGGAGACGGTGCAACAATTAATTGATTAATCGACAACTAATCGATTAGCAAATTAATCTACAACTATTTTGATAACCAATTAATTGCTTAGGACCTTCTTCACTTTAACCTTGTCTAAATTCTTAAAATTATAACATACATATAACTTCCTAGTTGTAAATATTATCAGATTTCTTCATTATATTTTGCAGACGTCAATACCATTTCAACTAGTGGCGTGACAATTAGTGGTTAGAACCTGTGACCACCGCATGGTGCGATACGATTTGCGATCCAAGGCTCACGATAACGAGGATCTCACGATATGGCGATACAACAATTATGGATGCATTGGGTAGGAAATAATTTTAGGACATTCTACAAAACAAGTAGTACTATTTTCATCCTTTTGCTGTGTATTGGAACGAGTTTATCACTAATAGATGTGCAATCTGTTTGAAGTTGGAAGGTGGCAACAAATGAACATTCGTTTATTCACTGCCATTCCTCACACTTCAAACGGGTTGGACATCTATGGCCGAAAAGTGGCAGCCAATGCGGAGTTCACTTTATCACATCAATTACACATTAAAAAAATCCAGGACGCTAACGGGAACAAAACTCACGTTCAGGTTTTTGCCAAAAACGTACCTTTCATCCAAAATTTGACAAAAAAAATACCCATTCATTTCTAATGGCCAAAACTTCCTATTAATTTCCAATAGCCGATCGATCGGGTCCGATCACGTCATTTTCGAAGTATCGGAATCGGCAAAAAAAAAAAAATAACGGCCATGCCTTTTTTTTTTTAATATATACAGTATACTGTATATTTTAATTAAATCGTTTTCTAATGGCGTACCGCACGCAGGCTATTTTTAGACCGTGACGTCGCATCTTAAAGCGGAAGTAAAGCCGAAGTGGGACATTATAGACCCGCCCTCGCATAGACACAACGTAATTTGTGCTACTTATCACCGGTAATCTTTCAAAAACGAACATGCTGATCACGCATTGCTTTTTTGGAACTTGTAGAAACGACTATAGACATTACCACACATGAAGGATGTTTTCTTCATACGTTTCCGGAAACCAAAAACTCGGGAGGAAAAAATGTGAAGACCGAATCAACTTGCACGGACTTTTAACACCAGCTCGGTGAATCCATTCACATTTCATATGCAGTAAACATTATGTTGGGTTGGCTTGGTCTTTCAGAGGACAAAGAGGTAAGCCATTTTTATATTTTTAACTTATTTTTTTTAGCGTAAAGTTGTGCCATACTGCTTCTGTCTGACAATGAATGACCTGAAAAGAATTACAATGGTATCTGACTGCCACTGTTACAGTTTCTGTTATACATATATATATATAAAAAAAAACAACATTAGTAAGGGGGAAGTGTAAGTAAATTCTAGGATTAAGATGTGTTATCAATGAAAAAATTAAAAGTGTTCATTGGCTGTCACTGAGTAACATTTGCGATCGCTCTCCCTACACCAAGGGTGTGTAACACCTTATGTTACTTCCCAACGCAGAGAAGATATATCAATTGGTAGCACTACGCACAGTCATGGTTGCAGTTCCCATCATGCATTTGGGCATGGCTACAGTATCATTTACTGAAAGCTCAACAAATACACTAGATGGCAATATTTAGTCACAATATACAAAGTCACAAGTCTTTCTATCGGTGGATCCCTCTCACAGAAAGGATGTTAATAATGTAAATGCCATCTTGAGGATTTATTGTCATAATAAACAAATACAGCACTTATGTTCTGTATGTTGAATGTATATATTAGTCCGAGTTTTATTCATTTTTTTCTTAATGCATTGCCAAAATGTATATGATCGGGAAAAATTAAAGGGAATGATTGGAATTGAATCAGGAGCAAAAAAAAAGCAATCGGGTCGGGAAATGTCGGGATCGGCAGATACTCAAACTAAAACGATCGGGATCGGATTGGGAGCAAAAAAACATGATCGGAACAACCCTATAGACCCTACTCACGTGACGTCACAGCCACGCCCCCGCGCCATGATGTCCGCATACTCGCTATAGAAATGCATTAGCGCTTCGTAAATTCTTCCTATTATTGCACGTTTTACTGCTCGTCAACATTAATACTCAAAATGGTGAAGTCGTGTGTGGCGGTCGGTTGCAATAACAGAGAAGATAGACGGAGAGACTTGAAGTTTTACCGGATTCCGAGGGACCCGGAGAGAAGAGCGAGATGGACTGCTGCAATTCGACGACAAAACTGGGCTCCAAACGACTACCACAGATTATGTAGTAGTCATTTTATATCTGGTAAGGTGCATTTAATATATATTTAGAGGGTTTTGGGCTGACAACCACAATTAAGATCATTGCTAGGCTAATCGCCGACAACATACACGTATGTATGTAGTTAGTGCTATCGCTAAACCATATAAACATTAAAAGCCCTAGCTCCATTGACAAATGATATGAAATACATTAGACTTGACAGTGGATGTTAGCAAGAACAAAAGATTTTGAATTGAAAATTTCGTAACTCACCTTCCGAGCACAAGATTCCTGCCGAATTTTCGTGTACGAGGACGTGTTTCACCTAACCAGCAACGTAGCATTTATAAGCCTCCAAGCTCTTAAAGTTTTTCAAACTTTCATGAGAATAGGCTGATTTTGTGTGGGTATCAGATGTCAGGCGAAGCCAACGGGTCGAAAAACATCGATTTAGGCATCAAATACGGATCTGGCGAATGGATAAACTGCAGCTTTTCCACGTAACGCCTTTTATGCAACGGATCCAATGAGTTTACAGCGTCAGATAACACCGGGGCTTCCATGAATTGCTCTATAACTAGCTTGACTAATTGAAATCAATGAGAATAAGTCTGAAAAAGAGGTACAATATGGTGGCCGGAAGCAGCGACACGCCCATTTTGTGACGTAGGTGAGTAGGGTCTATTCACCTTTCATTTCAATGGCACAAAAACTTCCTTCACTCGTATTGATTTTCAACCTAGGTGACTCAAGATCAACTGGAAGTGACCCAATATGAACAGGAAGTGACTAGAGCCGTCCCGACTAGTCGACATAGTCTACGTTATTGATAACGTAAATGCGTCGACGAGCACACCAACCCGTTGACGGTTAATAGAGGGTTAAAAAATATATGCGTGGAAAGTTGAGAATGGCGGACGCTCAAGATTCAAGCGGGGAAACGGCACAAAGCCAAAAAAGTGCATCAGAGTGACCAAAGCATGGACTAATTTAAACGAAACAAAGGAGGGTACACTGTAGGCCTGAACGATATATCGTTTAAACATCGCCATCGCGATGTGCGCATGTGCAATAGTCCCATCGCAAGGACGTGCGATAGTTTTTTAATTTCATTTTTTTTAATCCACAAACGTTTGTTTTGAGGAAGGAGAGGGGAAAAAAAGCGCACAGCTTCTCTTTCTCTCCAGCAAGTCATCGGCTCCTCCCCCTCCCCCTGCAACAGCGGAGTGGAGGGAGGAGGGGCCGAACAGCAGAGCGGAGGGAGGAGGGCCCGTTCTCAAAGTGAAAGCAAGCAATCAACACGTTGGAGGAGCAAGGAAGACTGTATCCAAAAGGAGTTTTGGAAGTATTTTGGCAAGAACAAGACTATAAGGGACAAAAAACAGCCCTGTCGACAGTGCCTCGCCATGGTTGCCTCAACAAGAAGTAATCTGTCAAACATGTGGGACCATTTAAAACGCAGGTATCTATGCATTCCTGCTACGAGCTCCCCATCAGAGGCTTTTTAGCACAGGTGGGAACATTGTTACGTGCCAACGTTATTGTCTCAAGCCTGCTATAGTGGATAAACTAATAGTCTTGGCCAAAAACCTATGAGACCCAGTTGAGAATTGCTGAGCAAGGAAGGTGGACGATATGCAGACAAATACATAACACAGCTGAAGGAATGTCTTTTCTTCTTTTAATGTGACAGCTATCAGGAAGGCAGGAAATTTGGGAGTTAAAATGGTTCTGTTATTCATCACAGTTATTTGCAGTTATTCAGTTCAATTATTTACAAGTTCAATTGAGTTTGTTTCTTTTATATTTAAATTTATTGTAAACCGTATTTTTCAAATAACTATATATACTTAATATTTTTGTTGAAATATTTTTACAACTTTGTTGCCGTTTTGCAGTTTTATATTGTTATATTTTGTGTAAACAACTCAGGGGACTAATGCACTTGCACTTTTATTAGTCAGATTTAATATTTAAGTTCAAATATGTTGACAACTTTGTTGTTTAACTGAGGTTTTTATGTATTGTTATAGTTTGTGAACTCTTTTGTCATATTTAATATTTTTGTTCAAATATGTTGACAACTTTGTTGTTTTACTGAGGTTTTTATTTATTGTTATAGTTTGTGAACAACTCTTTTATTTGTCATATTTAATATTTTTGTTCAAATATGTTGACAACTTTGTTGTTATTTTACAGAAGTTTTTATTTGTTATATTTTGTCAAAAACTAAGGGGACTAATGCACCTGCTCTTTTATTTATCATTTAATGTATTTGCTGCTGTTGAAGTGTAAAATATTGTATTCAATAAATGATCTATTTTGTGCAGACATGACTTCCTGGATACCTTCATACAGAAATCTTCATCATTAACAAATTAAACGGTATTATATGAATACACTGTGGTCACGGTGTGTTATGTAAAGTATTTCCAAACAGCTATTCAAGTCATTTAGTGAAAATTTCTTTAAAAAAGATAGATCTTTTTTTTTTTAATATCGCAATATAATATCGCAATATATTGCAAACCTAAAAAAAATCGCGACAATAGTTTTTTCCAATATCGTTCAGGCCTAGTACACTGTACAACAAGCTTGCATACCACGGCAGCACGTCGGCCGTGAATGAACACCTGAAGCGCCGTCACCCAGGTATAATTTTGGAAGATGACAGGAGACAACAAGTTGGCCGATTGTAAGCCCATATAACAACATTTCTTTAAATTGAAGTTGCCTTTATGTGCGTTGTTACGACAGTATTAGGGGCTAATGTCGGGCTAATGTAGCTGAATAAGCAGCTACGTACATAGCGCGTTGCCGCCTACGTTAAAATCAACATTAATGATAACATCTTGTGTTTTACAGTCGTTGTTACAAATAAGAAAATTATCATTTTGTTTCATCTACCTCAAATTATAATCAATAGAAGAATTTAGACTAATCCTTCGTCGTAGCTCCCAGCGAAGGTACATGTATGTAAAGTGCGTAACGGCTCACAGCTACATTATCCCTACGTAATAATGCGACTTTTGTTTCTCTTAGCAATATTACGACTTTAATGTCATTCTTTATTATTTTTGATTATTTATTTATTTGTCCCTAATACTCTGTTGTAGCATCCGTCATATCAACGTACATCATGAAGTTTTTTTCACGTACTTTACTCCAATGATATGTCACATTTATTTATTTGCTCTGCCTGTGCTCACTCTAATGCTGAGAACAATATAGACATAGCACAAAAAGAGAAAGTAAGAATTGTCTTGAATCCTGTTGGAAAAGTGAAGTCACAGTGTTCTGAAACTGTTTACATTCCATTCTTTTTGCACTAGTGAATGCCAGCAGCATTTGACCTCATTGTTAATCGTGATTGTTATTTTTGTGTTTTTTTGCACTTTAATAAAGAATTTAAGTGTTCCAAAATAGTTTTGTGAAGTAAAAATCAACAACAAAAATTTAATTGCAAGATTAGTATAAAAACTTTTTTAAAAAATCGTTAAAAAAGTCTAATCGGGAGACTAACCGGACACTAATTTGGAGAAAAATAATCGTTCGGGACAGCCCTAGAAGTGACCCTGAAACGCCTCAAAATCAACAGGAATTGATCTGATACATCTACAGGAAGTGACCCTGAAATGCTTCAAAATCAACAGGAAGTGACCCCGAAATCCCCAATAATACCTGACTGCAGCAGACAGCCGCTACAAACTATGCCCATAAGATGCTACGGAAGATATCACATGTATATAGAACTTACGGTGGCCGAGAGGTGTCAGGCGAAATGCAAAGTCCAAACACTTTGCAAATAGAAAAAAGCACGAACCCCAATTGTAAACGCTTTGCAAAAGAAAAAAGCACGAATGCAAACTGCCACAACACGGTCCCCAATTCCTAAAGCGCGATTGCAAATTGGCAAAATCACAAACCCCAATTGCCACAGCACGACAGCAAATGGCTCGCAGCACTAATGACAACTGCCACAACACGATCCCCAATTCCTAAATCGCGATTGCAAATTGGCAAATGCACGAATCCCAACTGCCACAACACGACAGCAAATAGCTCGTAGCACAACAGCAAACGGCTCACAGCACAGCAGCAAAATCACGCAACACAACGGCAAGTGGATGACCCGGAAGTTTAAAAAAAAAAAAAAGACGACACTTTATATGTGCTTTGTGTAAGTTCTCTACAACTGTGAACGACGGAATCTAATACAAAAATCCAGAAAATCACATTGTATAATTTTTAAATAATAAATTTGTATTTAACTGCATGAAATAAGTATTTGATACATTACCAACTAGTAAATATTTCGGCTCTTAGTTCTTTTTTAAGAACCCCTCCTGTTCTCCACTCATTACCAGAAGTAACTGCACCTGTTTGAACTTGTTACCTGTATAAAAGACACCTGTTCACATGCTCAAACAAACAAACTCCAACCTCTCCACAATGGCTAAGACCAAACAGCTGTGTAAGGACATCAGGGATAAAATAATAGACCTGCACAAGGCTGGGATGGGCTACAGGAAAATAGGCAAGCAGCTTGGTGAGAAGGTAACAACTGTTGGAGCGATTATTAGAAAATGGAAGAAGTTCAAGTTGACGGTCAATCTGCCTCGTTCTGGGGCTCCATGCAAGATCTCACCTCGTGGGGCATCACTGATCATGAGGAAGGTGAGCGATCAGCCCAGAACTACACGGCAGGACCTGGTCAATGACCTGAAGAGAGCTGGAACCACAGTCTCGAAGAAAACCATCGGAAACACATTACGCCGTCATGGATTAAAATCCTACAGCGCACGCAAGGTCCCGCTGCTGAAGCCAGTGCATGTCCAGACACGTCTGAGGTTTGCCACTGACCATCTGGATGATCCAGAGGAGCAATGGGAGAAGGTCATGTGGTCGGATGAGACCAAAATTGAACTTTTTGGTCTAAACTTGGCTCGTCGTTTTTGGAGGAAAAAGAAGGATGAGTACAACCCAAGAACACCATCCCAACCGTGAAACATGGAGGAGGAAACATCATTTTTTGGGGCTGCTTCTCTGCCAAGGGTACAGGACGACCGCACCGTATTGAGGGGAGGATGGATGGGGCTATGTATCGCCAGATCTTGGCTGACAACCTCCTTCCTTCAGTGAGGGCCCTGAAGATGGGTCGTGGCTGGGTCTTCCAGCATGACAACGACCCAAAGCACACAGCCAAGGCAACTAAAGACTGGCTCCGTAAGAAGCATCTTAAGGTCCTGGAGTGGCCTAGCCAGTCACCAGATCTGAACCCTATAGAAAATATATGGAGGGAGCTGAAAGTCCGTGTTGCCCGGCAGCAGCCTCGAAACCTGAAGGCTCTGGAGAAGATCTGCATGGAGGAGTGGGCCAAAATCCCTGCTGCAGTGTGTGCAAACCTTGTCAAGGACTACAGGAAACGTTTGGTATCTGTAATAGCAAACAAAGGTTTCTGTACCAAATATTAAGTTCGATTTTTGTGATGTATCAAATACTTATACTTTCATGCAATTAAATGCAAATTTATTATTTTAAAATCATACAACGTGATTTCCTGTTTTTTTGTATTCGATTCCGTCCCTCACAGTTGAAGAGAACTTATGATCCAAATTACAGACCTCTACATGCTTTGCAAGTGGAAAACCAGCAAAATCGGCAGTGTATCAAATACTTGTTCTCCCCACTGTACCAACCATCATAGCAAAGCTCCTATAGTAATTTCTTTAAAAACTGCATTTTCTAGTTTAGTAAGTGCCATTACGTTAGTGAAGTTTTCGGGCATTATGTTGAGAAAATTCCTCACCTGCCAAAACCCCGGCCATGTAAAGTACTCCAACTTCAAAGCCTTTATGGACCAACTCCAATGGGATCCCCAGCAGCAGCTGCATGAACAGATTGCCTAGAATGTGCTCCACACTGAATAGAAAAATAAATGTTCGTGTTGTTAAAACTAAATGACTTCAAAGCACGACAACCCGCTGTTTGTTTTCTCTCCGTTGACCGTTTGGCCGGACTCACCCGGCGTGGACCAACATGTAAGAGAGAAAGCGCCACGCTTGCTGCCTGTACTCGGGCCGGTACGTCAGACGGCTGTTCCAGATGCCTTCCTCCAAAGTCACCCACTGCTTCTGAGGTTTCCATACGGCGTAGTAGATGAACATGGACAGCTGAGGACAACAAGACAACAGCTATTGTGTCATTGAACAAAACACTGCAGCAACTTCCCGTTGGACTAATTTGACATCTGCAATAGCATGGAAAATGAATGAATGAATGAATAGTCATCGTAAATCCATGTTGTAGTCAGAGATAACATTATTTGGAATGATCTTAACATCTGTTTGTGATATTAAGATATAAAAAGTAACCGATTCATACCACTCAAAACGGAGAACTATTTTCTCATAACACAATTTCCTTTAACTATTTTCCCCCCAAGTTAGTCTCATATTGCTGTTTCACTCCCGAAAAAAAACATTTCTTCTGTTACAATTTTTTTTTCTTGACTACACTCATCATTAATTGCATTGTTTTTGTAAACCAATTTTCTTTGTAATATGACATCAGTGTGTTTTCTGCAGCCCTTTTAATTTTCCTCTTAGTCTTTTGGATAAAAATACTTCTTAGTCTTAGTCATATTCTAGTAATTTCTAGTGCTGCAACGATTAATCGGTTCACTCGAGTAATTAAATTAGAAAAAAAATCAAATTTTGCTGCTTCGAGTATTCATTTAGAATGGCGTTTTGTTGTTTTGGGCGGTAACACTGCTCTCTCGTGGTAACAGCGAATATGAAAGAACTCATCTAACTTGGCTGGATCCAGCTGCTACCTGTTAAGACCAACAAAACGGACGATATTGCTTGAACTAATATGTTTTTATTATTGCATTAGTAATTTAGTTTATAGGTGTATTTGGCAGTTTTTCAGGAATATATGTGTTTGAAAGATTTGTTAAGAGCATTGTAAATTAAAAAAAATTGTTAGCACATAGACTTCATACTATATATCGACGGGACACGGGGCCGATTAATAGGGAGCCCATCGTCATCAAAGCTGACCGAGTGGAAACACAAAGAGCTTTTTATGTTGAAAATTCTTGTGAATAAATTCATTGAAAATTCTTGTGAATAAATTCTTAAATGCCTGAATTATTTTTAGAATTTACGTAAAACAGTCAATTCTTGGTTAAAAGCAAAAAAACTGGGCAGTTAGCATTTATTTTAGTAGTCGATTAATCGATAAACTAGTTTGTCGAATAATCGAGTAATCGCATTACGAATATGGAAAATTAAAATACCTGAGCTGAGCCTAAAAAAATAAGGATCTATGTACAACAAAAGAAAAATTGGCTAACTTACAGAGCAAAAGTCCGCTAGCTTAAATGCTATAAAACGCTTTTTTTTTCTTTCTTTCTTTTTTTTACAATACTCTTAACAATAGGTTCAGACGCATATTTCCACAAAAACGGCCAAATATACCCATAAACTAAATTACAAATGCATTAAAAAAACAGTAGCTCAAACAAAAACTTGGCTTATGTTGGTCTATGTTGGAGCAGCTGCATTCGGCCATGTGAAATGAGGCAGACTAGAGGGCAGTGCATCCACTCAAATCAATAAAACTGAATGCAAACACTTTCAAAATAAACCATTACAACGCCACAATAATTAAACGAATACTCGAAGCAGCAAAATTTAATCCGAATCTTTTTTTTCTCATCGAATACTCGAGTTAATCGATTAATCGTTGCAGCACTAATTTATTTCACGTAAATATATCGAATGTGCTGCTAGTCTTTAAGCCACTGTGTCGTCGGCAGCCTTACAACAAACAGCATTTTACGTTGAAAATTCTTGTGAATAGATGCTTAAATCCCTGAATTCTTTATAGATATGAACGTAAAACAGTCTCGATTCTTGGTTAAAAGCAAAAAACAGGCAGTTAGCATTTATTTTAAGTAAATATTGCGAATTATGACACCAATGCCGTAGCGATTAATTTCTCCCATTGATTTTTTTCACAACATTTCAAAGCATGGTACAAAAAATATAATAATTACGTGGAATCTTCAAACAAATCACTCCTGAGACAATCCTTCCTGTTTGTATGCGGTACAGCTTTCATACTTTTTCAACCTAAATCCGGCATTGGATTGCTGCACTTGTTTGAGAACAACTGCGACCGACTTCAAGAGAGTGAAGCGGAGAGTGGGGCAGCCCCCTACGTGAAGGCGTGGCTCTGTGTCTGGGGAATGTGTCCCATCAATATCATTATGAAGTCTATGGTAAGCATTTTGTAGCATTTAAGCTAGCGGACTTTATCAAGTCTATGGTAAGCATTTTGTAGCATTTAAGCTAGCGGGCTTTTGTTATGCAAGTTAGCCAATTGTTCTTTTAATGTACTTTGATCCTTATTTATTTTCCTATACTGTTGGAAGCTTATGTTCAGGTATTTTAATATATTTTATAAAATATATATATTTTTCTTTTAAATGTATTGCACAATTCTGAATAGTTTGAAAAAACACTTGGGTATTTTATTTTGTTTTTGCATTTAATGCTCATTTTAAAGAGCAATCTTAGCAAATCTTTGTTTTAAACCTTTTAAAACGCATTAAATGTCCCTAATTCGATTACTCGATTATTCCAACAAATTGATAGATTAATCGATTACAGTGAGACCTCGCTACTTTGTGCCCCTCAGTCCATCATGGATCTTCATTCAATTTAAAATTTGTTTTAAATAAATAAATACAGTATTTTATTTAAAAATGTTAAGATATATGCATGTATACCGTAACTTTCGGACTACAAGGCGCAACTGACTATAAGCTGCCACCCACCAAATTTGGCACAAAAACAGTTGCCTGGCTCTGCCAGACTATTCTCCCTGTATATTTCAAACACTGACAGTATAGTCTGGGAACCATCCCATTAAGGGCCTCTCGAGCAGGTACAAAATCAATCGACAAATCAGATTTGTTTATTTGCGTGACGTGTTCTTAACGAGCAACGTCACTCTTGCGTGTCGAAAGTCGTCTCCACAGAAACACAGATGGTGAACGGCAGAGCCGAGAATATGTTCCAATCCACGGTAAAATACGTTTTAAATCACCAAAAACTAGGGCTGTCAAAATTATCGCGTTAACGCGCGGGAATTAATTTTTTAAATTAATTTGACGCAATTAACGCACATGTCCCGCTCAGACAGTATTCTGCCTTTTGGTAAGTTTTACAGCAAGGCTTTTTGTGCTGTAACAGCGAACTCTTGTGGTCGCTTTGCGACATGGTTTATTTTTTTCTTGCCAGTTCAATATGGCTGCACGACGTCTCGGACTGACGCCTACGTTGTAATGTTGTGCTTATATGATCCTTGGACAAGATTTGTCCGTAAGTATGGTTGTTGTAAAGAATGTACATATTATGTTAGTAAGCGAAATGTTATATTTTTTGTATGAGACGCTTTTTATGTTTAGTGAACCTGTATAGCGTGCTAAGCTAACGTTGTTGCTAATGCAATGCTTGTGTACTTTTATTTTGTAGTTTTATGACGGTCTAAAGAGGACAATGGTTTGAGGCTATTTTATCAATAAATCAGATGAAAAAGGAAGAAGTCTGATTATTAAGGCATCGTTCACTAGCTGTCTAGCTTTGGAAAAAGTAGACGCTTCGGAGTGAGGACAGCATAGACAGATTTAAATGACAGTAGAGTGAAATGCCCACTACAGTCCTTATGTTGAATGTACAGTGGGGAGAACAAGTATTTGATACACTGCCAATGGGTTTTCCCATTGGCAGTGTATCAAATACTTGTTCTCCCCACTGCATATATCCATCTTGTGTCTTATCTTTCCATTCCAACATTTTACAGAATATATATATAATTTACAGAAAAATCTGTGTCTGAACCAGGTCAGAGCATTGTGAAAAAACTTTAGCATTTTATAGCATTTAAGCTAGCTGACTTTTTCTATGCAAGTTAGCCAATTGTTCTTTTGTTGTACATAGATCCTCATTTAAAAAAAAAAGAAAAAAAAAAAAGTATACCGTTTGAGGCTCAGCTCAGGTATTTTAATTTTTCATGTTCCTTATCCGATTACTTGATTATTCGAACTAACTAGTCCATCGATTAATCGACTACTAAAATACTCGATAGCTGCAGCCCTAATGATCACTCAGCACAGACCTTGAAAGGCTGAAGCATCATGGCAACTCTAGCTAAGATAACAAAAAAAATTACCAAGCAGCACCAGACATTTTTTGTGTGGAGCGCAGCACGTCACATGAGTGACACGGCCAAACGCTGCTAACTATGCGTGCTAACTACACATGTCACACATTGTGAACTTATGACGGAAACTATGGCGAATTTTCATCTCGTTCTCATCTCGTCAGACGAAAACTGGCATTCGTCTCGTTATGTTTTAGTCCCCCAAGACATGTTTTCAGCTTGTCATCGTCACGAAAATAATTTGTCATCGACGAAATATTTTAATTTCATCGGTGACGAAAACAGCACCACAAATCGTATCCTATTATGAGCTACCCAGACGTTCCCACCCATATTATTTATGTACCGACTGCAGCTCTCACCATCCCACAATGGCTTTGCCCTTCAAACCATAATTCAACCGGACTGTTTGGATGTCTCCTGCTCTGTTTTGAGCGCATGTGATGAATCACAGGCCACAGAAGAGGAAGGACGTGACGCTCAAAAGACTTTTGAAATGAGCTCTTGATTCCACATCTCTTACCTCAACAACACTGATGACGATAATGAAGATGGGTGGGGGGCAGCAGTTGGCCCTCTCCAAATAAGTGCTTCGGACATCTTCCGGAAGCATCCACCTGGAGATGCCTTGCTGAAACTTTTCTAAGCATCCCAATTTCCGCCTCCCGTCGGGATGGTGTTCCTGTTGTTCCTGTTTTGCATCTTCTTGCTCCACAGGGAACGGCTCCCGCTGCTCGAGGTCCACGTCAGCCATCGCCACTAAGCTGTGACAATACATTGAAATGGTAATTTAAAGCAACCTAAATAAACTTCTAAACTAAATTACAAATGTATAAACAATTATGTTAGCTCATACAAAAACGTATGTTGGTCTTAACAGGGAGCAGCTGGATCCAGCCATGTTACATGTCATATTCACTGTTGCCACTAGAGGACAGTGTAGCCACCTAAATTTACATGCATCTATACTTACAGAATTTAATTTAAGAAACTACTTCCAGAACCAAGTTATTTTGTAAGTAGAGGTACCACTGTATATTACTATATAAAAGAGTTCTAAAAACATTTATGAACACTTTATTTACATCTACTTATGTACACTTACAGACGTATCATATGAGTGAGAATGAATGTACAGCACAGACATTATTTTATGTATGTTATTAATATTTTATTTACATTTCAAACTATTGTTTAAATGATACATGTGCATTTATAGAGTTTTATATACACAAAAAAATTTGTTTAAAATGGGGGTGACACTACTTCGTGGCTTCTCCCTTTACGCGGTCGGTTCTGGTCCTCAATAACCGCGATCCCATCGCAGATTTTTTTTTTTCAATTAAAAACAAAAAATATACAGATGAGCTGTCCAGAGTCGATCACATAATCTCACTCTCCCTGCTCTTTGTTGGTCAGGCAGTGCACTGGAGTTGCTTATAAAAGTTAATGATGATTGACAGACGTTTAATGTTTGATCAAGCGAACTTCAACCGCCGTATGCGTCAATCATTGTTTAACTTGTTAAACAGTTGCTGTGGCAACTCATTGTGTGTGAGTAGTTTGAGCGGATTGGAGTGGACTCACTCAATGAAGCATTTAACAAAGACAAGCATTGTTCTGCTTTATTCTTGTTTAAAAGTAATTCGGTGGGACAGTAACATGTTTAAAACTTAATCATTATTACATTTGAAGAAATCATTTACTAAAATATATAGATATATATGGCGAAAACACTGACAAGGCTGAAAAAGCAGTTTCTGCTCTTGCACCTCTCTTTAAAATAAACTATTTTAAGCCAAAACAAGTGTTGTGTTTGATAGAAAAAATATGTCTATACGCTGCCATAGCAGTTTCATGGCGTTTTAAGCCCCCGAACTATTTTTAATTTGTCTGTTTTATCCTGGAGACCCCCGTTTACAGACATCGCGCAACCGCTTGTTTCAACCCAGCCATAAAAAGAAGGTAAGTAATCGTGTTTATTATTCGAAATGTCTGTCATTTTTAGCTTAGAATCATTTGAATTGATGTCTTATATTCTTAAAATTCTTAAAATGTATTCACTCGCATATTTTAGACTTCTAAACAAATTACGTCACAATGAAAAAATAGTGTCTGTAAATAGATCACGGCCATCTACCTTATAAATATCGCTTAATTGTATTTTTTTTTGTTACTGTCGCATTTCCCCGATGTCTTAGATGATAATCGATCCAAACAAAGAAAAATTGAGAGAAAAAAAAAAAACGTTTAAAAGGGTAAACAAAGAAAATCTAAATCACTCCTTGATGTCTGCGATTTCTGCATTACCACTGTTATATTACTGTGTTTCACCTATAAAATCCCCAAAAAGTCCAGCTGTGGTCATTCACAGCTGTGGCTAGACAATCGGTGAGACA
The DNA here is from genome assembly GCF_030265065.1 of Corythoichthys intestinalis. Lineage (NCBI taxonomy): Eukaryota > Metazoa > Chordata > Actinopteri > Syngnathiformes > Syngnathidae > Corythoichthys > Corythoichthys intestinalis. The sequence goes on from NC_080398.1 coordinate 881,810, forward strand.
TGCCACAGTTTTTCGATCGAAACACGGTAAGTACGCGAAATCTCGTTAAAATCATGGTTTCTGTAATTATGCTCTCTCATATCAAGTTAGGGTTTAGGGGTTTCATTTTTATTTTAAATCCCCTCCAGTTCAAAATTTTTCTTCCTCCAGAAAATTGAGATTTTAAGCTTTCCAATGATGTATCACACATGCATATCGGAAAATTTTGAAATTTGGCCAAATTGGGGGTCTCAGAGCAGAAGTTCCCAAGTTGTTTTGTTTTTTTAAACGTGTCTTCTGTATATCAATCTTCAATGCTAAATCTGAATAAATACATTGAACACACACACACACATAAATAATTCATTTGGGGCTGGGGGCGCTACTTCGCGGTTTTTCATTTTACGCGGTCGGTTCTGGTCCCAATTAACCGCAATAATTGAGGGGTACTACGTGCTCCCTGAGCGCTCCTTCCTCATTTGTTCGCCTCAAGGATGAATAAATCTTCACAATGTTTTATCAATATTCTTTGTAACGCTTTTAAGATAAACACTACAATAAAACTCGAGACACTGACTCACAACGTGCCATTCTTTTAAAAAGGCAAACTTACCTCGAACTTCAACGAGATGCGTGCTTCTAGTAGAAAACAAATATTGACGTGATACTTGGATTAATAAGTGACCTCTTCAGTCCTCATTTGGTTAGTTGCCTTTGTGTTGTTTTGAATAGTTCAGTAGTAGCGAGCCACCATGTTGCTAACCGGCGTCGTTGCCTCGCGTCTTGAATAAAAAATGACGGAGGCGGAGGGTAGGAAAATGGCTCTCGAAGATAATTATAGTCCCCCGAGTTTTCCCCCTTTCCTTCCTCCCAGCGACTAAACAAACAAACCGCGCGTTATTCGGAATATGTCAGCGTGCGACTCCAGAGTTCCGAGGAAGCCCGGAGGAGAACCAGGAGGGCGGCTACCAATTCCACAGCTGCTCCTTACCTGACTCTACCTGCTCGCCCCTCCTTTTGGTGCCACACCCGGAAGCTGAGACAAGAAAGGCGGGCTCAATTTGCCTAGCTTGTCAGTCCATAGACGAAAAAGCAAACTGGGTAAGCACAAGCAGTAAATCCCTCCATTTTTCAGACTACTCAGTCATGTGAATTTAACGTGATTTTGTATGCTTCCAATTCTGAACAAGGGACAAAAGGAGTGTTATATTAATTGACCGCGAGATGGTGCCAGAGTCCGTGTTGTGCTTACTTATGCTGCTTTCAAATTCTCTGGGAAAGATGCTGCCTAGCACTTGCTAATTGTTTGTAACAAACATTTTAGAAAACACTTGCGTTACCAAAAAAAAAAGAAAAAGTTTTTATAAATGTGTACACCTTGTTATCACGTTGGCGTCAAGAAAACTTGCGAATTGACGGTAAATATTCTTAGAAAACTTAAAATTTCTTACCATTTACGACCTGTACGCGCTCTGCCGTTTTGAAAAATGGTACACTCATCTCAGAAAGTCACGTATCATAATAAAATCTGAGTTGTCCAGTAGAAAATACGACCTGACCCGGCATTCATGTGCAATATTCGACTCGACAAGTGGTATTTACTAGGGTTGGGAATCTCTGGCATGAAGCCGATTCGATATGTATCTAGATACACAGGTTACGATTCGATTAAAAAACGATACATTTTTATGGCCGAGCGATTCGATTCGATAGTTTAAAAACGATACGGTTCGATACAGAGTGAAAACGATACGATAGTAAACATTTGTTGTGTGTGTTCGTACAGTATTTTAAAAATATAAAATAAGACCACATTACTAATAGCAAAATTAAACAAAATTTCATACCAACGTCATGTTTTATTTTTTTATGAAAAAAAAATTAAGGCTTACTATATGACCGTCATTTTGTTGGCTGGAATTGATAATAAAACTCCATTGACAGACAACAATAAAGAGCAGTAATTCAATTACTGTATTTCCTGGTGTTTTGAACACAACAGGTAAGTAATTTAAGTGCAAACTTTCAACGTAAACATCTTACAAACAAAAAATATTAATTATATGCAGCAGCTCTAGAATTTTTTTTTAAACCTGCTAGTGTTATTATAAATAAATAATAAATTATGCTTTACGACTGGTATAATTGGGGGAATAAAAACAAGGCATTTTAGACAGGTCAATAATCATTACTTTAACCTAATACACAGCAAAGTCATTCAATTATGCCTGTGCTTCCTCATTTTTTATTCCTCATCACTGTCCCTATCTTTTTTGAAGGGCAGATTTTTCTTGAGGAAGATCAACTAATCCACATGTTCATGTTTAAGTAGACTGCGTTTCGTGGAGACAATATGCCACCCTTTCCACCATTGTAGTGGGTTATTCTTCAGGATTAAAAACTCACGATCTGTGTACGCTCCACACTTCACACAAACTCGGTCCCATGTGAACATATCTGGCTGCCTTCATCACTTCAAAGTCCGACTTTCGTTTTCCTGGGTGCGTTGAAAATCAATCGCTGCACGTTGCTGGCGTCGGTGATCACACTGTCCATTGTTTTAGCATGTTGCTTCGTTGCCACTACTAGTTTCGTTTTGGGCTGTGAGGAACATGCTACGGAGCGTGCGTTACAGTGGCTTCGTTAGCTCTCACGTTGTTATGACACGCCCGTGACGATCGGGTAATGACGGCGACTAGTAGCGGTTCTGCCGAAATGCATGGGAAGTTGAGGCAACCACGACCGTGAGAAGTGCTTGTCCATATTATATCATGCGTGCGGTCTCGATCCAAGTGCGCTGTGTGGTGAATGACACAAGCGCAGCATGTGAAGCAAAATATTAAGCAATGCATTGAGCTAGGCATTAGAAGCCGATTCTTGTGCTCGCGATAGCCGAATTCTATTTCTACTATCGGTTCATTGAATATTTAATGGCTAATTACTGTCGAATGGTAACTTTACTAACGATACATCTGTATCTCTCACCTGTAAAACCGGATATCCGGTCGTATCGGTTTATCGTTCTCAAGCTTAGTATTTACCATAATTACGACACCATATGAAGGCAGCATTTCACTAAGTGTGTCCAAACTGCAGCCCGCTGTCCGGTTTTTGACCTGTAGCCAGTGATAAAAATGGCCTGCACAAGAAGTTGAAATTCAACCTACATTGTTGCAGTTCTCTGCTTTACCATTAGATGGAGCTAGTGATTTAAAAAGTGCCTGTAAAAAAGTGCCTTGCATGTTGAAAACAATGGAGGAAACTCTGGGATTTTTTTTTCAATAAAGTAATATAAAAAAATAAAATAAAAAATAGAAAATGCAATTTCCGCAGAAATTGTGATTGTAGCATTACTGTGATCATTGGTATATTGGGTCACTTCTTGTTGATTTGAGGGCATTTCGGGTTCACTTCCTGTTCATATTGGGTGACTTCCTGTTGATTTTGAGGCATCCGGAGTTACTTCCTGTTGATTTTGGGTCATCCCAGGGTCACTTCATGTACATATTGGGTCACTTCCTATCAATTTGGGGTTATTTCAGGGTCACTTCCTATCCATTTTAAAGCATCCCAGGGTCACTTCCCGTACATATTGGGTCACTTCCTATTGACTTTGAAGCCTCCCAGGGTTACTTCCTGTACATATTGAGTCACTTCCTGTCGATTTGGGGTTATTTTAGGGTTATTTTGTTGATTTTGAGGCATACCAGGGTCACTTCCCATTCATCTAGGGTCATTTGGGGTCACTTGGGTTAGAAACACGTTAATTTGTGCCGGATTAACATCAGACACCTCTTGATTTTGGCCTTCCTGTGTTCCGGGACTTAGTTGGGCAGATCCAACACCTCTCATGTATAGAAAATAATAGTAATATAAAATGTTATTTAAAAATGTATAAAATTAAATTACATGCATAAATTAATTTGCAGAACAAAATCCCAAGAATTGTATGTTGTTTATAAAAATTTAATGTCATTTTAAAGAGTCGAAAATTTGTTGACGCACTGAAAAACTGTACCAACAAATCACGCCCCTGACATTAAAAAAAAACTTGTGGAAATTTGAGGCATCTTGGGAGCAAGCAGCCAGGATTGAATGGTATTTCAACATGCTAAAAAGACAGTTGCATTTCCTGTCTTTTTCAAAAAGAAGGAAGATGGATCAAAACGAGTCAGAAAAGAAACAACAGGCGATGAGGGCAGCTGCAGCAATCATGTCAACGGGCAGGACCAGGTGCAGCAGGTGGCTAGCGCCGCAGCAGCTAGCCAGGTTCACGGACAGCCAGCCAAGCCGGGGCAGGAGGCTGCTACCGAGGCAGCAGCTGGTCAGGTTCAGCGCCATCCGGAGTGGGGCCAGCTACAGCGCTAGCAGTCAGCCAGGTGGACCACCAACAGCCGGAGCAACAGCCCAGTACCCTTATGGGAAATTCCGGTTTGGCTTGCACAATTTGCAAGGCGCTGGGAACTTTGGGGCCAGAGGTGGGGGGGTGAACCTCTCAAAAGAATGGGTTTGTGTTATTGTAATCTGATTTTTTTTTTTTATGTTTTACAAGTTAGACCTGTTGAGAAACTAATTGATAACTGTGTACTGTAAGTCCCACCTGTGGTTATGTGGGCAATTCCCCGTGCTGTGCAGAGAATAGCCTAAATAATTGTAAATTTTTGTCATAACATTTATACCATAGATATTATCTGAAATTGAGGCTTGTAAGTCCCACAGCATGGCAAGTGGGCATTTGCGTGCCGTTTTCAGCACCATTTTCTGCGTATGTTCCGGGACCTATGCCCATCTTGTCATCCTTGCGCTGTCATATGTACTTTGCGTTCCGGCACCTTATGATTTACAAATTAAGCACTGGTTAGTAGAGGCATGCGAAATTTCCGATTCTTAGATTATTCGCGATTCGGCCGTGGAAGATTCGAGAACGATTCACAAACATCCAAATTCCGATTATTGAATTATACCAGGTAAAGCAGAACTAAAACACAATCGGTGCAGTCTTCAGGACGCAATGAGGAACGGACGGAGAGCAAATATGTTCAACTCATGCCGCTAGATAAAAAAATTAATACCTGACTGCGGCCGACAGCTGGTTCAAACAACGCCCAGTTGCTAGTTGCAACAAACATACGGCCACATACGGCTATAGTAGATATCACATATATGTAGAACTAGATCTAAATGACAGACGACTGCGGTGTTAGAACATATAAAAAGAACTAGATGCGAAACGACAGGCTTAGTAGTTGCCGCGTTGCAAACAGCCGCCATCTTAAAGCTGCTCTAGAAGGCTCTGTTGTAGCGAACCTAATTAACTTTTTATCTGAAATACTCCTAAATCAGCAAAATCTTGACTTAAGTTTTAAAACTTTGACATATTGTAAGTAGACAGAAGGGAAATTTTGGAATAACGGGAGCAATTTTAACAACTTTAGCGGTTGATTCACATCATTAAATTAATTGTAGTTTAAAGCTGCTGAAACAGAATGGGGACTTGAGTATTTTATTTAATGTTTTAACTGTTAACTTGATACATAAATATTAGTTTGGTTTTGCCTAATAGGATTTTAAAACTATTTTGGAACTCATGTACTAAACATTAAAAGGGGGGGTTTGGGTGACATCAATAATCGATTTATAATCGAATCATAGCCTCTGAATCGTAATTGTAATCGAATCGTTAGGTACTCAAAGATTCCCACCTCTACTGATTAGATATCTATTCAATTGGAGTGAATTGAAGTTTTGTTGCTATTAAAATGAATGGCGAATAGGGCCATTGGAAATCAATGAGAAATTTTGGCCATTGGAAATGAATTGGTATGTTTTTGGCAAATTACGGACGAGAAGTACATTTTTTATCAAAAACTATCGAACATTTATGCACCTAAGTATCTTTTTTTTTTTTTTTTTTTAATTGTGTATAAATTAGGGCTGTCAAAATTAACGCGTTAACGGGCGGCAATTCATTTTTTAAATTAATCACATTCAAATATTTAAAGCAATTAACGCATGCGCGGAACGACCCACTCAAGCATTGCCGCGAACAGACTACAATGGCGCCGTTGGAATGGACGCAGGTGTTACCGGCACCCGCCAGGGGAGCTGCTGTTATTTTCAATGTGACCGGCTTTTTCAGATTGAGCAGTGAGGAAGAAAGTGGTCGAGCGAGAGAGGGAGCGAGAGAGTAGAGAAAGTGCGCAGTTAGCGCAGGCTCAAGTGCGGCGTCCCCCACATGCTTTTGTTTTGTTAATAAAAGTACCCACAAATAGCCATCCAACGGCTCTCTGTGTTTATATGGAAATCGGATGAACCGAGCCAACCGACAACAACGAGCCAAAATGAATCGCCGGTCCATAGCACCGCCAATTACCAAGAAGGACGAATTGGTACCGCATGCATTTATTTTGAGCTGCGCTATTTAATGGGATAAGCGGTGGCATCTCTTCCACAACTGTTATTGCTATTGTGGCAAGTGACATGAGGAAGAATACCTGGAAATTATCTTTTTCTTAACCCCATGTATTGTACTCAACGCAGAGAAGATATACCATTTGCAGCAACCACTGTGACTCATGGTTGCTCAAATTCCCATCATGCATTTGGGCGGATAAGAACATTTAAGTCGCTACAGTATCATTTAGTTTATCATTTTGTGAAAGCACAACAAAAATAATATTCCTATCTCTCAAAAATAATGTTCACAAAAAGAAAAGCGCTCAATGCAAAGAGATCTGGCATTCCCAATCAAAATAGCTATGCAAAATAATACTCTATTCAAACATTAAGTTTAGCTCAACAAATACACTAGATGGCAATATTTCGTCACAATATACAAACTATCAAAATTACTATAACTTGTACTCACATTTATCTTTTAAGAATTACAAGTCTTTCTATCTGTGGATCCCTTTCACAGAAAGAATGTTAATGCAGTCTTGTGGATTTATTGTTATAATAAACAAATACAGTACTTATGTTCAGTATGTTGAATGTATATATCCGTCTTGTCTTATCTTTCCATTCCAACAATAATTTACAGAAAAATATGGCACATTTTAGAGATGGTTTGAATTGTGATTAATTACGATTAATTTTTAAGCTGTGATTAACTCGATTAAAATTTTTAATCGTTTGACAGCCCTAGTATAAATGATGTAGACAAATTTTAGGACGAGTTGTTAAGTAACTATCACGCCCCTGACTTACACAAATGTTCTGTACATGAAAGTTATCAAACCATACTAAATAGGAAACATTTCCTCAACAACATTGGATGCAAAATGGAAAAACTCATTTGACAGCTTTTAAATCACTGGACTTTTTATTTCTTCAAAGAGGCGGAGGGGAAAAAAAATAGAGCACATTCTCATTTTAGAGAGAACGGGTGAGCGAGAAGGGAGGACATGAGGCGTTAAATACAGCTGTTCAATCCAAAAAGCTTCCATCACATGAGCAAAGAAGCTTTTGTCATTGACAGCGCCAGGCCAGAGAATGGACACGTGAGGGATCGGTTTCAGTCCGTATTTTCAGAGCGAGTGAAAGACAGGAAAGCTGAAAGAAAAATAAAAGGTTGGGGTGCCGTGACGAAGGTTGTCTCTTGAGATTTCCGCACATTTTTGGCCGTCAGCGACAGTTTTGGATAAAAAAGCGGATAACCATGGCACTGTGTGTATGTGTGGGCGTGCAGAATGTGGGGATAAAAATGACAAATCAAGCAGTAGTAGTAGTAGTGTGTGAGGGGAGAAACTGGAATCCCAAGGTGGTGCGTTCAGGAGACGTCTGCAAAAGAATGAACCAAGTGTGAGGAGTCCCAGCCCTTATTTTTACACATGAAAAAGGTGTTTGTGTACTTACAACTAGCAGGCCGGGCACCGTATCTTCGCATGATCTGATCTTGTGTGAATTTCACAAATGATTCATATTGTTCTGTGGTAAAAAGACCAAATGTTGAACATTGCTGGCCAGTGGAGTATCCAGCAGAATCCATATAGTCGTGGTTTACCTGAGAGTTTGATGTTGAGGATGTGTTCGTACTCCTCGCGGATCTTCTCCTCGTGGTCTTTGAGCAGACGCTCGCACAGGTAGCTCACCTGCTTCAGCGTGAACGAAGGCTGGTCCCGTCTTGAGGCGCCTGACCAAACAAAGGGTTTCCAGTTAAATGTTTTCTAATATAAAATCAGTTCTTCCACAAATTTTAAAGTCAACGTTTCAAGATGTCCAGGCCCTGCAGGAGCAAAGCACTTAGGCTTTTAGATATACCGTATTGGCCCAAATATAAGACTGTGTTTTTGCATTGAAATAAAACTGAAAAAAGGGGGGTCGTCTTATATTCGCGGTCTAGACATTATACCCATTTACGACGCTAGATGGCGCCAGATATCATTGAAGCGAATGCTGAATGATGTTCTGTCATAACAGATCTGAGCTACTCTCAAGTTTAACCAGTTTGCATTATTTTATTGCAATGTTTTTCCTCATTCAGATTTGTTTCAAGACTACAGTTAGTTAGACCTCACTTTGATGGTTATTGCAGTTATTGCAATTTTGTTGTTTTATCACAATAGATTGGTTTATTTACATTTCAAAAACCAGAAGCCATTCATTTACGAATGTGATTGCACATATTTAAAGGTTCAGATATTAAGATTTGAATGAGGCAAAATAACATGCTTTTTCTCTCAAATATATTGGTATAATCATTTTTGTCAGATGCACTGTAATTATTTTCTGTATAAAAATTAATTTGGTGTTTAAAGTCTTTTTTTCAAAATTGAGTCTTGAAAAAGAGGGGTCGTCTTATAATCAGGGCCGTCTTATAGTCGGGCCAATACGGTACTTTCCTATATACACACACACAACATAACTGTTGCATTTTTTTGTAAAATGCTGCTGTTAAATCCTGTTAGAGCTTTTATAGTGGGTTATGCATCTTCTACCTGGTGGGGAGCTGGGGGCGTGCAAGGATGTAGATGGGCTGGCGACATCAGAGGGTCCGCAGTTCTCAGTTTGGTTGAAGGCCCCCTCCAACTGCCGCCTCCTCTGGATCCTGCTGTACTCTTGGCGCAGGTTTTGAAAGATTTGCTCTGTAGAACCACAGGCGAAGAAACAAATGTCTTTTTTTTTTATACTGATGGTTTACAAAAAGTAGACCTTATTGTTGTCTGTCCAAGATGCCATTTATAAGCAGACATGTTTCCCCATAAATACACATTTTAATCAAACTGAAGAAGTAAACAAGTGACCAAATTGTGCTCCAGTTGTTGACACATAAGTGCTGATTTGCGTGTCAGTACAAACATGCCAATATTGAGTTGTAAAATTTGTTCAAAGTTCAGGGAAGGTTTCTGTAAAAAAAAAAAAAAAGCAAAGTGATAAGCAAATGCAACCTGATCTGGAGTCAAGATAAAAGGGTTTTTGTAAACTCAAATTTTCTCATCAAATGATGGATAAACAGGGCTTATCGATTCAAAGTTCCACAACTATGGGGGGGAATAGCGCCAAGTGTTCAAAAATTGAATGTTGCAGAAGGGATTCTAGCAAGATGTAAGAAAGGATCTATAATAAACAACTGCCCATTTCCTTATCATTTTTGTAAATATTAGGGCTGCACGATATCCCTTTTTTTAAAAAAAAAAAAACATATCGATTACTTCCTGCTCCTCAAGGCCGATACCGATAAGATAACCGATAATATATGTATATAATTTTTCAATGTATATTCACCTGAGTTTTTGAACACCAGTAGGCCAAAAATACTAGGTGGATTTAGCATGAATTTGCCTTTGACCTAACCAGAATTTTCACGATGACATGAACATTATTATAATGAACAAAACAAAAACAAGAACAATTTTGACTTCTAATAAAAGGGCCCATATTAATGTTTTCCAAATAAATATAATTTGAGTCAATCACAATCAGTCAATATATCATTGACAATGTGTTCCCCTGAACAAGGATCACTGAACTAGTGTTGTCAGTAACGCGTTAATTAGTAACGCGTTACTGTAATCTGATTACTTTTTTCAGTAACGAGTAATCTAACGCGTTCATTTTTCTACACCAGTAATCTGATTAAAGTTAGTTTCCTTAGTGTCTCTGCGTTACGATTTTTTAGAGCTGAAACAAATACTCGAGCAACTCGAGTTTAAAAACTGATCCGAGTAATTTTATTCACCACAAGTATTCGTTTATTTTGACAGCTCTAAGCATCATGTTTTGCTCAGACTACTTTTAATGCGGGACAGCGCGCTGATGTTACGTGCGTAGAGGACGAAGCAAAAAAACAACAAAAAAACAGTGCAGCAGACAACCGCTACACACGACGCCGACATTGCTAAATACTTGCCCGCACGATGCTAGTTGATAGCAGGTAGCGTCTGATGCGTCTCAGAGATCACATGTATGTTGAACTAGATGCGAAATGACAGACTCGGCCGCGTCTGGGCAGCGTTAGTAAACGGCCGCCATCTTAAAGCAGTAGAGCGCTAAGCGCTAATAAATAAGATTAACGTTACTGTCACAAGCTCACGTAACGTTAGCCCTGCGGAGGGCTAGGTTTCTATTAATTATGACCACTGTCGATGCGTGGCTAACGTGTCTTACATACAGACTTTAACATAACATAGCATTGTGGAGTGATGAGGGTGTAAAATAAAAACTCAATAATGCTAACTATCAATTTTAGCTCAGTAGTCATTGCTGGATAAAACACCAAGTAGCACTGGTCCCTAATGTGCTCCAATACAGCCTGTATCATACATTTATTTTGAACACTGCAAAAACTCAAAATCCTATCAGGACTCACAGTTTAGACTAACTTAAAACTTAACTAGAACTTAAAAATGGCTTGACACAAATAGAAATTCAATTGAAACACGTGGGGAAAAAAAATCCTAACTTTTAAGTGATGTGTGTTATCAAGCGTAACGGCATTTTTAGATAAGATATATATATATATATATTTATATATATATATTTTTTTTAATAAGATCTAAAGGTTTTTTGAGTGAAAAGCAGTGAATTTTTTTTTTTATTGTAGTTACATCTGAGATGCAATTGTTCGCTGTTTTCAACAATATACATCGAAAATAAAGACATTGATTGACTGAAAATGGATCAAGATTAGATGAAATGTCCTGTTTTCTCATGTATATTTATAATTGCTCTTCACCTAAAAATATATTTGTTTTATCCGATTACTCGATTAATCGATAGAATTTTCAGTCAATTACTCGATTACTAAAATATTTGATAGCTGCAGTCCTACTATTTTTTTCATCGCCTCATAACGTATGTAAATGAAGATTATTGTAGTCATGTACGAAGAGCATTTTGAATAGAAAATGCTAAAATAAAAGGTTCCCGGTACGTGTTTCCATGACAACCTCTGTTTTGGTCTCGTGTCACATGTGTTGTGGGACTGAAGGCGTGGGCCAGGCGGGTCGACATTGAAGTCGAGTGTTGACACGTTGCGAGGGAATGTTGATCTGTGGATATCCATGAATGAAGGTGAGTATTTTTCCTTCATTCTGGAGGGTATCAGCAAAAGGTTGGACTTCCTACATGCGCGGCCGCTTTGTAACTTTGCTGTAGCAACGGCGGGCAGTCATCGCTCAAAGTTGGCAAGCTTTGTTTACATCATATGCGTGTTGCACATTTATGCCGTGAGGTGATGTGTTCGTTTAGCATCTGTGGGATGTGTTGTAAGTCCGATTGAGTGTAAAGTGCTTAGTTGCCGCCACGTTTTGTGGCCAAATTGACCGCGTGTGTGTGTTGAGAGGACTACTTCCGGGTTGTGGACCGCGCGTATGCGCGTCCACCACCTTTGCAATTTTGTGCAGTCAGTTTGCATTATTTTACATTGGCACTGATACGCTGTTAACCATAAGCCGAAATTCCCAAGTTTTGACATTAGGCTTAATCTTAAGAGTTGGCAGGGTTTAATTGGTCGGTGGAGTTGATTTCAACAAATTCCAAGCAGTTTGTCAGATATTTCTTAATTTCAGGGCTCCGGAGTGGCTAAACTAGCGCGAAATTCTGATATTCCCCTTTAAATTCAATCATCGTAAAGTAAATTACATGTGATGACATTTTTCTGTTGTCATTCTTATGTTGAGGCGGCAAAGGGAGAAAAATGGGTAAAAAGTAACTGACAGATTACTTTTAAAGTAACTTAGTTACTTTGATAATGAAGTAATCAGTTAAGTAACTAGATTACTTTTTTAAGGCGTAATCAGTAATTAAATTACTTTTTCAAAAAATCTGACAACACTGCTGAACTAAAACAAACATACTCAACAGGTATTGTGCTTTGTCAGCAGATAAAACATTTGAGGCTAATGGGGGGTGGGGAGACAACCTACTTTAGCCAGCTATTAAACACTGGCACTCTTCTCCAAAACGCAAACTTACGGTTAAAAGGTGACACTTCAAACATGAAAAATCGCTGGTTAACAGCATTTGCAAACAAAATTATAAATTATTACTGACACCACACGCAATGATAAAAAGAAAATTCACACGCCTCTAGCGATCAGGAATCATTAGTTGTTGACAAAGCGAAATGAAAACCGTGAATGAGTGGAAAAAACACAAGATCAATTTCCTTACTACAAAAATTTATGCTCCTATTGCAACGTACAAGACTATACTAAACAAAGCGAGAATGGCCCTTGTACATCCTCATCAGTAGTATCAACTCAACTCTGGGGGCGTTGCTTGGCAACCATGGCCATGCTGAGCAATCACTCACAGATGCTTCCTTCCGGGAGTTCACAAAGGTGGTTGAGCTAAAAGGTCGACACGCTGACAAAAAGTATAAAATGTTCATCTGAGATAAAATTGTATCTTTTACTAGCTATCATGATAACTCCAAGAAAATTCAACTCGCTCCTCAGTAATTGGCTGAGAGTGGGTTGAGCTTCGTGACAGCTGACATTTAACTCAACACTAAAAGAAGATGCTTGGACAAAATTCCGCGAGACAGACAGGCCTGGCTTGTTAACCCCCCCCCGAAATCCCATGAGGGTCATCTTTGTGAGAACGATACCTGCTGTGCCGAGGTCATGTTGGCAGCTGCTGTGTTGTAATTTAGACAGCCGGAGGGGAAAGTAAAGGACCACCGCACCAGTTCCAACTAGGGACATGTAATTGGGTGGACAAGTGTATCGGAATAGCATCACAAAACAACTAATAAACGGGAAAACAAGCCATTTTCTTCCTGCTCTGAATTGGAATTAGTTTATCGTTAGTAGACATCCAATCCGTTTGAAGTGGGAGGGTGGTTTCGTTCATTCGCTGCCACCCTCCCACTTCAAACGGATTGGACGTCTACGGCCATCAGTGGCAGCCAATGCCAGGCAATGAGTGAATTCTGAGCCATTTTACGTGTCACTTCCAGTTGATTTTGGGTAACTGAACAGGAAGGGGCAGTCTACATGGCGACTCTGCGACACAAAGACGCAATGACTGAGTTGCGGACTCCCCTCGCGTGCATATGGTGCCGGCGAAGACGGAAGGCAAAAACAAAAAATTCTGAATCCTGCCTCCAAAGTGAAAGAATCCGATTGCGGGGGGTAGAGCGGGGCTTCCTCGGCATGCATATCAAAGGCTCCGGCCGCGTGAGACCGCGCTGTTAACGTCAGCACTCGTACACGTCACATTGGGCGTGCGCAGCGCTGCTACTAAACATTAAAAACAGCAAATATGGCGGAATGTCAGCTTTAATTTACTGTTTTAATAATATTTTTAAATTAAATATGTTGAACGTTTCAATTTTTGTGCCTTTTTGAACAAAAGAAAAATGACATCGCTTCGAATGGGTGGGCATATTTTTTTCTGGGCTGAGGGAGCTTGGTGGGGTCAAAGTGCATCATTCTCTGTCGCCCGGTAAATCTGCACTGCCCCCTAGGGCTTGGCATGAATACTACATCGTTTTCATGCGGAATTGCGACATTGTTCAAATGGAGACGCAAATGCAAATTTGAAATAGTTCGTATTCTCAGAGAGTCACCATGTAAACGGCCCCGAAGGGTTTCAAGAATGTCCCCAAATGATTAGAAATTGACTCAAAACTAAGCCTGAACGATATATCGTTTAAACATCGCCATCGCGATGTGTGCATGCACGATAGTCCCATCGCAAGGACGTGCGATAGTTTTTATTTTTTTTAATCCACATACGCCCTGCTTTCTGCTCTGCGCAGAGCCTTACACCCTCCCTCTCGCATTTCTTTGAACCTCACAGTTCAAAGTTCAGTTTGGCAAGTTCAAAGATACAGTTGAAGCGGACGTCACAGCGCAGCAGCTGTCAATCATCGTTTAACTTGTTAAACAGTTTCTGCAAGGAAGCCGCTTTGGAATGAATGTGTGTGTGTGTGTGGAGACGTTTGAGACATATAAATTAAATGCCAGTAGTGATCATGAGGAGTTTGTAATTTCTACATGTCCACCAAGAGTCACAGCTAAGGTAGATAAACAGAAGTATTTAATAAAGCCAAGCATTTTTCTACTTCAGTACTTTATTCTTGTTCAAAAATGATTTGGTTGGACAGTTATGTTTAAAACTGATCGTCATTATTACATTTGAAGTGCTTAAAACCATATACACACACACACACACACACACTTTTTAAAATCATACTTTGGGGAAAAAGTGAGAAAAAAAACATGCCTTATATGTATCTCTTTCCAATGTTAAATCTGAATAAATACATTGAGCACACACACACACAAAAAAAAAATTTGGGGGGCAGGGTGCGCAACTTTGTTGCGGCGGGTTCTGGTCCCTATAGACCCTACCCACCGACATCACAAAACCACGTGCTCGCTGTATGGTTCCGCCCACTTGTCCGTCATTTTGTCTCTGTATTAGCATTGGTTTCAATTGATCGAGGAATTTAAAATGCATTTCATGGAAGACCCGGTGCTTTCTGATGCCGCAAACTCACTGGATGTGTTGCATAAAAGGCGTTATGTGGAAAAGCTTCGTTCTATACAGTCGCCAGATCCATATTTGATGCCCAAATCGATGTTTTTCGACCCACTGTCTTCGCCCTGTCTGCCTGACATCTGCTACGCTGATATTTACAATTATCTTGTCCACACAAAATCAGCCTATTCTCACGAAAATTTGAAAAACTTCAAGAGCTTGGAGGCTTATAAATACTTCGTTGCTGGTTGGGTGAAACAGGTCCTCGTCCACGAAAATTCGGCAGGAATCTATCTTGTGCTTGGAAAGGTGAGTTACGAAATTTTCAATTCAAAATCTTTTGTTATTGCTAACATCCACTGTCAAGTCTAATGTATTTCATGTCGTTTGTCAATGGAGTTAAGGCTTTTAATGTTTATATGGTTTAGAGATAGCACTCTCACTACAAACATACGTGTATGTTGTCGGCGATTAGCCTAGCAATGATCTTAATTGTGGTTATTTGTCAGCCCAAAACCCTCTAAGTATATCTTAAATGCATCTTACCGGATATAAAATGACTACTACATAGTCTGTGGTGATTTTTTGGTGCCCAGCCGTCCATTTCGCTCTCCTCTTTGGATCCCTCGGAATACGGTAAAACTTCAAGTCTCTCCTTCCATCTTCTCTGTTAGTGCAACCAACAGCCACACACGCCTTCACCATTTTGATTATTAATGTTAAGGAGCAGAAAAACACGCCGTAAATAGGAGGAATGTACGTAGCCGTAACAGGTTAACACTATGTTTTGACGGACAATTGGGCGGTACCATTCAGGAGAGCGGAGTTGTGACGTCACGTGGGTAGGGTCTATTAACCGCGAAAAACGAGGGATCTGTACACTGGTCATTGTGAGTCATCCAAAGTCTTTCCAAACAGCTATTCAAGTCATCCAGTGAAAATTTCTTTAAAAAAAATATATATTTTTTTAATATCGCAGTATAATATCGCAACCCCCCCCAAAAATCGCAGCAGTAGTTTTTTCCAATATCGTTCAGGCCTACTCAAAACCAATGCCCACAAGTCTTCACACTCCGAAACCCAAAATGAAACGTCATCAACAATAAGCCAATAAAAGAGCAGAATCATGTGACAGATAGCACTACAACGATTAACTCACGTAGGGCTGCAGCTATCGAATATTTTATTTTATTAGTCGATTAATCAATGGACTAGTTAGTTCGAATAATCGAGTAATCGGATAAGGAACATGAAAAATTAAAATACCTGAGCCTCAAATGGTATAAAATTTATCTATGTACAAATAAAGAACAATTGGCAAACTAACAAAGAAAAAGTCCGCTAGCTCAAATGCTAAAATTTTTTTATTTCAATGTTCTTGTCAAAATGTTCAGCACTAATTCCCACAAAAAACGGCTAAATATAGCTATAAACTAAATTATGAAAGCATTAAAAAAAAAAACAGCTTAAACAGAAACTTAGCTTATGTTGATCTTCAAGGGTATGTAGCGGCAAAGGGGGTGTGAGACATCAATAGAACCATTATGTGCCAAGATAACAAATATTGATAAAGTTAACAAAAAAATCAATCACATTAATGAGCAATTGTCGAAAATAGATCGAAAATGACGAACATTCCCGAAAGTGTTCCAGAAACAGCCGAATGGGGCGGGGACGTCACGACAAGTGATTGACAGTCGAGGCGGAGCCAGGTGCCATTGTTTTTTAACGACGAGAGAGTAGCGTTGGGGTTTGTTTGACGAAAACATCACAAAAATGGTTCAAAACTGCTGTGCTATGTGGTGTACAAATAGTTATTTATCAGAATATAGTATCCATGAGTTCCCGAACGCGAAAAAAAAAAAAGCTGGACTACGCAGACAATGGGTAAAGTTCGTCCGTGCAAAGAGGGCTAATTTTCTAGACGCAGCCTCCGGCATGCTTTTCTGTGGTGCGCAGTTTCCACCTGAAAGCTTCTCGAACTATGGACAAGTGAAATCGGATTTTGCTAAAAGATTGCTGCTCAAAGGAGATGCGGTGATGACCATACACGCGCAGCGACCTAAATGTCCCGAGATATCAAGAAAGAGGACGACGACTAGCAAAGGAGGCTAAGGCTAAGCAAAGGAGGGGAGCAGCCAAGCTCGAAATGGCCAGAGTGAGTACTCTTTTATAATAAAAAAATGTCACGCATTGGATACAGGACTGGACAAATGTATACATTATCGTTTGTAAAATATATAGAACAAATCCTTTGATCCCATTCATATTTGTGTCTGTTGGCAGAGCTAAAAGCTATGATAGCGCAATAAATGATAATTATTCTATGCATTCCTTTATTTTGCAGTCACGGTGTATCAGCTTCACTAAAAGAAATGCAAAACAAATCATTGGTGTTTCCCACACGATCTGCTGCCGATGTTTCATCGGTGTCATTGCTCCCCTCAATGACCGTTTCATTACGCTGCATTGGCGTTTGTTTGGGCTCAAATTGGTAACGTAAAACACCGATTAAAGCTTCGTAACTCTCCTCGTCACTATTAGATGAACATTCGTTACGTCCTTCTACGTCGGATTCGTCGCTGAAACTAGAAACGAAATTGTCTGCCATCATCGCCGCCATTCAGTATTAAAGCACTGAGCCTTTTTCTTGTTGAAGGAACACCCCTCACTGTCAATTCTGAATTCTCTTAGGCTACGTTCATACTACAGGTCTTAATGCACGAATCCGATTTTTTGTCATATCCGTTTTTTTGGCGTGCCCGTTCAGACTGCTTTTATCCATTGAGACCGTTCAAGTATTACGCATGCGCACTAATTCGCAGTCCGACACGCGCTAAGCAAGAAGACCCGCATGCGCAGAAGCATCAAAACAAATGACACACGTCATTCCAGGGATATCATGTTTTGCTTTTCAAAAGGAGGACACAAATAACAGACATAAATAATCCCCGTTTAGGCTTATATTCAAAGTTTATATGGATCGATAGCATGCACGCACTGTCCGTGCACGTCACACACATATGGGCAGTTTGCCCCGACTCTCTCTCGGCCGTGTAAGCAATGTTGAAATATTGCTCACTTGTAACAGAGAAAACTAAGCATTCTCAGGCTTATCCTCAACCCATTTTTATTTTTTATGACTGTTGTGAAGCTCAGCCCTTCCCCGAAAGCCGTGTTCACTGCAAGCTAGGCGCTAATAACGCACAGGTGCATCGCTACGGTAACGACTCTCTCGCTATTTGATGACGGAATTGCTGCATGAAATCCGATTTGCGGGACTGGACAGTACAGACCGCCGCGACAGTCTGGAAAAATGTGGCCCAGATCGGATTTAGACCACATACGAAAGTGACCCAGATCGGATTTGAAATGGTCCCGTTCTATGCGACTTGTCACGTTCAGACCGTCAAGTTAATGCCTCACTCAAGTCGGAAAAACACGAAAAAATCGGATTCGTGCATTAAGACCTGTAGTATGAACGTAGCCTTATTGACAACGAGGGGTGTTTCTTCATGAGGGAACCTGGAATATGTGCAGTACGAACACAATGCATCAGCATAAACAGCTGAAAACACCCCTAATTCTCCCCTCACTAGAAGGAATTATATTGACGCAGACGGGCGCTGCCCCCCTAGTGGCCGGTGGCACTCTCTTCACTTGTCGTGACGTCACGCACACAATCTGCCAGATCTCGGGCGCCGGTCGTTTTAGCTTGACAATCGAGCCAAATTTCTCTCATTTTCTTGTGTGTAATTACACGAAGTGGCATGATATGAATAAGAAAGGCATGCGTTTATGGATAAATGATGGAATATTAACATTTTCCCAGGGCATAACATACCCTTTAACAGGGAGCAGTTGGATTCAGCCACGTGAAAAGAGGCAGCCCAGAGGGCAGTGTATCCCACTAATCAATAAAACTAAATGTGAACACTTTCAAAATAAACCATTACAACGCCACTTTAAACGAATACTCGAAGCAACAAAATTTAATTTGAATATTTTTTCTAATCGAATACTCGAGTTAATCGATTAATCGTTGCAGCACTAAACTCAAGTATTTTGATTAGGAAAAAAAAAAAAAAAAAAAAAAAAAGATTTGAACCAAATATTTCTGCTTCGAGGATTAGTTTAATTTTAGTGGCGTTGTAATGGTTTGCTTTGAAAGTGTTTGTGTGTAAGCTTTATTCATTTAGGTGGATACACTGCCCTCTAGTGGCAACAGTGAATATGACATAACTAATCTAAAATGGCTGGATCCAGCTGCTCCTCGTTGAGACCAACATAAGGTAAAATTTTTTTTTTTTTTCAGACCATTAACTGTATTGAATCTGATCGAAAATCATGTCCCCCGTATCGAAAATCGTACCGAACCGTGACTTAACTGTATCGTTGCATCCCTAGGGAACACCATTGCAGAAGCTATGAGGGGGAAAGTTTTCATTTGCCTAAATGCTTAAGTTATTAACAGCAATTGTATTTTTTTTTCTTGAAAAACACATTTTATTTACTCTGTTTCTGTGCGGCATTAATATTGTTGTCTTTTACTTAAGAGGCATGGTCTATTGTTTTTAATTGTGATTTCTTATCGCGTTTAAATGGGTGTACTTGATCTATTAATGTATACTGTATTCTCACTGTGTTATTGTAAATTGATTTTTTTAAAATGGGGGGGGGGGGGGGCAATAATATCTCAGTAATTTATGAACAAAAACACAGCCTTCAAATATCTCCATTTTCTTACCCCAAAATAACCGATGAGCTCATTTAAATTAGGGGTGCACAATATCCATATTTTAAAACCAATACCGATATCGATAACTTCCTGCTCCTCAAAGCCGATACCGATATCGATAACCGATAATATAATTATTTTATGAAATATATAACCTTAGTTTTTGAACACCTGGAGGTTTTAAAAAAAAAAAAAACAATAAATAGTGGTGGCTTCAACATAGATTTGCCTTTGATCTCACCAGATTTTTCATAATTGCATGAACAAAACAGTGCGGTTTACATCTGCACTGCCCGACAGCCAATTAAAAATGAATGCACTTCCATAAACCACAAGGCTTGGTCTTTTCTTGCTTTTATGGGAAGACACTTGTCTTAATAATGTGAAAGTACACATAATACACATATTCAATACTCAATATGCAACAAACTGCACAATACACTTATATACACAACTATTATATGTATAGCATAGCACACTAGCTTGAGCTACTAAAGCATTGGCTGGCTTCCATAACACAACAACTTATTAAGTTCTGTACATATGACCCTTCTCCACAGAAGTAAACATATGGTGCACATCCATATGTGATAGTAAACATAAAATACTTAGACATATTTCCGAGGCGGAAACATAACAGAAAGCATTCACGATTGTCAACGCGACCGCTAGACACCACACTGTGTATGTGAATGAGCTTGTAATGTGAACAAAACTACTGTGACAAAAAATAGATGCAACGTATCATTCTGACCAGCAGGTGGGAGCAATGCCCCGCAAATGGTCAACTGCTTTCCTATACTAGTGTGTAAAGTCACTGTAAACTGTAAAGCCAGCACAATACATATTATCGGTCCTATTAATAATGTTATTGGATTTATCGGGATGACGTCATAATTCCTATTATCGGACCAATAATTATCGTGCACCAATAATTTAAATTCACATTTACTATCACTAGTAAACCTCTACTTCCGTCAATAGCAATCAATAATCTAAGGGTCGGCTATTTTATAAATAAAAACCAAAAAAAAAATTGGGAATGGATGGCTACTGGCATGAAACTTGAGTAACCCCTTCCAAAGAGAAATAAAAAGAAAGCGGAATGACACACTTGTCCCTGAGCAGAAGTACATGATGTGTTTGTCAGAAAACAGCTGTGTGCTTGTGTGTGTATTCTATCAAAGCTTGACTAGTGTGCAGCATGATAGATAAGCACCACTCCCTGCGTCGGCCTACAAACACGTGCTCAACCAGGTCTCTACTCTGGCCATTTGAAATCAACGTAGGGCTTTTTGGAAGTTTTTTTGCAACAGGCATCAACTATTTGGCTGCCATTGACGGTGATAGACGTCTAGTCTATTTGGACTAGCGGCGCTTGCTAGCGGCGCTTGGACTCCCAGTATGACAATATCCACAAAACGTCTCTGGGAGCCATATTTCTAACTGGACTGGAAGTGAGCCATTTTGTCCTAAATCTAATTCTGGGAAGAGTCCATATCTTGCACTTCAACAAAAGACTACTAAGAAATAAGGGTGTGACAAAATGGCGAAATAGTGATTGTGATACTTAGTTTCCCAAAAGGTCATCGATAGGCTCCTGCCAAGAATCGACACATCGTTTTAGGCTAACGATTACGATCTCATGATATGGCGATACTACGATTAACATACATTGGTCAGAAAATCATCCTAGGATATTTTACAAAACAACAATAAACAGAAAAACAAGATATCTTCGTCCTTCTTTTATGACTAGTAGACTTGCAATCAATTTAAACTAGGAGGGTCCGAACGAATGTTCATTCGCTGCCATCCCTCCCACTCCAAACGCATTGGACATCTATGGCGGTCAATGGCAAGCAATGAGTTTAATTTGGGGCATTTCATTTGCTGTTGATTTGCAGTCACTTCCTGTTGAATTTAAAGTACGCACGACAGGAGAAAAAAAAAAAGTCTTAAATAGCATTATTATGTGAATTATAATCATATTTTGAGACGATTTGACTACATTGCCCTCCATAATAAATGTTTTTTAGCTTCTAATATTTTTTTTCTAAATAATATGGGACCTTAATGAAAAAAAAAAAAAAGAAAAATCCAACCTACAAGTGCATTTATTCAGTGGGGGAAAAATCCCACATAAAGAAATAATTATTTGACATCAAATAATGTGTGTCACAATTATTAGCACCCCTGGTGTTAATACTTTGTACAACCCCCTTTTGCCAACAAAACAGCACCTAATCTTCTCCTATAATGTTCCACAAGATGGGAAAAGACAGAAAGAGGGATCTTCAGCCATTCCTCTTTGCAGAATCTCTCTAAATCATCCAGAGACCTGGGTCCTCTCCTCTGTACTCTCCTCTTCAGCTCACCCCACAGGTTTTCAATGGGGTTGAGGTCTGGGGACTGAGATGGCCATGGGAGGAGCTTGATTTTGTGTCTGATGAACCATTTCTGTGTAGATTTGGCCATATGTTTAGGGTCATTGTCTTGCTGAAAGACCCAGTGACGACCCATATTCAGCTTTCGGACAGAGGACAACATAATTTGATTTAAAATGCCCTGGTATTTCAAAGCATTCATGATGCCATGCACCCTAACAAGGTTCCCAGGGCCTTTGGAAGCGAAACAGCCCCACAGCATCACCGACCCACCCCCATACTTCACAGTGGGTGTGAGGTGCTGTCTACACGCCAACAAGCTGTTTGGGGGGCATGCACGGAGAAAACCTTTACTCACTCACAATCATAAACGCAAACTTCTGGAGTTCGCCAAGCGGTATTGGGGCTTCAACCGGGACCGTGTGCTTTGGTCAGATGAGACCAAGATTGAGCTTTTTGCCAACAAACACTCTAAGTGGGTCTGGCGTGCCACGAAAGATGTGCATGCTGAAAAGCACCTCATACCCACTGTGAAGTATGGGGGTGGGTCAGTGATGCTGTGGGGTGTTTCGCTTCCAAAGGCCCTGGGAACCTTGTTAGGGTGCAGGGCATCATGAATGCTTTGAAATACCAGGACATTTTAAATCAAAATCTGTTGCCTTCTGCCCGAAAGCTGCTGGGTCTTTCAGCAAGACAATGACCCTAAACATATGGCCAAATCTACACAGAAATGGTTCACCAGACACAAAATCAAGCTCCTCCCATGGCCATCTCAGTCCCCAGACCTTGTTTTGTTGGCAAAAGGGGGTTGTACAGAGTTTTAACACCAGGGGTGCTAATAATTGGGACACACATTATTTGATGTCAAATAATTATTTCTTTATGTGGGACTTTTTTCCCCACTGAATAAATGCACTTGTATTGAAGGTTGGATTTTTCTCTTTTTTTCCATTAAGGTCCCATATTATTTGAATAAAAAAAATATTAGAAGCTAAAATACACATCTTAACCAGGGGTGCCAATAATTATGGAGGGCACTGTATGCTGACACCGCCTAGTCTGTCATTTCGCATCTAGTTCTATGCATATGCGATATCTACCGTAGCATTATGTCGACGTAGTTTGTAGCGGCTGTCGGCCGCAGTCAGGTATTATTGTTTTTTAAGCTAGCAGACATGAGTTGAGCCAGAGCCGTGAGTTAGCATGAGGTTTACTCTCAGTCCGTTCCTCATTGCGTCCCGAAGACCGCGCTGACTGTGCATTAGTTCCGCTTTACTTGGCATACCTCAATAATGGGAATTTGGATGTTTGTGAATCATTCTCGAATCTTCCACGGCCTAATCGCGAATAATCTAAAACTCGGAACCTTCGCACACCTCTAGTACCAGCAGTATTTATTAGGGCTGTCAAACGATTAAAATTTTTAATCGAGTTAATTACAGCTTAAAAATTAATTAATTGTAATTAATCGCAATTCAACCCAACTATAAACTATGCCATATTTTTCTGTAAATTGTTGTTGGAATGGAAAGATAATACACAAGATGGATATATACATTCAACATACTGTACATAAGTACTGTATTTGTTTATTATAACAAATCACCAAGATGGCATTAACGCTATTAACATTCTGTTAAAGCGATCCATGGACAGAAAGACTTGTAGTTCTTAAAAGATAAATGTTAGTACAAGTTATAGAAATTTTATATTAAAGCCCCTCTTAATGTTTTCGTTTTAATACAATTTGTAAAATTTTCAATCAAAAAATAAACTAGTAGCTCGCCATTGTTGATGTCAATAATTACACAATGCTTAAACCCATAAAATCAGTCGCACCCAAGCGCCAGCAGAGGGCGACAAAACTCCAGAAAACACAAGTAACAAGTGGCCAATGGCACTGTGCTGTCATTTTAATCTGTGTGGGGCACGTGCGTTAATTGCGTCAAATATTTTAACGTGGTTAATTTAAAAAATTAATTACCGCCCGTTAACGCGATCATTTTGACAGCCCTAGTATTTATTAAGGATTTAGTGTAGGTTTTCGGGCAGTGGAACGAATTAATAGAATTATAATGTATTTTTATGGGAAAATCCTGCTCCACATACGACCATTTTGACTTAGAAATAAGGTCCTGGAACAAGACAAGTTTGTATGTAGAGGTACCACTGTATTTTAAATATTTTTAAAAATGACACAAAGCATTACTCGCCATTTGAAAGCTAGCTAGGTGTATGTAGTATATAATTAGGTGTGAAACCCAACGCCATGATTGTTTTCTGCCAATTAGAGCCCATCAAGTGTTGAATTGATCCAAAATGACTCGTCTTGCAAAGTGTGCATTTTTGCAAATTTAAAGCCAAATTACTTGCTTCCTATCAGATTTTTCATAATGGGTGTCATTTTACAGCTATCTTAGTGTTGAATCGGAAGTATGTGAGAGAAACTCCACCTTTATTACCTGCTTTATTTTGAAATGTTCATCGGCAGTCAGCTCGCTAAGCCACTAACCGTAAGCTTTACACTCGGCAAAAAAACCCAACTTATTACTTATTAAAACTTATTAACGTATACTTTCATTATGCATGTGGTGTCAGTTGTAGATTTTGTCTATTTTTCATCATTTGCGAATGCTGTAAACCAGGGAGTTTTCATGTTGAGGTTTGCTTTTGGGAGAAGACTGCCAATCAAGTAGGGGGCCATCCCACAATCTACATTAGTTATTCACAGTCGGTCGCAGCGACACATGCAGCGATCCAACACCGGATTCAGGTTGGAAAAAGTACGGAAGCTGTACCGCATACAAACAGGATTGTCTCAGGAGTGACTGTTTGAGGATTCAAGGTAATTATATTTTTCGTTTTTTCACAAGAATTTTCAACGTAAAAAGCTTCGTGTTGTAAGGCTGCCGCCGCCACATTGACTAACAGACTAGCATCGTACTTCGACATATTTAAGTAAAATAAATGCTAACTGCACTCCCCCCCCCTTTTAACCAAAAAACTAGACCATTTTGCGTCCATATCTATAAATAATTAGGGGATTTAAGCATTTATTCACAATTTTCACCGGAAAAGGTCCGTTTACGTAAGGCGGCCGCCACATTGACTAACAGACTAGCATTGTACTTTGACATATTTACGTAAAATAAATGCTAACTTCACGTTTTTTTTTTGTTGCTTTTAGCCAAGAATCAAGACAGTTTTACATGCATATCTATAAAGAATTCAGGAATTTAAGCATTTATTCACAAGAATTTTCAAGGAAAAAAGCTCTTTGTCAGTGATTCCACTTAGTCAGCTTTGACGGCCACACCAACAATGCAGGCCCCCATATTAATCGGCCCCGCGCCCCGTGTCCTGTCAATATTGTTACGAAGTCAATGTCTGAAGTTCAAATTTTTCACAGAATTTTCATTAGTTGTTACATTTATCATTATTAACGCATCCATTGGAGCATCACAATACAATTAGCCGTAACATTTCGGTTTGATATCGGTATTGGATTTTTGGAGTTTGACAATATCAGGACATTGGTTAAAAAGTCATCCTTGGACAACTCTCGCGTGAATGAATAATTTCATTACAATTTGAGAAATAGCGATTTTTCGATGCGAATCGATTAATTTACCACGACACATTTGAGACTGAATAGCCATTTTGACATTTTTTGCTGAAACCTTTCAGTCATTTTGATCTATTTAGCAACGTGGCTTATCTAAAAGTCGACGATGTTGATTGGTTTTTCGTCCCCATTGATTTGATCGAATTGTTGCTTTAGAAATCGATATACTGTTCCAAATTGTGACACCTCTAATAGCAAATCTGGTGTCAAAGTTGGATGACTGTCACTATTTCTAGGATTCGGGCCCATTAGTCCCTACTTGAGGCTTTTATCCTCACTTCTGCAGCTCGTTTCTTCAAGGAAGACAAGGCAAAAGCATGAAGGAAATGAACAATGCCCTCCCACCCTCAGGAGGAAAGCAATAATGGCAACATCCCCTCACCTCCACCGCCACAATGCAGGATGATTGTGCCAACCTAATTAACAGCTTGAACGTATTTGTCCAACCTTTACCTGCCATTTTGTAACGTCTTATACGACTAGTCGACACATGAGCTTAACATCCTGTCTGAGGAAGGAGGACGTGATGTCCACATGAATAAGTGCATTATTCAACTTCCATTTCAGCATTTTAACGATAAAACAGTTTTATTTCCACTGTGACGCACTTTAGAGTGACGTTCGTCAAGGATATATTTCATATGAGTATATATAGGTCATGAATTACAGTAACTCAACGACGACATTCCCCTCGCGGATGTTAGCATAGCGAGTTCAGCGTTAGCCTCCAACCCCCATTCAAGCAAACCACTCCACCCAAACCCCCCTCCCCGTGACACCCACCCTAGAAAAAGCAAGTAAAAACGAATAAAACCGTACCTGGTGTGAGTCTGTTCTCGCCCGCCACACTCTGCGGCGACATGGAGAGCGTCGAGCCGTCGACGGCGGCGCGCAGGTTGTTGCATCTTTGCGGGGACGGAGTGCCGGGAGTCCCCGGTAGGGGGTTGCACCGTCTCCGCTTGGGAGATTGGGGACTCAGGAGGGCCTCGAACTCCATCGAGCGCTTTAGCGTAGCCCCACAGGCCATCTTCGGCGAAAGAATGGGACGCGAAACCAATGGAAATGAGATTCGTTGAGTGTTTGTGCCGGTGTCGGGCGTCCTTTTCCGGGCTTCGAAGCGTCTTTCTTACGTTCCACAACAAGGGCTTTTTTCCACCTCTGAGAGCCAACAGCCGAGTGAGCTTGCTGAATTTTTAAAACGTCACAATGGTGGAGCGTACCAAATAGAAACAGACAGCGGGGTGATCGTATTGTAGCAAGTTTCTATTCGTCGTCCTCTCTTATTAACTATGCACATATGTGGAATACGTATTTTCAGTGGTTGCTATTAACAAATTCTAAAAAATAAATAAGCGAAGAGTTACGACTAAAAGTATTGTTTTTGCGACATTTTAAATTAATTTCCCCTGCGTTTAGCGTAATGGTTTGACTTGTACTCCGTTGTTTAAGGAAGGTGGAAGTGGTCAGGTGAATGGCAGCTCACATCATATAAACGTCAAACTTGATATTAGTGTCTTTTTTCCACTTTTTTTTCCAATTTAGATATCAACCTGACGCCTTTTCAATCGTTACCATCCCTAAACAACTAATTGTTCACGTCAACACAGTTGATATGACGTATTTAAAAGCTAACATATTTCTTGTTAAGCTAGTAGGTTTTGTGGGCAAACGGTTTAATGTTTAACATTTATATGGCGAAAGGAGATAAAAAGTTGTGAATATTGTTTGAACACAAACGACACCTATAAATGTCAATATGATTAGCACAACCGATACATAGTCACGTAACATTAGAAATGCTTGATATTTTAGTAATGTTTTTTTTTGTTGTTGTTGCAAAAATTGTGAAAATGGCCGTGTATAACTAATCCTAATGTATAATTAATCCTACTATGGCGATAAAACAATTTGGTCAGGAAGTAGGATATTCTACAATACAACTAATAAACAGAAAAACAAGCTCTTTCCATTCTTCTGCCGTGAAAATGAATGTATCACGAGTAGACGTCCAATCCATTTGAAGTGGGAGGGTGCCATGCCTCCCACTTCAAACGAATTGGACATCTATGGCCGTCAGTGGCAGCCAATGCCAGGACGTGAGTTCGCTTTGCGGCATTTCAGGTCATTTCCAGTTAATTTTTGGTCACTTCTGGTTCGTTTTTTGAGGCGTGTACATGTCACTTCCTGTTGATTTTGGGTTACTGAACAGGAAGTGACTCTAGAATGTCCCCAAATGAATAGGAAGGGACTCAAAATCCAGAAGAAGTAACCTGGAAATGCCCTAAAATGAACTGGAAATAACATGTGAATGCCCACAAAACTGACTGTGAATGGTTTCAGTGCCATTGACGGTGCTAGACGTCAAATCCATAAAAAGTCAAATCGGGGAGAAGGGGGTAAAACTCGGTTCACTACATTTCTCACAGTTTAATTAACCTTAGCAGTAGAAAACATGCTCTCTAAACAGCTACCTATTCGCGTTTTGCAGGTTAGCAAGTTCACACAGTTTAATGTTATGCTAACTCTGATGCAGGTCAGACGTTCAGTAGCAAAATAAGTGGTGTGTTCCCCACTTCCACATTATTGATGTCTTTTTACATTTCTTACAGTGGCTGCTGCTGGCTGGGGGGTCAAGTCATCAGTCAATCAAACGTGCGTTTAGGAGGGGAAAAAAATGGACTGGCACATTCAGCAAGTTAAAAGAGGTACATGTAAGTCTGAAAATAATGAAAATAAGTCATTTTGTTGTAATAATGGTGGGGTCAATTACATCAATTTAAACAAATGGTTAAGACAATCTAAATGGCCTATATAACTGAAGTCATTATTTATATAACACGTCCTGAAAAGTTGCTAATGTTTTGTCCCTACTGTCCCAAATGCAAACCTACGCCCTTGGGTAGCAACATTTTATTTTTTTTAAACAGTAACACTTTTCGATCGATAAAGAGATTCTTTACTGGAGCATATCGATAACCTTTTGGTGATATATCACCTTTTCGATATATTGTCACACTCCTACCTCTAATAACATTCAAATGAAGTTTTTTTTTTTTTTTTTTTAGTTGTCTTAAAAGTAGTATTTTTGAAAAGTAATGAGAAAAACTGGTCAGTTCTATGCTACATGATATGAGCTTTCGCTTGGTAAAATGGATGTGTGTACAGTACATGTAACTGATGCTAAATAATGTACTGAGCAGCCAAAATCAGAATGTTTCATTTCCTTCTCGCTGGTATCATCTGATGGTATCATCCCATTTTTCACTTCCTGTACAGGCACCAGAAAAATGTCAAGAAAAAGCAAAAAAAAAACACACTTAGTCAACACAGTTTTAATGATTTGGAGGGGCAGGAAGACGAGGGGTCTGAAAGCAGTGACTAGTGGTGCTAATGTCCTGACTTCACTCTATTAGTAGTCCAATTGAGTGTCAATGGGAGCTTTTAACAGTAGCTCCCCCACCCTTATAATAACAAAGAGTGTTCTGGTAATGTATTGCCCCCCTTTCAGTCTTTTCTTCCTGGCATGTGCCCCATTTTAACCCCCCCTCTGCATTGGGGCCTTTGTGGAAGCCTGGCATTCATGTGTAGATAGCATAGAACTCCCCATTCCCCCACCTAAATACACACACATTATTCCTAGGCTCCCATCAGGCCAGACAAACACAACTTGTGTTACACAGGCATTATCATGTCGTCATACATCGAAAATACATTACACTCCAACGATTATGAAGTCATACAATGCAACTTGTGCATATGGGACTTTACAACAACATGGAATTACAGTGCTATTTGCTAAGAGTTAGGGGTTATGATTGCTGTTGTGTGCAAAGGAACTAAAGTGTCACTTTATGTAAACATCTATTCATGTTCATAACAGCATTTTCGTCAAACCCTGGACTTTAAAGATCACCTATTTTTCTTTAATCTTGTGATGGTATCTTACACTTTGCAGCGATATTTGGTCCTTGAGAACTATCTAGCGGCTTTAAGGCTGCGTTCAGATTGCAGACTTATCTGATTCCAATTGGATTCCTCCTCAACTGACTGTTCACACTATTTTTAGCAAAGCCCCTTTCACATATACATGAACACCGTTTAAAGAACCCCGCATGATTATAGTCCCTTAGTCTCCCTGAGTAAATGCATTCATCAAATCAATGAATGGATGTGCCAGAATTTTCTCCAGTTAAATGTGGAGAAGACAGGTGATCATTTTTGTGCCAAAAAAGGAAAGGTCAAAGATAAGCAGCCAACTTAGCACAATGTCACTTACAGCTACAAATCAGGTCAGAAACCTCGGCGTAATTATTGACTCAGACCTAAAATTTGATAGCCATCTAAAGTCAGTCACTAAATCCGCTTATTACCACCTAAAAAATATAACCAGAATTAAGGGGCTTCTGACACAACAAGACATGGAAAAACTTATGCATGCATTCATTTTCAGTAGATTGGACTATTGCAACGGTATATTTACAGGTCTTGATAAAAAATCAGTCAGGAAGCTGCAGCTAGTACAGAATGCTGCAGCCAGAGTCCTCACAAATACAAGGAAGCTGGACCACATTACACCAGTTTTGAAATCGCTACACTGGCTTCCAGTGAGTCAAAGGATAGACTATAAAATACTACTGCTCGTCTACAAAACACTTAATGGCCTTGGACCAAAATACAGGCTTGACTTGTTAGATTCCTATGAGACATCTAGACCCCTAAGGTCGTCTGGAACCGGTCTTCTGCATGTTCCAAGAACAAGAACCAAGCAGGGTGAGGCAGCATTTAGTTACTATGCTCCTCACCTCTGGAACAAGTTACCCGAACCTCTGAAGTATGCTCAAACTGTTAGCTCTTTTAAATCAGGGCTAAAAACACTTTTGTTTGGCACAACATATCCATAACTGTCTATATATTTCAATCTACCTGCTTTCTATTCCTCTTGTGCTTATCTCCATTGCTGATTTCAATTATTATTAAGAGTAGTAGTTTTTGTTTTATTTTTTATTTTTGTTTTATTTGTATTTATTTATTTTAATTCTGTGATTAAGTGTGATCTTTTGTCTTGGTTTTTACGTTGTATTGATTTAAATGTGATTTTTATGATCTTCATGTGATGTAAAGCACTTTGAATTGCCTCGTGTTGAATTGTGCTATATAAATAAATTTGCCTTTGCCTTTAAATCCCGGGATTTAGATGGGCACCCCTTATATGTGAAAGCAATTTCCCGGGTGGACTGACAAGACTCAAGTTTGAAAAAATACTTTTTGAACACCAAATTAATTTTTACACAGAAAATAATTACAGTACATCGGAAACAAATGATCATAATATATTTTAGAGAAAAGCATATTATTTTGCCTCATTCAAATCTTAATATCTGAACATTTAAATATTTAAACTAAAGTGCAATCGCATTCATAAATGAATGGCTTCTGGTTTTTTAAATGTAAATAAACCGATCTATTGTGATAAAACAACAAAATTGCAATAACTGCATTACCCATCGAAGTGAAGTCTAACTGTAACTGTAGTCTTGAAACAAATCTGAATAAGGAAATACATGTCAATAAAATAATGCAAACTAGTTAAACTTGAGAGTAGGTGAGATCTGTCATAACAGAACATCGCTTCAATGATATCAGGCGCCATCTAGCGTCGTGAATGGGTGTAATGTTAGGACTGTGAATATAAGATGACCCCCTGTTTTTCAGTCTTCTTTCAATGCAAAAAACACAGTCATATTTGGGCCAATACGGTAAATATCACGGCGGGCCGATCGTTAGTCCTCTTTCTTTGCAGTAAGACATAATATAACAACCTGGAAATAGCTAAATTAAGCTGAAAACATAATGAAATGAAATTGCTCCTGGATCGTAGAGCCGAGGAAGAGAGTCCATTATCCATCTTTGGAAATATGTGGTTTATTTTGTTGTCGATGTTAGGGTCTGCAACTGTGGAAACAAGGTTGTACCTCAAAGCAGAAAACAACGGAGGGACGCGTTCAAGGGTTTATTAAATAAAAACAAAAATACATGCGATCGCGGAAAAGGGGGAATAACACAGTGAGTCCGTGACAGTAGGTCGATGGGGATCAATAATACTAACTTAAGCGGCAGGCAGAGAGTCGATAAGACAACAAAACAAATCACTCAAATACAAGCACATCGTAGGGGATTTCAAAACAGGGCGGCAGACGAACAAGTTAGCAAATGCACGAAATTTGAGACAAGGTGTCGAATGGTGCCCAGCAAGTTCTCTTGGATCGCCTGGGCTTAAAGAGCATACGACACCAGAAAAAAAGTCTTAAATGGCATTATTATGTGAATTAGAATCATATTTTGAGACGATTCGACCATATACAACAATTTAGCAAAGCACAGATGACGAGAAATTAGTCTTTTAATCTGCCGGTTAGCCACGCCTACAATTATAGGGCTTTAGCGTCCCCAACAGGTGGATGACGTCAGCGGTAGACTAGGCTCATTGGTTTTACTATTCAGCCCATTGATGGGGAATTATTCAGAACGAGGAAAACGAGACGAAGAGAGCTGCAAAATGTCATTGTTTCAGTCTCTCTACTCCCAATATTTTTACAGGATATTCTTTTTATCCAAGTATTTTCCCCAATAGCTATATAAATGGCTTGAGAAGGACCAGTCAGCCCGTCGAGGGGGAACTATTCACAATGAGGAAAACGCGACGAAGAGAGCGGCAAAATGTCATTGTTTCTGTCTCTTTACTTCAATATTTTTACAGGATATTCTTTTTACCCAAGTACTTTCCCCAATTGCTAAATAAATGGCATGGTCATGACAAATAACTTGTGCTAAATGGAATATAAAATAATAAAAATCCATTTATTCAAGACGACATGGCAAAATTACTCCATAATGGTCAAAACAGTCGACTTTACCTTTACTGTCACACCTGCCGAACGATATTTTATGACACCTAAATCGGACATATGTCATTTCCCTTCCCCGGCTTCGGAGAATGTAAACAGACCAGAAGGAGTGACAGCTAGCCGACATGCTAACCCGAACCGAGGGATGTTTCAAAGTCTTCAAAGTGGAAAATCACACATAACTAGCCTGGATTATTTGACATGACGACCCGGTTGTCGAGTTTCTTTGCGGATCGGCAAACCGCCCGGCGGAGAGCAATTTACAGTTCGTTCCCTGGAGGAGGGTGGCTGGAATTGTTGTGTAGCTAACGTGCTAATAGCTAACGGCTAATGAGCGTGAGGATAGCTTTTTACATGCCTATCAATGATCAAACGTAAGTAGTCCTTTATTTAAAGGAATTTTATAGTGTTTACTTTGTAATCACTGTATTCGTATTTGACATAATACAAAACAAGATGTTTACTCACTTCCTTGTAAGTCCAATGGTCCCACAGTAAATATCCACGGTGAATGGGAACCTTTTGAAACTCCAAAAAGGCGCATACGCCTAACCCGCATACAGAATGATTTTTCTGCAGCCGTTTGGCTGGCTTGATGCAAAAAATAAAAGTATTAATCCGCAAAATCAGCTGAATCCTTCGTCCTCATACACAACAGTACACTGTAGCGTGAAGAGGACGTCTTCTACCGTACACGTCACAGCGCCCTCCTCCTCAATGCGAGACCGAAGCCGGAAGTCACTCATTTTCCTGGCGCGGGATTCAAAAAACTAAATAAATATAGCGATCGCTTCCACACACATCCAAGCGGTCCATATCATTCAGGAGCATAAAATACCGCGTGTATTATGAAATAAACATGCTTTTTCGTGTCACAAGCACTTTAAATACAGTCTTGATGAGCTTGAATTGGCTGCAGGTACGACGTCGGGAATGCTCCCACAAGACACGATCTGACCAGCAGAACGTGACAGCCAATGCTGACCAAAAATGAAGTAATGTCCAGGTTATAAAATCGTACCAGCTGACCTCCCCGCACAGAGAGTGCCGAGGGGGCAACACGGGACAAGTCTGTGAAAGGGTCCAACCCACGTCATTCCTGCGATATCTCTCCATGCGTGAAAGCTAGTGCTGCAATGATTAATCAATTAACTCGAGTATTCGATTAGAAAAAAAAATTTCGAATTAAATTTTGTTGCTTCGAGTATTCGTTTAATCAAAGTGGCGTTGTAATGGTTTATTTTGAAAGTGTTTTCATTTAGTTTCATTGATTAGGGTGGATACACTGCCGTCTGGTCTGCTTCATTTCACATGGCTGAATCCCACTGCTCCCTGTTAAGACCAACGTAAGCTTTTGTTAGAGCTAATGTTTTTTTAATGCATTCATAATTTAGTTTATAGGTATATTGGGCCATTTTTTGTGGGAACAGAGTCTGAACCATTTGTCAAGAGCCTTGTAAAAACAAAAATGTAAGCATTTTATAGCATTTAAGCTAGCGGACGTTGCTATGTAAGTTGGCCAATTGTTCTTTTGTTGTACATAGATCCCCATTTATTTATATTTTATACCGTTTGAGGCTCAGCTCAGGTATTTTAATTTTTCATGTTCCTTATCCGATTACTCGATTATTCGAACTCACTAGTTCATCGATTAATCGACTACTAAAATAATCGATAGCTGAAGCCCTAGTGAAAGCAATGACGTGAGTGAATCCCGTGTCACCTTACTCGGGAATTTACCGGGATATGTGTGTGACATGGGTTTACGTATGTTTAGCAAGTGTCCAAATCAGATCTTGCCCTTTCAGACTGGGCCACATTATTGACACACCTGACAGATTGGTGTGTCAATGAAGGCGTCATGTAGCATACAGTGAGGTTACAGACAGTCCAATCCCATTTGAGCTGTTCAGACTTAGAAGCATCTTGTTCAAATCTGATATGAAAATAAAACCCATACGACCTATATGTTGTTTCAATGGTCTTGTTCAGACTGGCAACCAAAATCGGATTTTTAGTCCATTCAGATTGAATCTGGATGGCTCTTTTGTAGTCTGAACAGTCTTGCAAGACGGATTGAAACCACATACTGGAGCTAGTTTCATATCCGATTTGGATAAGATGCTTCTCAGTATGAACAGCTCAAATGGGATTTGACTGTCTGCGACCTCGCTCTATGCTGTATGACTCCTTTGCTGCCACAGCAACCTGTCAGGTGTGTCAATAACGTGGCCCATTCCAAACAGGTTCAGATCTGATTTGGACACTTGATAAAAATAATGTGAACAGTCAGCCCTAAAAATTAGATTTCAGGAAGAATCCGTTTGGAATCAGATACACCTGTAGTCTAATCGCAGCCAATGCATCTCGCAAAAAATCAGATTTCTGTTCAGACTAAAAACGAGCAATCCAGTTTCAATCTGGATGGGCTAAAAATCTGATTTTGCCTGTCAGTATGAACAAGGCCTTAGCATACTAATATCCATCTGTTGCCAGTTCATTGTTCTAAAACTGAGCAAAACTGGGAGCTTTTGGGCATCTCCACCATGGTACATTTCTCTCTTGATGGTGGTCGTGCGTCCGAATCCCCCGTGGTGGTCTTTTTACACCTGGCGGCCTGACTGAGGACCTTGAGCTGGTGCAGCAGGGCGAGTCTGAGCTCTCGGCAGCGCATGGCGTACAGCAAGGGGTTGACGGCCGAGTTGAGGAGGCAGAGAGTGCTGCAGAAGGCAAAGGCCCGCTGCTGGGCGAGGCTAAGCACCACAGCCACGTCAGCCAACATGAAGGACAATGCCGGAAGCCAGCAGCCCACCAAGGTGAGCAGGATCAGGCCGAAGGTGCGCGCTAGCCGGATGTCCATCCTCATTCGGGCGTGTCCTGCCCCTGTTGATCCCTGTAGGACGCACATGGAAGCCTCGTGGCGATGAGCCTTCCACAGGATCAAGACGTAAGCCCCAAGAATGAGTGCCAGGAGGACTAAAATGAAGCTGGTCCAGCAGGCCAGATAGCCCCGACTGATGTAGGGAAAGAGGCGGGAGCAAGGAGAACCCAACCCAGAATGGCACGTCCAGCCCATCAGCGGTAAAAAGGAGATGAAAACAGTAGCGCTCCAGAGGACGAGTAGCCCCAGGAGAGCTCGGCGGCGGGTCAGCAACGTCTTGTAGCTGGACGGACGGTGGATACACAAGTAGCGATCCAGGGCGGTCAGCAGCAGGCTTCCCACTGAGTTGGTGAATGCCATGGTGACGCCACCCAGCTTGAAGAGATAGGCGATCGGACCGTCACTTCGCTGGAACAGGTGGAAATCCAGGAAACTGGTGGTGAAGAAACAGCTAGCAAAGACGTCTGCCAGCGCCAGGTTGCCGATGAAGAGATAAGAGGGACGCTGGCGCAAGGACGCAGTGGCCGCAATCAAGCCCAGAATGAGGGCGTTCTCCAACAATGTGACGGGACCAGCCAGGAAACAGATTGAGCCGATAGCTGTCTTCTCCGCGGTGGTCAGGACCATGTAGCATTCCAAGTGCTCGCAGGATCTGTTGACTGGGATACAAAATTTCAATAGACACATCTAAAGGAATCAAGAAATGCACCATAATTACTGATGACCCCAAGTATCTATGCTTTAATGTGGATTTTGGTAACATATATTGAGTGTATGAGCCATATTCCTAGTTCTGCTTTAGTTTATGTAATTTTACTCTTTGCCATTAGAGGCTGTAAGTCATACGTTTCCGCTAACCTGGGGTCAGCCCCGATAGGCTTGATAGCTTACGAAGACGCAGCTGTTCAGAGTTAGTGGGCAAAACAGATTTGGAATGCGTTGATTGTGCTGTGGAAAATATGATTTCTGAGTCTTTTGGTTTGTGACTTTGATTCATATGTGTTAAAAATATAAATACATATTTAAAAAATAAAGCTACACTGTATTAAATTTGTGTGCCGTTCCAGTCTTGTCGTTAGACGCTAGATTTGTTCGCCGATGGATACCATTGCCTTCAAACATGCAAGAATTGCCGCTGTGTCCTCGACGGTCTCCATTTCGTTGTTTTCTGTTCACCTTAGTTTTCGCAGTTTTATTTTGGCAGAGGTGGGTATGGCGAGCAAAGAACGCGGTAATGGCTTAGACTCAAACGTCACAGAAGCTCGTGAAGTGCCAATGTGTGAAAACGACTGCCTGGCAAAGGATAGTTTCCATTACTACTGGTGAGGTCTATAGTTATAGGAACTAAGTACTCAGGTTCCTACAGTCCAGTGGTTCTTAACCTTGTTAACGGTACCAAACCCACGGGTTTCACAGGTGCATTCGCCGAACCCTTCGGAATTTCATTATAAAGCCATTTTTTCACAATTTCAAACCCTAGCAAGCCAACATCTAACTGAATCCCTGTTCAAATTTCTTCCAGATTTTTAATTTACTACAAATCAGTGTTGTTTTCATCAACAATGACTATAACAAAAATATTTCGTCGATGAACAATTTTTCATGACAATGACGAGACGATAACGAGCTAAAAACGTGTCTTTGGTGACTGAAACATAACGAAACGAATGCCAGTTTTCGTTTTACGAGACGAAAATGCGCCAGTTTTCGTCACATGTTCACAATGTGTGACATTTTTATGTGTAGTTAGCTTGCATCGTAGCAGTGTCTGGTTGTGTCTAGAGCTGAAACGAATACTCGAGCAACTCGAGTAACTCGAGTTTAAAAACTGATCCGAGTAATTTTATTCACCTCGAGTAATCGTTTATTTTGACAGCTCTAAGCATCACGTTTTGCTCGGACTACTTTTAATGCGGGACAATGCGCTGGTGTCACGTGCGTAGAGGAAGAAGCAAAAAAAAAAAAAAACTTACATCAGCCGACAGCTGCTACAAACGACGCCGACGTTGCTAAATACTAGCCCGCACGATGCTACGTTGGTAGCAGGTAGCATCTGATGAGTCTCATAGAGATCACATGTATGTTGAACTAGATGCGAAATGACTGACTCGGCCGCGTCTGGGCAGCGTTAGTAAACAGCCGCCATCTTAAAGCAGTACAGCGCTAAGCACTAATAAAGAGCGCCAAGCGCTAATAAATAGGACTAACGTTACAGTCATTAGCTCACGTAACGTTAGCCCTGCGGAGGGCTAGGTTTCTATTAATTATGACCACTGTCGATGCGTGGCTAACGTGTCTTACATACAGGCTTTAACATAACATAGCGTTGTGGAGTGATGAGGGTG
Source organism: Corythoichthys intestinalis (assembly GCF_030265065.1). Taxonomy (NCBI): domain Eukaryota; kingdom Metazoa; phylum Chordata; class Actinopteri; order Syngnathiformes; family Syngnathidae; genus Corythoichthys; species Corythoichthys intestinalis. The sequence continues at coordinate 919,604 of NC_080398.1, forward strand.
TAAAATAAAAACTCAATAATGCTAACTATCAATTTTAGCTCAGTAGTCATTGCTGGATAAAACACCAAGTAGCACTGGTCCCTAATGTGCTCCAATGCAGCCTGTATCATACATTTATTTTGAACACTGCAAAAACTCAAAATCTTATCAGGATTTACAGTTTAGACTAATTTAAAACTTAACTAGAACTTAAAAATGGCTTCACACAAATAGAAATTCAATTGAAACACGTCGGACAAAATCCAACTTTTAAGTGATGTGTGTTATCAAGCGTGACGGCATTTTTATATATATATATATATTTTTTAATAAGATCTAAAGATGTTTTGAGTGAAAGCAGTGAATTAGTCTTTTTTTATTCTGGTAACATCTGAGATGCAATTGTTGGCTGTTTTTTAACAATATACATCGAAAATAAAGACATTGATTGACTGAAAATGGTTCAAGATTAGATGAAATGTCTTGTTTTCTCATGTATATTTATAATTGCTCTTCACCTAAAAATTATTTGTTTTATCCGATTACTCGATTAATCGATAGAATTTTCAGTCGATTACTCGATTACTAAAATATTCGATAGCTGCAGCCCTAGTTGTGTCCCTATAGTGACGTGCTTCGCTCCCCCAACTCACCAGTGTAATCTCCAGTCTCCCCATTGCATGTTAAGAAACAGACACGGTAAGATTTTTTTTTCTTATTTTGGAAAGAGAGAATATGCAATGTTGCTTTAGCCTTTAAAGGTCAGTGCTGAGTGATGATCACACACTAAATGTAACTCGTAGCATTAGCTTAGCATTCTCGTTAGCATTAGGCTAATTCTAACTGCGAGCGTCCTCTTAAACTCTGACAACTTTTTTTTACATACAGTTCGTGACGTCAGATGGGTATAATTAATTGAAAAAAATGTTTTCCTGCTGACTGTGTATCATCACCAAGTTTGTGATATACTTGTTGATGCTTGTAGAAGCTACAATATGTGCTCGTCTGTCAATGTTCATTCGAAATAGTTGGAAACCTTTATTTTTTAATTTCACAGACGAAAACACTGAGTAAACATAGACTAAAACGAGACGAAATTACTCTAGTTTTCGTCAACAAAAACTAGACAAAGACAAACACATTTTGAAATGACTACAATATAACTAATACTAATAAGTATTATTATCCAAAAGACAAAACCTAAAACAAAAATTAAAAGGGCTGCCAAAAACAATACTGCTACAAATCATTTTGCCTTTTCCTGTTGATTTTCACATTGGCGAATGATGAATGGAATTAATTTCATTTTGCACCATTCCTTTTTTTTTTTGTTTTCATGTCTATATTCTCATTTTACTGTCGCATCCTTGCATCACGTACTATTTTCATGGTGGAGAATGACGCAATTAAAAAATTAAAAAATTATCTACGCAGTTCACACTCTGTAGGTCTGTTATACTTCTTCATACCAAGTGCGAGTCAACCTTCAACTGAGCAAACCGATTTCTCTTCCTATTAAGTAGACGGGTAACATTTGAAAGGAATGCAACAAAGCCTGTAAATTAAGGGCAAACCAGTCCATAACATGGTCTAAAATGCCACTTCACCTATATTTAGGCAGTGTACAAAATTGGCTTGCATTTCTTAAACGGATCCACGGATAGAATGACATGTAGTTCTTAAAAGATAAATGTTAGTAAAAGTTATCATAATTTGAGATGAAAACCCCTAATGTTTTCATTTCAATAATATTTGTAACATTATTTTAACTAGTAGGTCGCCATTGTTGTTGACGTCGCTGAGCGGTGATGTCACATGGCCACGCTGCCGTACTTCACAGTGTCACTCTAAAATAAAAAACTGTGTCACTCTTTAATTATGTAACATAGTGATTTCAATACGCCACAAGGTGTCAATGGAGAGTTTTAAATTAATTAGGGATCAAGCCAATAAGTGCGTTTTGTCCCATGACTAACTCCTAGTTTTCCTTAAATGCACAACGGGGTGTAAGGCATTGAGAAAGGAGAGTGGACAAAGGCGTTCAGATTTGTAGCTCGGACCGCGCCGTTTATTGGCATATTCTTCAGCCACTCCTTCACAACAAACATAAATATCATAAAGTGAAAACACAACAAAAATTATATTCATATCTCTCAAAAAATAATGTTCACAAAAAGAAAAGTGCTTCAATCTGTATTAATGAGGCCCTAGTCTCACACAGTTAAACAACAATGCAAAGAGAACTACCATTCACAAATTCACAATCAAAATATATATTCATAATATACATAAAACTTACTCTGAGTTCGGTCAAATTCTATTTAAACATTTTGGCAACTTGTTTAGCTCAACAAATTCACTGGATGGCAATATTTAGTCATAATACAAAACAAAACAGTGTCCTGGGAGCCATTATCAGAAGTGTTTGTTGTGACTGACTCAACTACGGCGTCAGTCGACGAACAAAACACTCATTGTCTTGAGCTCTTATTAGTTTAAAACTCACCAATGACACCTTGTGGTGTATTTAAATCACTACCATACATAGTTAAAGAGTGACACCGTGAAGTATGGAAGCGTGGCCATGTAACGTCACCGCTGTGCGACGTCAAGAACAATGGCGAGCTACTAGTTTATTTTTTTATTTAAAATTTTACAAATTTCATTAAAAGGAAAACATTAAGAAGGGGTTTAAGATCAAATTATTGTAACTTGTACTAAAATTTATCTTTAAGAACTACATGTCTTTCTATCCAAGTTCCTTTAACCTTCACCGAACCCCTGAGGCTTACTCACCGAACCCTTGGGGTTCAATTGAAACCCAGTTAAGAACCACCACAGTCTGAAAGCAGGTGTTGTCTTTAGCCAAAGAGTGCACCACTTTGAAAGGGAATGAGAGGAACCACTTGGGTTGGCTTTGAGTGAAATACTGTGTACACACGCATAAGGCTTGGACAATACATACCTCGTTTTATTTCAGTCTAGAGTGTACCTGGCATTTTACCCAAAAATAACCTGTTCTTACCTATTGGAGACGACGCGTTTTCCTCACCATCGGCTGGTCCTAAAGAAGCAGGCACCTCCCATTCCGCCATTTTAGCTATTCAACTTTGCAAAAGCAACCTGAGTGTCTGTGCATCTAAGGAAAAAAAACAAGACAGTGATGACATTAGGGTTTCTCAGAATTTTTAAAAATGCCTGCTAGCATATGGACTATTTTGACATCACACAAAAGACTGGACCAAATTTTGCGATGGAAATTCCTATATGCCCCCTAAGTTGTGGAAAACGGTAAAAGGTTGTTGAGTATCAAAGAAAGAACCTTGACTTTTTAATAGGGGTGCACAATATCCATTTTTTGAAACCGATATCGATAACTTCCTGCTCCTCAAAGCCGATACCGATAACCGATAATAAATAAATAATTTTTTAAAAGTATAACCTGAGTTTTTGAACACCTGGAGGTTAAAAAAAAACAAAAACAACAACAACTAGTGGGGGATTCAACATAGATTTGCCTTTGATCTCACCAGATTTTTTATAATGACATGAACAAAACAGTGAGTTTCACTTCAGCACTGCCCAACAGCCAGCTAAGAATGAATGCACTTCCATAAACCACAAGGCTTGGTCTTTTCTTGCTTTTATGGGAAGACACTCGTCTTAATATTGTGAAAATAAAAATGAAAAATACACATATTCAATACTCAATATACAACAAACTGAACAATACACACACACACACACACACACAATACACAACTATTATAAGTATAGCATAGCACACTAGCTTGAGCTACTAAAGCATTGGCTGGCTTCTATAACACAACTTATGAAGTTCTGTACATATGACCCTTCACAAGAGAAGTAAACATATATTGCACATCCATATGTTATAGTAAACATGAAATACTTACATATATTTCTGAGGCGGAAACGTAACAGAAAGCATTCACGATTGTCAATGCCACCGCTAAACACCGCAATATGTAAGTGATTGAACCAAACTACTGTAACAAAAAATAGATGCAGGGAATTATTCTGACCAGCAGGTGGGAGCAATGCCCCGCAAATGGTCAACTGATTTTCCATACAAGTGTGTAAACTTTAAAGCCAGAACAGTACATATTATCGGTCCTATTATAAATGTTATTGGAATTATCGGGATGACGTCATAATTCCTATTATCGGACCAATAATTATCGTGCACCGGTACTTTTTAACAAACGTATGGGGAACTGGTTCGCTTGTTTCCGTTACATTTGATGGCAGATGAATTATGTTTGCACTTGTCTGACAAATAGGAATGTTGACTCATCTCATCTCATCTCACCTTCAGCAATGCTTAGAATTTTTCTCCTTGTTGTGTACATGTATTCTTGTTAAACATGGTTTAACAAGTGCATGATAGTTAAGAATGCCAATATGCAGGGTTGTCAACAGACTTGCTGGGTCCCGGGAACTACAGACCATTATAGGGCACCCCCACCCTACCCTGTCACGACAACATACACAGTACTTGTAACGTTTTGCAAGCATTGACAGCGTAAATTTTCAAATTATTCAATTTGAGATGGACAGTTAAATTTAACAGACTATAATGTGTGGCTACAATATAACTGAGAGTGCTATGCCTGCCTGCTAAGCAACAAAACAGTAAAACTAAACATCCTGCCTGCCCCCTCCACATCCCTGGCTTCATCAAGCCCTCAAACAGTGATGCTCTTAGATTTTTTGACAGCAAAGTCATTTATAACATCAGTGAAATCCAGTTTTAATACACATCACAAATGATATAGCAATACAGTTGGTTGTACACCCAAGATAAATCCAGCAGTCGGACCCGAGTCTGTTCAGCCTGATCTCTCATCACCTTCTCTCTCCTCGGCTCAACGCAAGCAACATGTCTTGTCGTATCACAGCTCAATAGGCTACAAGCGGCCGTTGACAGACTCAAATCGGGCTTTAGTCACGGTGATCGCGAATGTAAATGTTCAGTGTTAGCGGCTGTTGTTCACTTACCGACATCGCCGTCCACAGCCAACTCCAGCCCTAATTCTCTGGCTTCTTGCCCCCCTTTTAAAAACCTCATCATTTTTTTCTCGTTCACCTCTATGAACTTCATCTCTTTTTCTTTTTTTTTTACTTTTCTGCACATCCGATTTATGATGACTCGCCATGTTTAGAGTTTCTAACAACGACAGCAGGGCACGCATGTAGTGTAGCCTTGAGTGCGCAAGAGCGGGGTCAAACCATTCTCTGCTAAGACAGAGGGGATGGGGGGCGTTGTGCGAAAAAAGGACAAAATATATATTTCAAATATTTAATATGTTAAAGGTTTTAAGTACCCTAATTTTCGGACTATAAGCCGCTACTTTTTTCCCTCATTTTGAATCCTGCGGCTTGTAGTCCAGTGTGGCTTATTTGTTGATTTATTTGGGTTAATAGGTAACACTTTATTTGACAGCGGCATCTGTCATAACTGTCATAAGAACATCATAATTATGACATGACACTATCACGGGCATTAATGAATGCTTCTGACAGATGTCAATATGTGTCATGTGGCATATTATGTCACTAAATCCATTTATGTCCAGCTCAGATCTTTTACGTCCATTCAAAAGTGAGATAATTTGCTGGATGACACTAAATGACATCTATTACAAGCATTCATTATTGCTTATGACAGTGTCATGTAATCATTATGACTGTCTTATGACAGTATTATGGCACCACTATGGAAGAAAATGTTACCAAATACCATAACTAGCAATTAATGAAACAACTGGAACAGTAACTGAAGAAATAATTAGCACAGAATATGACTTATTTACATATGTAGCGCCGCCATGCATGGTAGGAGGACTGATGGATTACAACAGTGTTGAGAGCAGGTGGCAGCAGAGGTTCACTGTTTACCCCAAGGAAGCAGTGATGGCCAAATGAAGCTTTTAGTGACAATAAGGCTTTGCAGCCAATTGTTTCAAAGCTTAATGGTGGGTTATTTGGTCTCATGACAGTCTTACGGTGCCATTGTCAAATGAAGTGTTACCAGTTAATATCTTTTGGTGTAAATATCCCATAATACAATGAGGACAACTGCGGCTTATAGTCCAGTGCGGCTTATCTATGAACAATGCCGTTTTCATGTCAAATTTGGTGGCTGGCGCTCATAGTCAGGTGCGCCTTATAGTCCAGAAATTACGATATATATTGAATAAAACATAATATTTAATCAGACAATGGTTTAAATAAAAACGAAATATGTGAATGTAAAGTAAAATAAAGTAAGAGTCATTCAGGGGCCTCTATGGTCCGGAGGCCCGGGACAACAAACCCGGTTGCCCCCCCCCCCCCCCGCCCCCTCCATCGATGGGCTAATATGATCTGCGCAGCTAAAACACGTTTTAGCATGGCCCTTTTTTTTTAAAACACTTAAACACCATACAGGTAGTCCGGGGTTACGGACGAGTTCCGTTCTTACGTTGGCGACATAACCCAAATTCCCGCATAAATCGGAATGAACCCTTTAAGTACCCCAAAATAACTATCAAAAAGTCCAAAAGTATTGAATTTTCTTTAATGATGGAGTATAAACTTCCCTCTGGTGGCAGCGTTGGGTCTGGCTGTACTGTCGCCTTATGACTAAGGAGCAGAGTCTTGTCTGACAACTAATAAACAGAAAAACAAGCTACAGCTAGTCGATTTTATTTACTCACGTAAACAGTACTTTATTTGCACTTATTGTACCTCACAGTACAGGTAGTCCCCGGGTTACGAACGAGTTCCGTTCCTACGCTGGCGACGAAACCCGAATTTCCGAAAATCGGAATTAATTAACCCTTTGAAAAATCAAGATAACTATCCAAAAAGTCCAAAAGTGTTGTATTTTGTTTAATGGTGGCGGATACAATGCCCTGTACTGGCAGCGTTGGGTCTGGGTGGACTGTCGTTTAATAATGCTTCCATACAGGCAATGTTGTTTTTGGCAGCCATTTTAATTTTGGACGTAAATGCTAGTTTGTGTTAGCCATATTTTAGTCATTTCAAATTGTCTTCATCTAGTTTTAGTCAACGAAAACTCAGTAAAATTTTGCCTAGTTTCAGGCAACAATTCCCAAAATGTTTTCGTTTATAAAGTTTTAGTCCATGAATAAATAAATAAATGAATAAATAAATAAAAGGTTTCCAACAATTTCAAAAGAACATGGCCGACAAGCTCATAACTCTCGAGTCTACAAGTACATCACCATTTTCATGATGATACTACACACTCAGCAGAAAAAGAGCACATTATTTGTGATTAATTAAACGTACCTAACGCCACGAACTGTATGTAAAGTGTTTTTCAAGAGTTTAAGAAGACACAGAGTCACCGCGCTAAATGCTAATGCTAACGCGAACGCTAAGCAGAGTCTCGTCTGACATGGATAAAGAACAGCTGCGCTCTGGTTTGGCCCACATAAGACTGTAAGTTGTTTCAGCTAATATATGTTTGTGTATGCATTTGGAATTAAATTTCCAGCTACAATTTATGGAGTTACGTGTGAGCGATTTGCTATGACAATTGTAAATACGTTAACCTTCGTAGCATTTAAGCTAGCTGACTTTTGCTAGGCAAATTAGGCAAATTTAATCTACTAAATTTACATATTGATTAGACAAGATGGACGTTTGAACAACAGTTGTTTTGTGTCAAGTGTAATTGTTAAAATGCGTGTCGTTTTGAACATAAGTGTACATATGTGTGTTACAGCTTTACAAATTGTCAAAAGTGAAGGAAGTAAAAAGCTTCAAAAGGCACAATTGCCTTGTTTGGCGTATGTAAAGCTGACCAACTTCATGCTTAGTAAGGACACAACACGTCATATTAATGAAGTAAAGTAAAAGAAAAGAAAAGATACTGTGAGGTACAATAAGGTACTGTTTATGCGACTGGAAAAAAAAAAGACTGGACACAAAATGGCGGACGAGACTCCGGCATTGCAAAGTTGAAATTGCGTAAATTAAGTATGTTGTAATGTGGAGACTACCTGTATTACAGCTCCGTGCATCATCTTACCTTTCTGTTTGACCCTCCCCTTGGCCAACCACGCCCACTTTGGGGCATGGGCCCAGGTGCGGTCGCACCCCCCTAAGCTCCGCCCCTTGGATGGCCACATTTTGACTTTACAATGAACTTTTTCAAGTAGGGAAAAATACTTTTCTCTAAAGAAATTCCCTAGCCAACACATATTCTTTGTGTTTAAGTAATCACATTATCTTAGTTATTAATTTAGATCAAAATGTCAAACCTCATGGGCCTGAGGAGCACATTTTCCACCGCAACGGCTATTAAAGGTAGCCGCTTCCTGCCGAAGGAGGGAGGGAAAAATAATAACAACAATAATAAGCAGAATATCCAATTACGTGTCCTCTGTGTCAATATTGAATTTAGCCCTGAGAGGGAACATTAACATTTTTAAAGCATTGTGGAAAGTCATTTGGAGCTCAAAGTAAACAGATATAATGACCATTACAGCCTCATGCTGAGCGGATGGAGCCTTCAATATATAGTGACTATAAACACAAGCAAGAACAGCTTCTCTGTATTTTCAAATAATGCTTTCGTTTTATTCATAGTACAAAAATTGACGTATAAGACCAAACTGACTGTCCAGTTTTCAAAAAAACTGCATTTTCTGGGAATGAAAATGTACAAGGCCGCTCTCTGGTGGACACATGAGGTACTTGTAATCATAAGGCGAAGGTCAGTCAGGAATTATTATCAATCCTTTTTCCTATATGCAATCAATAGATTGAAAGTAAGAGGATTGAGCTGGAGTAGTTACATAATGCAGCCATTAATAGGAGTTGCCTATTTATGTGATATTTTTAGGAGCAGTGAGACAGTTCTAATAAATGTACGTATAATCTATAGTGGAAGGAGGTATATAAATTGCAAAGTATAGAAGTATGTTTTGTATACATGTTTAAAATGCTCGAAATAAATACATTTAAAACATACAAACTAGTAACAATATCATAATAGAACAGCATGAGAAGATAAAATCCAACATTGTACACAACAATAATAAAACATCATTAAATGTAGTTAGATGGGGCTTTGCAAGGCAATGTCCCCAAATCAACAGGAAGTGACCTGATATCAATAGGACATGTCCCCAAAATGTCCCCATATCAACAGGAAGTGTCCTGATATCAACAGGACATGTCCCCAAAATGTCCCCATATCAACAGGAAGTGACCTGATACCACCAGCATATATCCCAGAAATGTCCCCAAATCAATAGGAAGTGACCTGATATAAATAGGACATGTCCCCAAATTTAACAAGAAGTGACCTGATATCAATAGGACATGTCCCCAAATCAACAGAAAGTGACCTGATTTCAACAGGACATGTCCCAGAAATGGCCCCAAATCAACAGGAAGTGACCTGATATCAACAGGACATGTCCCCAAATCAACTGGAAGTGTCCTGACAACAATAGGACATGTCCCCAAAATGTCCCCATATCAACAGGAAGTGACCTGATACCACCAGGACATGTCCTAGAAATGTCTCCAAATCAACAGGAAGTGACCTGATATCAACAGGACATGTCCCCAAATCAACAGGAGGTGACCTTATATCAACAGGAAGCGTCCCAGAAATGTCCCCAAATCAACAGGAAGTGACACGATATTAACAGGAAGTGTCCCTGAAATGTCCCCAAATGAACAGGAAGTGACCTGATATCAACAGCACATGTCCCCCAAATGTCCCCAAATCAACAGGAAGTGACCTGACCGATCTGCATCTACCACAGCAAAACCCCATCATAATTTCTCCAGAAATTGCACTTTGTAGCTGAGAAAATATGTTTTCCTAAAATATCTTAAAGAATACAAAACTACAAAGGTGAGCTATTATGTAAACAGTCTAACTTTTTCGCTAGGTCCTTTTTGTTTTTGTGTTTATTTTTAATCTTATGTACTGTATATGGTTATTAATTTCTTTTGTTAATACAAGGACTAATAATATGACGGACAGATAACTGAGAAATAGAAAATGAGGGTAGGTTTTAATACGCAAATGCTTCATTTTACTCTGGTTTGGGCTGATTGAATAAATTCTGTTATTATTGTTATTGTCTTGACTATTGTTGTTGTCTCATTGGTTTGGTCTGATGTTTTAAATTGCTTTTTGTTTGTTTCATTTTTCTTATTTTCTTTCTTCTGCCACATCTCCAAATAAAGCATTCAATTATTTTAAAGTACTATGACAATTGGTTTTAAAAACATAAAAGCCATAATACAGTAACTAAATAGATAAATTAATGAATGAACAATCCGGGTGATCATTCTTTGTATCCTCCTACCCCATAAAAAAAATTCCATACAATGAAGAACTGTTGCAAGCTTTCCCTCATTTCCAATAAAAAAAAACTGCACATACGCTTTTCACAACTAAAATGTGACGTTGAGTCACGTCTCGCTGTTTCCGCATGATGAACTCAGCATAAACTCATTTTCATTGAGTAAGCATAAGTTGCTTAACAATATTACAGATGACATCAACATGCCTAACGGTATATGTGAGCTTACCTGTTGCTGTGTTCCCTCTCCAGTTTCGGTCCTGTTATTACGTGAGCTTGAGGATGGAGAGCGGATACAGACAACTGGACAGAGATAGGGAGAGAGAACCGGAAGGTGGGAGCAAATAATGATGAGGGGATGAAATAATATAAGCGATAACACAACACTGGCTTTGTGATAACAGCAAATGGAATCTTGCATTGAAAACAGATTTAAACCTAAGCTATCAAACACACTAATTTACATTTTTGTGCGTTTTCTGAAACAGTCTAAGATGCCTGAAGATGGCACCAAACCCCCATCTATTAAGAAAGTAGTATGCCATGTCAACAGGGGCGGAGTTAGAAAAATATTTATAGTGTGCCAGGCACTTTTTGAGAGTGGCAAATATTTAATGGATAATACATACATCCTCAATTCTTTTGACAGTTATATTATTTTTTGCGACAATTCGATTCAAATGCCTTTGGTCAGTTTATTACAAAATTATGTAGACATTTAAAGGGATCCACATTTTAGCAACTCCTTTAGCTCAACAAATACACTGGATGGCAATAATTAGTCACAATACACAAACTATGATGCTGGGAGCCAGTTTCAGGAGTCTTGTCAAGACCAGTGGCGGACTTGGCAATTTTGGAGCCTAAGGCAAACATATCCAGGGGCCCTCTTCATGGGTCAGGGGTTAAAAAGGTGAGAATGGTGTGGAGGAAATATGTTCCGTTACTCAGAGGTGTCGCGTCCCATTGGGCAAACCAGGTAATTGCCTAGGGCCCCCAGCCAGCAGGGGGCCCCAGAGGGTAATGATGGGAAGATCGATACCAAAATATCAATATTTCGATCCAGCGAGTTGAGTTTTAGGTATCGATCCCCAAGCAAAAGTATCGATATTTGGAATTAAGATACAGTATTATATTGTCTTTGTCTATTTTTTGCCTATATTTTTGTGCACACTTTTTGTACTACTTTAGCTACATCTTGTTTGTGAGAAGCAAAGTCCATACCGCATTATATAAAAAAGGTAAATGACCAAAGTGACATATTTAACAGTGAAGTATTACTGTAACCTAAATGTGAGTCTCCATTTTATTAATTTTTGATACAATGAGGACTAATCAGCCCACATAACATTCCATAGGATAGTCAAGTGAACTACTACCAAGCAAGTTGCGTATAAAAAAATATATAAATTATTACTTAACATTTTAAATCGACACATCACCCCTTACTGTATTTCTAATATTAACTATTATTACTTTTTTTTTTTTTAATTTAATTGCAAGTGACTATTGTTTATTGGATTTGTTTTTAATGATCTACTATTAGAGGGCAGTAACATGCTACTATTAATTCGTTCTTTAATTAGATCAAAAATATTTAACTTAGGTAGATTAAAATTTGATCAAATACAACGTGTAGCCGGGAAATGTTCTGCGTATATGAATTTAAGGGCAATGGCGCCACCAGGGGGTGGCCAGGGGGGGCCACGGCCACCCCTATAAATTGGTTGGCCACCCCACTGGCCACCCCGCTTGCCAGTATATCGTTAGATTGTTGAAGCATCAGTTATGCATTTCATCCCAAATGAATGCATTCATTTTGTTTTGTTAAATGGAGGGCTGTCAAATTTATCACGTTAACGGGCGGTAATTATTATTTTTTAATTAATAACGTGAAAATATTTATCGCAATTAATGCATTCGCAGTACGACTCCTTCACGCATTGTCGCAAACAGCCTACAATGGCGTCATTTTACTTCAATCCAGAGATAAGAGGCAGTGTCAAGTGAGTGGAGTAGATAAAAGCATTCTTTGGGGCTGTGCTTTTAATTGGCAAAAGCTTTGTCATCTCTCCCACAGCAACTATAAATATTGTGGGAAGCGATGTGGGGAAGAATGACAGGAGTTGACCTTTTTCTTAACACCCTGTAGTGTCCCAATGCAGAGAAAATATAGCATTTGCAGCCACCACATATAGTCATGGTTGCACCACTTCCCATCATGCATTTGGGCAGAACAGTTAAGTGCTACAGTATCATTTACTGAAAGCTCAACAAATACACTAGATGGCAATATTTAGTCACAATATAGACCCTACCCACCGACGTCACAAAACCACGTGCTCGCTGTATGGTTCCGCCCACTTGTCCGTCATTTTGTCTCTGCATTAGCATTGGTTTCAATTGATCGAGCAATTTAAAATGCATTTCATGGAAGACCCGGTGCTTTCGGATGCCGTAAACTCACTGGATGTGTTGCATAAAAGGCGTTATGTGGAAAGGCTTCGTTCTATACAGTCGCCAGATCCATATTTGATGCCCAAATCGATGTTTTTCGACCCACTGTCTTCGCCCTGTCTGCCTGACATCTGCTACGCTGATATTTACAATTATCTTGTCCACACAAAATCAGCCTATTCTCACGAAAATTTGAAAAACTTCAAGAGCTTGGAGGCTTATAAATACTTCGTTGCTGGTTGGGTGAAACAGGTCCTCGTCCACGAAAATTCGGCAGGAATCTATCTTGTGCTTGGAAAGGTGAGTTACGAAATTTTCAATTCAAAATCTTTTGTTATTGCTAACATCCACTGTCAAGTCTAATGTATTTCATGTCGTTTGTCAATGGAGTTAAGGCTTTTAATGTTTATATGGTTTAGCGATATCACTCTCACTACATACATACGTGTATGTTGTCGGCGATTAGCCTAGCAATGATCTTAATTGTGGTTATTTGTCAGCCCAAAACCCTCTAAGTATATCTTAAATGCATTTTACTGGATATAAAATGACTACTACATAGTCTGTGGTGATTTTTTGGTGCCCAGTTTTCACGTCGAATTGCAGCCATCCATTTCGCTCTCCTCTTTGGATCCCTCGGAATACGGTAAAACTTCAAGTCTCTCCTTCCATCTTCTCTGTTAGTGCAACCAACAGCCACACACGCCTTCACCATTTTGATTATTAATGTTAAGGAGCAGAAAAACACGCCGTAAATAGGAGGAATGTACGCAGCCGTAACAGGTTAACACTATGTTTTGACGGACAAGTGGGCGCCACCAGTCAGGAGGAAGGAGTTGTGACGTCACGTGGGTAGGGTCTATACAAAGTCACATTTTTCCTTTAAGAGTTACAAGTCTTTCTATCCGTGGATCCCTTTCACAGAAAGAATGTTAATAATGTTAATGCCATCTTGTGGATTTATTGTTATAATAAACAAATACAGTACTTATGTACAGTATGTTGAATGTATATATCCGTCTTGTCTTATCTTTCCATTCCAACAATAATTTACAGAAAAATATGGCTTATTTTAGAGATGGTTTGAATTGCAATTAATTACAATTAATTCATTTTTAAGCCGTGATTAACTCGATTAAAATTTTTAATCGTTTGACAGCCCTAGTTAAATGTACACCTTATGCCTAATATATACATAACACAATAAAACAGAATTGGAACTCAAAATGTTGACTGGAGAGTTAGGGACTATGCACATCAAATCATTAGTAACATCAAATATTACACAATACACCAAAGTATATCAGTAGTCGTGTCCTAATGTGTTTCTGATAGTTCTCCCCTGACCTTTTTACTGCAATAATATAATGAAACCTGAAATTATGGCTTTTAGTCTTGGCTACCCCAAGATTTTAAGTGGCCCCATCTGGCCACCCCTATGAAAAATTTCTGGAGGCACCACTGTTTAAGGGTCAGGGTTAAAGAGTGAGACTGACTAATCAGATTTTGTTGTTGATGGATTGGTTTGTGAGTTTGTAAGGAAACTGCTTTGCTAGTTGGTGTTGGTGTTATACTTATATAGCGCTTTTCCACCTTTCAAGGCGCTCACCACCTACTGGTGACGTTATTAAAAGCAGCAGTTTTTCCATTGCAATGCATATTTAACACAAAGAGACTTTTAATAGTTTTTGAGTGCTTGCTGTAGTTGTACATTAGATATCATCAGAATGGCTGAGAACTCTGCAGGGTTGTGTATATAAATATATATGTGTTGTATAGAAAATATGAACTTCTGGTATCGATATCGGATCAGGATCGCAATATTTGGCCTTGGTTTACTTGGTATCGGATCAAATCCAAAATCACTGGTATCACGCATCACTACCAGAGCGCCAACAGATTTAGCACAAGCATCTTTACTGCACTGTCGCAGCGATAAGTGTAGGGAGTGTTTCAATACAATGGAATCATTTGGCAGATTACCTAACAATGCTGTTATCAATCCCAATCAGTATTTACCATGTCACGTACATTATACATGTTTAAGAAAGCCCAATCAGCTATTAATACCACATGATTGTTTAAAGACTCACCAAGTACTTTCTGGAAGGTCCATCCCAAGTTTTCTATATTTATTTTCACAGGCCACCTCATTATTCATGTGACTACTTAAAGAAATGGGGATTTTTCCCAAAAAGTCTATTGATGGGTTTTTCGTATTCCTCGTTGTATACTGTATTAGAAAAATATACCATATAGGCATCTAAAATAACCCTAAACAATTTTATTAGCAAATGTAATACTCATTTCGGTTGGTGGTCCACCAATCAGTGGTTTTTACGGAATAATTTGAATTTGGTGGGTCGTACGGCCAATCTGACTACTGATTTCACACAAAGGTATTTACCTCCCCATCCGATGGAAGTCCAACTGTCCCCCTTACTTGCACACTCTCGAAGGGCCACATGTTGCTTGTTGCCTGGGGCCCCCGGGGACCCTTGCTACGCCTCTGCCGGTACATTAGGGCTGTCCTAAACGACACATTTTCTCCTGATTGGTCAGCCAACTAGTTTTACGATTAGTCGACTAATCTAATAATTTTCTTTTTTTAACTAATTTAGCAATGAAATTTTTGTTGACGCTTAAAAATTCACAAAACCATTTTGGAACACTTAAATTCTTTATTAAAATACAAATGATCATGTAAATAACAATAATTAATCACAATTAAACAATGAGGTTAAATGCTGATAGCATTTACTAGTGCAAAAGAATGGAAAGTAAACAGATTCAGAACACTGACTTTGCCATTCCAAAATTATTTAAAACAATTCTTAAAAAAATTCTAGCATTATTATCATAATATTCTACTTAGGGTTGTTCTAATCATGTTTTTTTGCTCCCGATCCGATCCCGATTCCTTTTAGTTTGAGTATCTGCCGATCCCGATATTTCCCGATCCGATTGCTTTTTTTTTTTGCTCCCGATTCAATTCCAATCATTCCCGATAATTTTTCCTGATCATTTACATTTTGGCAATGCATTAAGAAAAAAATGAATAAAACTCAGACGAATTTATACATTCAACATACAGTACGTAAGTACTGTATTTGTTTATTATGACAATAAATCCTCAAGATGGCATTTACATTATTAACATTCTTTCTGTGAGAGGGATCCATGGATAGAAAGACTTGTAATTCGCCCTTTCTTTTTCCTCCTCAGACAAAACTTTCTGGATCTGTCGCTCTGCCATCTTTGCAGAATTCGTGGGAAAGCGTTTGCATCGACTTCCGTCTTTATAATGAATGGGGAATGGGGGAAGTGACGTATGCTGTAAAGCAGTCAGCACATTTGTAGTTTTTTTTGTGTGTGTGGCAGGGTTCCTGCTACCCTCCTCGAAGTCAATTAGTCCCGGTGAAAGCGATACAGACCCCCTCAAGACAAGGGTGTAGGTTTGGTCTCAATAGAGGTAGGGGCGATATAACAGCATAGCCTGCATGTACACTTTTTGCTGGGGACGGGACATTAATAAAACCAAACAGATTGGGTGAACGGGGGTCAGAGCTACATTTCTCACGCTCATAATTTTTCTTAAGTCTAGTCAAATAATTTTCGCCATTTTGTTTTGAGTGTTAAAGACTAGTTTCAAGAAATCTAAGTAAGTACAATTTTCTTGAAGCACCGGCAGATATTTTCACTTATTTCTAGTAGATTTACACTGAAAACAAGGGAATTTACCGTATTTTTCGGACTATAAGTCGCACCTGAGTATAAGTCGCACCAGCCATAAAATGCCCAATGAAGAGGAAAAAAACATATATAAGTCGCACTGGAGTATAAGTCGCATTTTTGGGGGAAATTTACTTGATAAAATCCAGCACATAGAACAGATATTTCATCTTGAAAGGCAATTTAAAATAAAAAAAAACAATATAGAACAACATGCTGAATAAGTGTACAGTATGATAATGTTACATGATGCATGAACAACAAAATGCGAACGTGGCCAGTATGTTTACGTAACATAGCTATTAAGAGTTATTCAGATAAGTATAGCATAAAGAACATGCTAACAAGTTTAGCAACCATCAGTGTCACTCCAAAACACCAAATTAACATGTGAAATGGTATCATAATGTGTTAATAATTTCACACATAAGTCGCTCCTGAGTATAAGTCGCGCCCACAGGCAAACTATGAAAAAAACTGCGACTTATAGTCCGAAAAATACGGTAACTAGTTTTAAGAAGGTGTGTTTTTGCAGTGCATATGTATTGGTTCAGGTGATCCACCGTTTGATTCAAACCTTTGTTTTAAATACCTACTAAAGAAACATTTTGAAAACTTCCAGAATAAATGTCTGGATTTTATTAGCAAGTTTAAATTGCACTATTTGAACTAGAGCTGTCAAAATTATCGCGTTAACGGGCGCTAATTAATTTTTTAAATTAATCACGTTAAAATATTTGACGCAATTAACGCACATGCCCCGCTCAGATTAAAATGATAGCACAGTGAAATGTGTACTTGTTGTGTTTTTCGGAGTTTTGTCGCCCTCTGCTGGCGCTTGGGTTCGACTGATTTTATAGGCTTCAGCACCCATGAGCATTGTGTAAGTAATTATTGGCATCAACAATGGCGGGCTACTAGTTTATTTTTTGATTGAAAATTTTACAAATTTTATTAAAACGAAAACATTAAGAGGGGTTTTAATATAAAATTTCTATAACTTGTACTAACATTTATCTTTTAAGAACTACAAGTCTTTCTATCCATGGATCGCTTTAACAGAATGTTAATAATGGTAATGCCATCTTGTTGATTTATTATATTAAATACAGTACTTATGTACCGTATGTTGAATGTATATATCCATCTTGTGTCTTATCTTTCCATTCCAACAATAATTTACAGAAAAATATGGCATATTTTATACATGGTTTGAATTGCGATTAATTACGATTAATTAATTTTTAAGCTGTAATTAACTCGATTAAAATTTTTAATCGTTTGACAGCCCTAATTTGAACATAAATTATATTACCAAACACAATAAATACAAACCTGTTAATAATCTCTTAATTACCCAGGTATGCCAAAAGTAAATATTTGTTTTAAGATTTTCAGGAGCAATATTAGTGGTGTGTTCCCCACCTCCACAGCACTGACGTCTTTTTACATTACTTACAGTGGCTGTTGCTGACAGGGAAAAAAAAATAATACTCCTCGTCTTTGAAGGGGGCGGAGGAGGCGGCATGTTATATTTGTGTTGGGGCTGAGGTTGTGTGTGGGAGGGAAAGGGGTCAAATCATCAGCCAATCAAACGTCAATTTGATTTAAAAAAAAAAAAAAAACTGACTGGCAGATTCAGCAAGTGAAAAGGGATGAATCTAAGTTTGAACATAAGGAAAGTAATTCACTTAATAATGGTAGGGTCAATTCCAGTGCTGCAACGATTAATCAATTAACTCGAGTATTCGATTAGAAAAAAATATTCGAATTAAATTTTGTTGCCTCGAGTATTCGTTTAATTAAAGTGGTGTTGTAATGTTTTATTTTGAAAGTGTTTACATTTAGTTTATTGATTAGGGTGGATACATTGCCCTCTGGTCTGCCTCATTTCACATGGCTGAATCCAACTGCTCCCTGTTAAGACCAACGTAAGCTAAGTTTTCCTTTGGGCTAATGTTTTTTAATGCATTCCTAAATTAGTTTATATGTATATTTAGCCTTTTTTGTGGGAATATGAGTCTGAACCATTTGTTAAGAGCATTGGAAAAAAAGTTAGCATTCATTTAAACTAGCGGAATTTTGCCATGTAAGTTAGCCAATTGTTCTTTTGTTGTACATAGATCCTCATTTATTTATTTTGAATACCGTTTGAGGCTCAGCTCAGATATTTTAATTTTTCATGTTCCTTTTCCGATCACTCGATTATTCGAACTAACTAGTTCATCGATTAATCGACTACTAAAATAATCGATAGCTGCGGGCCTAGTCAATTCTATCCTTAAAACATATGGGAAGACACTCTAAATGAACTACGTACAGTGGGGAGAACAAGTATTTGATAGAATGTCAAATACTTTTTCTCCACACTGTATATATCTGAACTCATTATATAATGCAAATAAGGTTGCTTAAAAGTTGGTGGGGACAATTTGAGCATCTTGAAAAGTTGCTAGTGTTATGTCCCTACTGTCCCTATGCAAACCTATTCCCTTGCCTTAAGAGCATAAAAGAGGTATCATTCAGTCAGTCTAGTTGTTAGTCGACATATCATCACAAATGTTATGAAAATATTTTCTAAAGGTTGAAAAAGTTACCTTAGTTAGTTGAATTGACTTTTTTAAATCTGAGCTGACTGGTGTGACAACTGAGGTGGCAGTTGCCTACCCATGCCACCCTGGTGGATCCGCCCCTGCATGTCAAGGGAACTCAGGGTTTTTAGATACAAGCCAGCGCTAAATTGTTTTTGTCTCGAGATAAAGACAAAAATGGACAAAGAGGAGGCCTCAATGACACCCTATTGTTGAACCGCCCACCGCACCCTGAAACACACCCACATACAAAAAGCCATCACACCCTAAAAATGAGAACTAAAGAAACCTTTTTAATTAAGGGTGAAATTACTTTAGCAAACTGGAAATTCTAGTTTCCGTCATTCAACTTTAGTAGGAATATTCTTGTTTTGGACAATACAATTTTGCTGTGTGCAATATTTCCTCTGAAGAAACATTATAACATTGCCAGCTCTAACTGTTTATAGTTGTCAGTGGCAACCACTGTGTTAAAAACAGGTAAAGAACACACTTCAGTGACGTGTCAAATTGCTTAAAAACTAGGTCATGTATCAAAGCATAACTTATCACATGCTGTCAAATGGCAGCAGCCTCTCCTTCGCACAGCCGAGTTAAATGGAACCAGGCCCTCGTAGTTTTGTTACATCATCACACAAGAACATATTTTTCCAAGTGGGGGAAAAATCACCCCCTCACTCATGTCATTTTTTTGTTCCCACAAAACCATTTGGAAATGGAAAACCAACTGCAACTGCTAAGATGGCAGAGCAACAAAAAAGACAAAAAGGTTTTGTCCGAGGAGGAAAAAACGGGAGGTTACCAGGATACCCAAGAATAAACATTTCACTTGCTGCCGTAATGCCCCCTCTCCATCGCTGACAAGTTAGGGTGGGGGGGTTAGCCACACTAAGCCACATGGTTGTTAACCGTCATATGCTGTTGTTTAGCCACAACTGGATTCATTAACTTATTACTTCTCAGGCTTTCCCCTACATAGTAATAATCGTGGCGCTGCGCCACACCAAAATAAAAGCCGCCAACCTCGCAGATTAGATTTTTTTTTTTGTGTAAAATTCTACTTTTTAATTCGTATTATTCAACATGACATCTAAATGAATATAAGAAGCTCATTTTTACGAACTATTTGCCATAACTCGTCTGAAATAGCCCGACAAATTGTTCCTTTACACGGTTTATTTTGAAAAGCGCATCAATTCTCCTACTGAAGGTTTGCGCCTGGATCGAAATGGGGAGAAAAATCCATAGAAAGGCATTTGAAGTTAATGAATTTACCTCTGGCTAATACTGTAAAAATGACCTTAATATTGACATTGACGTAAGTTCTTTGTGGCGTGTCTTTGACCCGAATCGTCGCCTCCTAGTATAGCATTTGCTCGGCGCTGACGTCACTCGTTGTAATTTCAGATGAGGATTTTGAAGTACAGTATTTTGGAAACACAAAAGTTCCTGAATACGAGGGTCCGCTAACAAAATGACCATTATTGTTGTGGTGATCTAGACCGTCACCATAGGCGGATCTACTATTCAGGCGAAGTAGACGATCGCCTTAGGCCCCCAACCAAAGTTCCATGAGAGCCAAAGTTCAGTGAGGGAGAAGTTGAGAACAGGCCTCTAATGCCTCTTTTAACTTTCTTCTTCTTCTTCGCACCGAACATAAAATACACGACCGCACACCCTGTGGTGAAACAATGTAGTACAGTTCCAATCAGTCGTACAATAACACTTAACAGCTGGTTAACAGCAAAAGTACGTCAAGTTCGTCATATAAATAATGATTTCTGGAGTTAATCCCACATACTTCAGAATTAATATTATAATACGTTTAATAAATACTACGTAATACAGATTCTACACTAAGAATAGATTTCAAATTACACTCTTCATGTCAAATATGATTGGCAATGAATAATTATTGTAATTATTATACTACTATTATATATAGTAGTATACTATAATAATATTGCTAGAATTTTTTTTTAAAGAATTGGTTTGAATAATGTTGGAAAGGCAAAGTCAGTGTTCTGAATCTATTTACTTTCCATTCTTTTGCACTAGTAAATGCTATCAGCATTTAACCTCATTATTTATTTGTGATTAATTATTGTTATTTACATGATTATTTGTACTTTAATAAAAAATTTAAGTGTTCCAAAATAGTTTTGTGAGCTACCCGAAGGTTTCCACTACTATTCGTCCCTCAATACTGCCTAAGAATGCATATTACAACATCTTCAGTCAATTTTCTACACCGTGTTTAAACATGTAAAGGAGTAGTACATACATTTGATTTTTTTTTTTTTTAGAACATTTACGTAAAAGAAGTTCCCACACCCATGAAAGGTATGAAACATATCATGTTTATGTAACCCCTGTAGAGTCTACAGGAATTTTTCCAATTGGGCACGTGCGCTTAGGTTCGTCTCTTGAAGGAAAATTTTGGTGTAACAAGAAGAATTTCGAACACAATAAATAACTGGAGCCACGAAAGGGTTAAAATTCAAAATTATAATTAAAAGAGAAAACTATGTACAAATATTTACAATATATTCACAATGACTGCCTATTAGAGCCGGCTCTCTAATATACAACAGTTCAGATTGGTGCCAGAAAAATAATAAATTAAAGTGTCCCTTCAAAATAAGTGAAGAGTGTCTCAATTTGTATGAAAATAAAAGTGCACTGTTCAGTTTTTTATCCTATCCACTGCAGAAGCAGTTCGCAATCCTACCACACTGGAGAGGTAGGAAGTGAAGATTGTGCTCCTTGGGAAAAGGAAGCAGCCAGGTCCGTCAATCAAGGGTTAGCTCGCCATCCCCCTCTTCAGGGAGAATCCAGAATCCAAATCCAATTTAATTCAAGGTCCTCAAAAAACCTAGCCTGTATAAAACAAGGCTATTAAAATCTAATTCTTTTTCTAATTCCCAGCCAATGTTATTTTTAACATTAACTGCAGTTCAACTCAATTTGATAATTGGGTTGAGTCTGTTCTCATTTAAACAAATACAGAAATCACATTAAACATTGAAAAGAAAAATAAATGTTGCCATTGTTAGCAATTTAGTATCACAGACAATAGGAGTGCATATGGTTCAACTGCTGTGACTACATTATAGCACTTGACTGTAGTTCGCACATTTGAAGTAACTCACCCAGATGCTTTCAAAGAGCTCCACAAACTCCAGGCTCAAGGAACTCCGGTTCCACTCCCTTCTCTATTCGTCAACATATAGGATGACAATCATTTTACTGACTTTAGTCAACAATTAGTTGACAAATTCTTATTAACGGCCGAACTGGTCAGCTAATGCTAACGTTAGCGCCGATTAGCTCGATAGGCTAAACTTACCAAGGACGAGTAAACTGCACTTTTGCCTCACGCACACCGTCTCCAACTCAGCCCACGCTGATAAGGAAGTGCTACAAAAGGGTAACTCGCTTTTTGGAGGGATTTTAACCATAAAATATCGAATAAATTCGTTCAGTGGCTCTCCTATGCAGCACCTCTGCTGGAGCAGCTCACACGCGGTCAATTGGAAAAAAAAGGGGTTGGTCTCATTGCGTTGCTGGTAATTTTCCACTGGCCCTGTGCTACAGCAGAGGGGTGGAGACCCGTTTCATCTATAATTCACATTTTGTGAATTAGATCATTTTTTAAACTAAAATAATTGAAATGCAAATAAAAAATTAAAAATATTAAATTCCATCAAGTTATTCAATTGAAAATATTTACTCAATTATCCATTGGGTTACATCTAGTTCCGCCGCTAGCTCGCAGACGTCATAACTTGCGATATGCTTCAGGCGGTGTCAAATGCGGTCACTCGCTACAATGAAACCAGTGCAGGAAATGACGCAAACACAACAGACGCCTGTATTTAAATGGCCTCTCCCAATCAATTCAAAGTAATGAATGACATAGCTGTTTTAATAGGTCTATAATTGATACGGTTCAAAAGTTTAATCTACTGTTGTGGTTGTTCTTTCTGAAGAATAAAAGACTTTTGTGGCTAGATGTTTTGTTTTATTTGAGCAATAATGGCAAGAGTTGTTCCTTCACTCTCAATTTGCGCAAATAATTTAACCCCTCACCCCACGGGTGTGTTTAACACCCAATTCATAGCATTGTAACACATGCAAACGTCCTTGGTGCTCACAGTCAACAACAGGACATCCCCCACAAAGTGAAGCAAAATGAGTAAGCTTGGATAGAAAGAGTTTAGAAGCAAGGTATGATCTAAGAATCAAATCTCACGGATGTGTTTGTTTTTTTCCAGTGTCGTGTTTATGTCGACAAATTTGGTGACGTGGCCTTTTATCGTGTCTGCGCGACCTGCAGGAGGCCCTGACGCTGACCTACTTTCCTTACATAGTTTGGGACTTGTGATTATCGACTTCGCCCCTCCCCCCCGCTCAGTCAGTGAGCTCTGTTGTTGTTGTGCAACTTTTAAAGTCCATACACTTAGCAGAGGAAAGCAACTCCCGATTGACGGATGCTTCACTGGGTCACGAGGCATCGATTTGATTGTTGTTTTTTTGACTTTTAAAGTGCAAACCTGCAAAAGGTCAAACCGTCTGTGACGTACACAATGGCATCATGGGTATAAACGTAGAGTTCCCAACTAAGGGGGCCAAGTTGTTTTGAAGCAATGTTATTGATTGTTAGGCCTTGTTCAGACTGGCAGCCTAAATCAGATTTTTTACCGGATAGTTCATTTGTAGTCTAAATGCAAAAATCTGATTTTTGCAAGACGGATTGAAACCTGAAGGAATCTGACCTTTTGGCCAGATCGCTGGAATCACGCCAGCCGAACCGCCGAAACCGCGTGAACGCAATTCCAACAACCCGGCCAAAAGGCCAAACTCCGCGCGTTCACCTTAGTCTTAACCCATTGTACTGACTCCATTTTAAAAGCTGGAAAAAGGCTTCGAAACACAAGTTGACAATTTATTGCAAGTCAGCAGCAATCATACAGCACAAAGAGACCCAGGCGAGCTGGCAAACTGGATCCAAGGTCACCATATACCAAGTCAACAAAAGATTTCTGAAAAAATGACAAAATTTAGTTAAACATTCAGTCTTTTAAAGGCTCTGGTGAGGCAGGCAGTGGTCCGGAAGAAGGGTGTATTTGGGCGTTGTTTAGGATTATTGTCTGTTGTGGATTGGACAGGAGGATTCGGGCGTCACTGTTGTCAGGGCAGTGAGAGTAAAGGATTTTGAGATCCTCAGCGCAACATGAGTGCTTAGTGTTCACTTCTCTGTCGCGGTTTCCTCTGTAGATGTTCCTTATGGCAGGACAAGATGTCCCGCCATTTGTTCTGGACTGTCCAGAAGAGCTTATTGCGGAATTTGGTGGTGCAGATGTAGACTTGTAAATGTCTTGCCTATCACTATCACACTAATACAGCAATTACAAAGTAAACACTACAAACTTTCTTTAAAGGACTATTTACTTACGTTTGATCATGGACGGACATGTAAAAAAGTTCTCAGACACATCGTGCCATGTCGTGCCTTGAGACGTCACTCGGTTTGGGTTAGCATATTGGCTAGCTGTCACACCTCTTGGTTTGTTTATATTCTCCAAAGTCGGGGGGAGGGAAATGACAAAAGCCTGACTAACTACGGTGGTATAAAATATCTTTTGGGAGGTGCGACAGTAATGGTGAAGTGGACAGTTTTGACAATTATGGAGTAATTTTGCCATGCCGTATTGAATAAATGCATTTTCATTATTTCATATTTCTTTTAGCACAAGACTGTTATTTGTCATGACCATACCATTTATTTAGCAACTAGGGAAAATACTTCGATAAAAACAATATCCTGTAAAAATATTGGAGTAGAGAGACTGAAACAATGACATTTTGCGGCTCTCTTTGTCGCATTTTCCTCCTTCTGAATAATTTCCCCTCAATGGGCTGAATTCTAAATCAGATGAAACGATGACCCTGCTGAAGTCATCCTCCTGTTGGGGACGCTAGAGCCCTATAATGGTAGATGTGGCTAAATGGCGGATTAAAATACTAATTTCTCGTCATCTGCGCTTTGCCAAATTGTTGTATATAGTCGAATTGACTCAAATATGATTCTAATTCGCATAATAATGCTATTTAAGACTTTTTTTATCCTGTCGTACGGACTTTAAGGCAAAACACTACTGCTTTTGTCCACCGGCGTCGATAAAATCGACCAAAACTGAAAAGTTACCAAGTGCTGCTTTAACTCAAATTTGCAAGTTAGGCTATATAACGACAAGAATAAGAGTGATGATCTTAAAGGTAGTGCCCACATTAACAAATATGGTGCAGCTTTGAATCTGGCTGCTTAGGTGAAAGTTTGCTCTCTCAAAATGCTCCTCTAGTTCAATATTATTAAAGTGTGAGTGTGAATGCTTGTCCATATGTGACCCATGATTTTCTGCCAACTAGTCCAGGGTGTAGACCACCTCTCAAGTTAGTTTTTTTTTATCTTGGGATTTAGGTCATACCCAATTGTTGGCCAAGTACACATATCACTCGTCTATTATCAGTACTTTTTATTGCCTCTAAACTTGCCGCCTGTGTCCTCAGTTGAAGTCACTAGGACAAAAGGTTGAAAACATGACCACCTCGCGTAAGTTTGTCTTGCAATTGATATTTCACTGACAGTCAACGACAACTTGTCAACATCTAACTGTGCATTAAGTATGATGAAAATTACCCCAAAAATGTAACCGGCCGAAACAGAAGACCAAAAGCCACTTTATTGTGATCAGTGTTGTCAGGAATGCGTTAGTTAGTAACACGTTACTGTAATCTGATTACTTTTTTCAGTAACGAGTAATCTAACGCGTTCATTTTTCTACACCAGTAAGCTGATTAAAGTTAGTTTCCTTAGTGTCTCTGCGTTACTATAGTTTCATTGCCTCATAACGTATGTAGAATGAAGAATATTGTAGTCATATACGAAGAGCATTTTGAATATAAAATGCTAAAATAAAAGGTTCCAGGTATGTGTTTCCATGACAACCTCTTAGCTATTTCCTGTTTTGGTCTCGCGTCACGTGTTGTGGGACTGAGGCGGGTGGACATTCGCGCCGAGTATTGAGACGTTGCGAGGGAATGTTGATCTTGATCTGTGGATATCCATGAATGAAGGTGAGTATTTTTCCTTCATTCTGGAGGGTATCAGCAAAAGGTTGGACCCCCTACATGCACGGTCGTTTCGTAGCTTTGCCGTAGCAACGACGCGCAGTCATCGCTCCAAGTTGGCAAGCTTTGTTTACATCATATGCGTGTTGCACATTCATGCCGTGAGGTGATGTGTTTGTTTAGCATCTGTGGGATGTGTTGTAAGTCTGACTGAGTGTAAAGTGCTTAGTTGCCACCACGTTTTGTGGCCAAATTGACCGCGTGTGTGTTGAGAGGAGTACTTCCGGGTTGTGCCCGCGCATCCGCGCCCGCCTCCACCTTTGTGTTTATTGCACTGTACAATCCACTTGTGTTGCTGATTATTGTGCCGCCAGTTTGCATTGTTTTACATTGGCACTGATATCCTGTTAACCATAACCCGAAATTCAGAAGTTTTGACATTAGGCTTAATCTTAGAGTTAGCGGGGCTTAATTGGTCGGTGGAGTTGATTTCAACAAATTCCAAGCAGTTTGTCAGATATTTGTTGGTTTCAGGGCTCCGGAGTGGCTAAGCTAGCGCAATATGATATTCCCCTTTAAATTCAATCATCGGAAAGTCAATTACATGTGATGACATTTTTCTGTTGTCATGCTTATGTTGAGGCGGCAAAGGGAGAAAAATGGGTAAAAAGTAACTGATAGATTACTTTTAAAGTAGCTTAGTTACTTTGATATTGAAGTAATCAGTAAAGTAACTAGATTACTTTTTTGAGGCGTAATCAGTAATAAGTAATTAAATTACTTTTTCAAGTAATCTGTGACAACACCGATTGTGATATCCAACTGATTAAAATTCAGTCTAACTTGGAATGTAAAAAGTCAATGTTTTGGTCCCATGAGTGGGGGAGGGACGTGTGTTGGTTTCATTTCCAGCTGGTTGCAGTTGTTGTGACTCAAAATGGAACACAAGCTTCAACAACAAGATGTACTAGTCCCTTATCTATTAAATTGATCAAGGATTTGTGAACAAAGTGTCTTCTTCGATTTAGTCTCAGACGAAGAATCACCGTTGCATAATGTTTAATCCCTTCCTTATTGTGGCCGCTGGGTAGCGTCACGCTTGTATAATCACATTTAGTTACCTAACAATCTTTCTGAAAGTGAATTAGCTTAATATGTAGTGGATTTTTGTCGTGCTTTTTATGTTTTTGTCTTCACTTCTCGATGAGGAAACTGCGGAAAGCACAATGGGGAAGACAAATCGACCACTGACATCACTCGTCTGGCAACAGCAGTGAATGCGATCGGCTTGCTCGCCTCTGATTGGTTGCAGCCTCTCAAACTCGCAAGGTGATTGGCCAGATGCGTGCTGCGACCAGCTACTTATCAGAGCCGAGGGAGACATTTTGTGGCAATTCATACGCAGTCGGAAAAGAAGGCGAAAGGAGACGATAGCTTTTCCAGGTTGTTTTCCCAAACTAAGGGTGAGCATCTAATTCGGGGAAAATACTACTGAGCGATATCTTGCTTCTCGAAAATAACAAACCGGACGAAAGGCTTCGACGACCAAGCCTGAAGAAGTCGGTAAGAGAGACTGTTTTTCTTCCTCCTGGTCGCCATTACAACAGGCTGATCTCCATTGTTTTGGTTCTCCGCTAATGTTCATCGATATTTAACTGAATTGTCAAACTAAACAACTCAACGGCTTCGGTCGATTCATTAACACGTGATTATGTAATTATCTCGGATAACAAGTCGACTGAACGAGTGGAACTGCGTCATAGAACAAGTTCGAGACGAAATGGCTATTCCGTAAATATATTCATGTTTAATTGCGTTTTATTTTTGTGTTTATTAACAGGCCCCGCGGCTTCGTGGTGTATCGTGTGCGCCGAGGTGAATTCATGTTCAGCTCGGCTCCGCGAGCAAGCGACGCCCATCGGCACTCGACGACCGCCAGACCGGCATACTCGACGAGACAAAGACCGCTCGATACCGGTACAAAGAGACCAGGCGACGACGACATTTTCAACGTCGACTGTTCTCGGAGACGGAGGCTGTTTGAAGGCGAAAGACAGACGAAAAGGACGAAGAAGAGGGAGCTTTTCCTGGACAACTTGGTGGCAACAAAGAGGTGCGTTCAGGGCCGTGCCTTGAGCTTGTTTTCGTCCTGTGTCGGTGGGGGGAAGGGCGGCTGGATCTGCTTGCAGTTCCGCACGTAGGCAACTCGCTGCACTTTTCCGTCTACTTCGCGAGGCACAAACGTTATGCAATTTCTAATTAGTCGCGTTTGAATGAAATACGATCACTGAGGCGACTTATTCTTTAAAACTCGAGATATTTTGGTGGTAAATACTAGAGGTGGGAATCTTTGGGCACCTAACGATTCGATTACGATTCAGAGACTCTGATTCGATTATTGATGCCCCCTTCCCCCCATTTTTTTTGTTTTTAATGTTTTGTATATTTGTTCCAAAATTGTTCAAACATCCTCTCAGGCTAAATAAACCAAACTACCATTTTAGTATCAAGTTACCGGTTAAAAACAGTAAATAAAATACTCAAGTCCCCGTTCTGTATCAGCAGCGTTAAACTACATTCAATTAATTTAATGTTGTTCAACCGTTAAAGTTGTTAAAATTGTGCCCGTTATTCCATAATTTCCCTCATGTCTACTTTCGACACGTGAAAGTTTTAAAACTTTCATCATTTAAAGATAGATTCAAGTCAAGATTTTGCCGATTTAGGGGTATTTTAGATAAAAAGTAATTAGGTTCTCTACAACAGAGCCTTCTAGAGAAGTCTACTGCTTTAAGATGGCGCCTGTTTACTAGCGCGGGAAAGTCTGTCATTTCACATAGGGGTGCAACGGTTCAGTTAGCCCACGGTTCGGTTTGAACCTCGGTTTTGGGATCACTGGTTCGGTTTGCGTTTTGCTTTTTTTTAAAATTTTATTTTTTTTTTATAACTGCCTTTATTTTGCTTTTTAAGAAAATGAAATAAACACTTAAAATGTAAACATTTTCGACTGTTAAAGTGCCTCTTAGCTCTTTGGCTAGTGTAGTGACTGACTACTGAAATGCACAGTAGTAAAAAAGTTAATTGGCAAAGTGACTGGTGATACCTTTCATGTTTTTTTTTTTTTTCTTCCTCCTTTCATTAAAAAAAAAACAAACAAACCCAAAAACATAGTAACCTTTGCTATGTTTGGAGGTCATTTAATGTTGTGAATCAACCGTTAAAGTTGATAAAATTGCTCCTGTTTTTGCATTCGTTCCCTTCTGTCTACTTTTGACATGTGAAAATTTAAAGTTTCATCCTTTAAAAATACTCAAGTCAAGATTTTGCCGATTTAGGAGAATTTTAGATAAAAAGTTGCTTAGGTTTGCTCGTAAGGTTTACTACAACAGAGCCTTTCTGAGAAGTTTACTGCTCTAAAATGGCGGCTGTTTACTAACGCTACCGAGTCTGTCATTTCGCATGTAGTTCTATATGCATGTGATATCTAGGCGTAGATTGTATGCTGTCTGCTAAGTCAGGAAATATTGGAGCCACCTGGCCTAGCATCGCGTTTGCTACAGTGTCTCGACAAACACTCTTCCCTCTCCGTGTCTCTTTTCTCTTTCTTTTCTCGCGTCATTCAACCAACGTTGATTCTCGGTCCGTTCCTCATTGCATCCTGAAGACCGCGCTGACTGCGTTTTATTTCCGCTTTACCTGGTATAATTCAATAATCAGAATTTGGATGTTTGTGAATCGTTCTCGAATCTTCCACAGCCGAATCTCGAATAATCTTAAGAATCAGAAATTTTGCACGCGTCTAGTAAATACTAGAGGTGGGAATCTTAGGGCACCTAACGAATCGATTACGATTCAGCGGCAACGATTCGATTATAAATCGATTATTGATGACTCCCACAAACCCCCGAAGCTATTAGCTGCTTTCAATGTTTCATACAGTAGTTACAAAAATTGTACAAAAAGCCTCTCGGGCTTAAATAAACGACTATTTCAGTATCAAGTTAACAGTTCAAAACAGTAAATAAAGTACTGCAGTCCCCATTCTGTATCAGCAGCTTTACACTACATTCAATTAATGTTGTGAATCAACCGTTAAAAGTTGTTAAAATTGCTCCCGTTATTCCATAATTTCCCTTCTGTCTACTTTAGACATGTGAACGTTCTAAAACTGTTTTAAAGATAGATTCAAGTCAAGATTTTGCCGATTTAGGAGTATTTTAGATAAAAAGTTAATTAGGTTCGCTACAACAGAGCCTTCTAGAGAAGTCTGATGCTTTAAGATGGCAGCTGTTTACTAACATTGGCAAGTCTGTCATCTCGCATCTAGTTTTATATACATATGATATCTATTACCTACCGTAGCATGATGTGGACTAGGGATGTCCCGATCCAGGTTTTTGCACTTCTGATCCGATACGGATATTGTTTTGCACTTCCGATCCGATACAGATACTGACCAATACCGGCCTATCTGAGCATGTGTTAAAGTTTAAAGTCATTTAGCCTCCTTACTTAGTTGTCAGACACATGTTGAAAAAGGTTTTAGTACTCTTGATAACAACTAGCCAGCTGAATTAGGTGAGTTTGAATAACACACAACGGTTGGTAACAAGAAACTGACCTGTTTATTCAGTGACAAACACAAAACATTATAAATAACAAACAGAAATGGCATAGTCAGTCAGTAAAACGTGCAAATTATATTGTAAACTGTCTTAAAAAAGCAAAACACACCAACAACCTCAGTGGAAAATCCCACAAACCCCCTAAGCTATTAGATGCTTTTAATGTTTAGTGCATTACCATATTTTTCGGACTATAAGTTGCGTTTTTTTTTCATATTTTGGCTGGGGGTGCGACTTATACTCAGGAGCGACTTATGTGTGGAATTATTAACACATTATGATATAATTTCAGATGTTATTTTGGTGTTTTGCAGTGACACTGATGGTTTTGTAAAGTTGTTAGCATGTTCTTATGCTATAGTTATCTGAATAACTCTTTATAGCTATGGCCACGTTCGCGTTCTGCCTTTGGCAGTGTATGTTCAATTGTATTATTGACTTTTTTATCTTGAAATGGATGCATTTAGTTTGTGGCGCTTTCACGCCCACGTGAGGGCGCACTCGCACTTGTTTACGTGAAGAAGAGTGCTCACACGCCAGAAGAAGACGGACAGCTACGTAGCTCTGAGTGAGTGAGTGGGCGAGTTAGCGAGAGAGAATAGACGGCTGCGAACCTACTTTCATTGTTTATGCTTTTAAATAATCTCTACAGAGGCAAGGCCTGTGTGTATCATCTTTTCTGTTGTTGTTGTGTGTTTTCCACCCGCGATCAGACACTTAGAGCCAGTTGTGTGGTTGTATGAACGATGTGCTAATGATAGCGAACGCATGCTAACCTGTTACTTATTACTAATAGTACCTAATTATCATTTATTTACGTTTATGCGAACCTGTTTTCTATCGAGGACCAAATTGATTCAACAAATTATACGGACGTCCAGCTTTGTCTTTTGGGAGTTCGCTGTATAGCCAGGACCGAGCCGTAGCGTAGGACAGTATATTCACATTTCGTTGTTCATGCACTGTACACTGTACATTTATTTAGCATGTTGTTCTTTATTGTATTTTTATATTAAATTGCCTTTCAAGATGACATGTCTGTTCTATGTGTTGGATTTTATCCAGTAAATTTCCCCCAAAAATTCGACTTATACTCCGGTGCGACTTGTATGTTTTTTTTCTCTTCGTTTGGCATTTTATGGCTGGATCGACTTATACTCAGGAGTGACTTGTAGTCCGAAAAATACGGTAGTTATAAAAATTGTATAAAAAGCCTCTCAGGTTTAAATAAACGACTATTTCAGTATGAAATTAACATTTTAGAACAGTCCATAAAATCCTCAAATCCTCAAGTCCCCATTCTGTATCGGCAACTTTTAATTCATTTAATTTTGCGAATCAACTGTTAAAGTTGTTAAAATTGCTCCCATTATTCCATAATTTCCCTTCTGTCTACTTCCGACATGTGAAAGTTTAAAAACTGTTTTGAAGATAGATTCAAGTCATGATTTTGCCGATTTTAGGCGTATTTTAGATAAAAGTTAATTAGGTTCGCTTGGAAGGTTCACAACAGCCTACTAGGGAAGTCTCCTGCTTTAAGATGGCGTCTGTTTACTAACGCAACTAGTTTTCAATACTTCAATGTTGCTAACGCAGTCGAGTCTGTTGTTGTGCATCTAGTTCTATATACATATGATATCTATTATCTCCAGTAAAACAACGTTGACGTAGTTTGTAGCGGCTGTCAGCAGCAGTCAGGTATTTTTGTGTTTTTTTTATCCAGCGGCATGTGTTGAGCTAAAGCCGTGAGTTGAGCATTGGCATTACCCGGGTCTACCGCGCTGTGTATTAATTCCGCTTTACTTGAAATTTTTCAATAATTGGAATTCGGATGTTTGTGAATCGTTCTCGAATCTTCCACGGCCGAATCGCTCAAGGATGTAATGACGGCTGGGCATGTTGTACCGTGGTTCTAAGTGTTGGATGGTGCGTCTTTACTCACGAGAGATAATGGCTCGTCATCCAGAATGAATTCTTCGGCAATGACTCTTGTTATTCCCTGGGCTTTGGGACTGTCAATTGCCAGTTTGTCACGCATAGCAAAAGTTTCTGCCAGTGTTAGTTGCGTAGGACCTTTCTTTTTGTCTTCGGTCTTCTTAACATACTCCTCATTTTGTTTGTGGTGGTATTTCGCTAAATGCTTGATTAGGTTGGTTGTACTAAAACTTCTTACAACTTTACCACCACACTTGACTTTATTGTGGCATATGTTGCACTCTGCCTCTTCCTCTTTGTCGTCCTTTAAGGTGAAATGATCCCACACAGCTGACATTTTTACCGATAAATTGAGCGATGGTAATGTAAATGTAGTGTGTTGAATGTGTACCGTAAAATGCGGACCGGATTTTAGGGAAACCGAAGCAAAAACTGGAATGGATTATGTAAATCGGTGTGCTTGAAAACACGGACCGGACTTTAAAAAAAAAAAAAAAAAACTGGATCAGAATTTTTCCCTGTTGGCCGATCCGATACCGATGCACATTTTTTTTTACCATATCGGCGTCCGATCCGATCCAAATATCGGATCGGGACATCTCTAATGTGGACGGAGTTTCTAGCGGCTGACGGCAGCAGTCAGGTATTGTTTTTTTTATCTAGCGGCATGAGTTGAGCCAGAGCTGTGAGTTGAGCATTGTCATTACCCGGGTAATGGCAAGCATGATGTTTACTCTCGGAACGCAATGAGGAACGGACCGCATTCCGTCACGACCGCGCTGACTTGTTTTCGTTCTGCTTATTGACATATTTCAATAATCGGAATTTGGATGTTTGTGAATCGTTCTCGTATCTTTTCCCGCCGGGAAAAATAAATCAAAAAATTGTTAGCCAATTTATTTATTTATTTATTTATTTTCTGTACTTGGAACCTTATTTTTATTTTATTTTTTTTATATCATTTGATGCTAAGCTCTGGTATTTCATTTTATTTGTAAATACAATTTTGCATAGTTTGAAGAAACACTCAGGTATTTTATTTTAATGCTCTTTTGAAAGTGCTATCAGAGCTGAGCCTCAAACGGATAATAAATAAATGAGGATCTAAGTACAACAAAGGAACAATTGGCTAACTTGTATAGCAAAAGTCCGCAAGCGTAATTGCTATAAAATGCCAACTTTTTTTTTTTTGTTTTTTTTTTGTACATTGCTCTTAACATATGGTTCAAACACATATTCCCTCAAACAGCTAAATATACGTCTAAATTAAAAAAAAAAAAAAAACATTCGCTCAAACAAAAGCTACGCTCATGTTGGTCTTGACAGGGAGCAGCTGGATTCAGCCATTTGAAATGAGTTATGACATATTCACTGTTGCCACTAGAGGAAATCCATCCAAATCAAAACTAAATGCAAACACTTTCAAAACGAACCATGACACCGCCACTTTAATTAAACGGATACTTGAAAGCAGCATAATTTGATTTGAAGCTTTTTTTTCTGCATGGCTTACCGTGATTTCCCGAATATAAGGCGCACCCTTGTATAATGCTCACCCCAAATTTACTTGTAAAATCTAGGGGAAATTATTGTACCCGTTTATAACGCGCACCCTAAATTTAGCACCAATAAATAGAAGAATACAAGAAAACGGAGCTCGTGTACAGATACAGAAATGTCATTTTACTGACTGGTGAAACACCGCACAAGCATAGCACATTGGTAGTTCAAAACATTACCATAAACTGACAATATCTACGGTAATAATATGATTTGACAACTTCTCCAACTTACCAGAATCTAGGAGAAATCAAAACAGATGTGACTTTTCTTTTATCTCTTTCACTCCCAGCCATTTTCACCAGAGCAAGGCCGTTCGCTCCCGGCCGTTTTTTCTGGATTTTGACTGATTTTGCAAGGCCCACAGAAAATTCTGTTCTATTGCTATATAAACTTTGAACCCACCAAAAGAAAGATTGGACTCTCTTCTTTCAGCAGAAAAAAAAAGTAAGTTCGTATCTTTTTCCATTCTTTAGAAATCAGCATTAGAAAATAGCTTAGTTTGAGCAATTTTCCAATTTCTGATGAAAAAACGGAGAAAATGAGCTTTTTGTAAACGCATACATTTCAAACATAACTTTGACTTTAACAAAGCTATTTTTTGCATTAGTTACATCCAAAACATCTGAATAATGTTTTCCTTTTACAAAATACTATGAACAACCAGACAAATAGAGCTTTAGATAGAATACTAACAATTTATTCACACACAACGACTGAGAGATGACGGTTTGTCGCCGAGATGACGCCGTTGTCGCCACGTCAGCTGTGTAAACTTTTCCCTCATCGTTGTCTGTCTCAAAAAATTGATTATTTTTGCATTTCTGCGGGGTCTGCTAGGCGAGCCGCTCCACGGGGGGTTTCACTCGTTTTGCACGACCGTCCAGCGCCTGGTGTCCCAGGCGTCCTCTCGTTGTTTTGTCCGGACGGAGCGCCGCCTGGGCTCAATCCGCCAGCGCTTTGACAATGCTGGCCGGCCGTTCACTGCTGTTGAATCGGCTTGTCTAGTCTTCCAAAATGCGTTACTGCCCTCCAGTGGCCAGTTTTACTGCTTTAAAATTGGTTTGGAGCGTTTTTCTTTGTTTCTCAGATACAGCGGAAGCTATATATGCTTCTTATAAAAAAAACCGCAAAAGACGTATAAATACGGTTGCGGGACAGTTGAGCATTTAAAAATAAAACGTATTTATACGGTTCCGGGAGCAAATGAGTTAAAGGCTGCTGTATAACTTGCTCGTTTCATCATGATGAATAAATGTTTCTTCCATGGATTGATATGGTAAAATGAAAGTGAGAACGTAAGTCGGAAATCCATGAGAGCTCATCGCTGTCGACATGTCAGTAACAATAGGAATTATTGTTATTTGGGTTTGAGTTTCCCGAGGGACAGATACAGTTGACGGACACAGGAAGTCTGTGTGCTTACGTTTGTTATGTTCCGAGTTAGGGATGTCCCGATCTAGGTTTTTGCACTTCTGATCCGATACCGATTAGAGGTGTGCAAAATTTCCGATTCTTAGATTATTCGCGATTCGGCCGTGGAAGATTCGAGAACGATTCACAAACATCCAAATTCCGATTATTGAAATATGCCAAGTAAAGCGGAAGTACAACACACTCAGCGCGCCGCGCGGTCAATGAGGAACGGGGCGAGAGTAGCTAAACATCATGCTTATCATTACCCGGCCCCTCGGGTAATGCCAATGCTCAACTCACGGCTCTAGCTCAACTCATGCCACGAGATAAAAAAACACAACATACCTGACTGCTGCTGAAAAGCTGCTACAAATACAGCTAAGCTACATAATGTTACGGTAGATATCATTTATATAGGACTAGATGGATTGTAGACTCGGTAGCGTTAGCAGCACATCTACAAAAAGCTAGATGCGGAGGTAGTATACGGCCGCCATCTTAAAGCAGTACACTTCCCTGCAAGGCTGTTGTAGCGAACCTTCCAAGCAAACCTAATTAACTTTTTATCTAAAATACTCCTAAATCGGTAAAATATTGACTTGAATCTATCTTTAAAATAGTTTTAAAAATTTCACATGTCGAAAGTACACAAAAGGGAAATTATGGATTAACGGGAGCAATTTTAACAACTTTAACAGTTGATTCACAACATTAAATTAATTGAATGTAGTTTAAAGCTCCTGATACAGAATGGGGACTAGAGTTTTTTTTTCTTACTGTTATTTTTGTATATTTGTTTACTGCTATATGTTAACTTGATACTGAAATAGTAGTTTGGTTTAGCCTGAGAGTATTTTTGAACAATTTTGGAACTAATGTACAAAACATTTAAAAAAATTTAAAAAATAAAAAAGGAGGGGGGTGCATCAATAATCGTTTTAGAATCGAATCGGAGCCTCTGAATCGTAATCGAATCGTTAGGTGCCCAAAGATTCCCAGCTCTAATACCGATAGTTTTGCACTTCCGATCCGATACCGATACTGGTCGATACCGATACCGGCCTATCTGAGCATGTGTTATAGCCTCCTTACTTTGTTGTCACTCATGTTGAAAAGAGTTTTAGTACTCTTGATAACAACTAGCCAGCTGAATTAGGTGAGTTTGAATAACACACAAAGGTTGGTAACAAGAAACTGACCTGTTTATTCAGGGACAAACACAAAACGTTATAAATAACAAACAGAAATGGTATAGTCAGTCAGTAAAACGTGCAAATAATATTGTAAACTGTCTTAAAAAAGCAAAACACACCAACAACCTCAGTGGAAAATCCCCCAAATCCCCCAAGCTATTAGATGCTTTTAATGTTTCGTGCATTAGTTACAATAATTGTATAAAAAGCCTCTCAGGTTTAAATAAACGACTATTTCAGTATCAAGTTAACATTTTAAAACTGTAAATAAAATACTCAAGTCCCAATTCTGTATCAGCAGCTTTAAACTACATTCAATTCATTTAATTTTGCGAATCAACTGTTAAAGTTGTTAAAATTGCTCCCGTTATTCCATAATTTCCCTTCTGTCTACTTTCGACATGTGAAAGTTTTAAAACTGTTTTGAAGATGGATTCAAGTCCAGATTTTGCCGATTTAGGAGTATTTTAGATAAAAAGTTAATTAGGTTCGCTACAACAGAGCCTGGACATACTGGACATAGACAAACGCGCTGGCCCTCAACGGTTTCCATACGCTTTTGCGTACCGATGGCTGACCACTGTATTTGCGGCGGACACGAGAAAATAACTTCTCAAAATGTCGAAGAGGCAGGCCACACTGAGTAATTACTTCCGTGTTTCCCCACCCCCGTCAAAAGACAGACGACAGAGACGTCTCCGGAGCTACCGAAAAAAAGGACTTTTGCTGAAAAGTGGCTACAGGAGGTACCATGGCTAGAAGCAAATGATGCTCGCACGGAAATGCGGTACAAAATGTGCCGCGAGAATCCCAATGTCGCCGATAAGGGCAGCGCATTTTATGTAGGGTCAAAGAATTTCAGCCATCCAAACTTTGAAAAGCACGAAACAAAACAGAGCACATGTGGCAATTAAGCAAACTATCGATGCCAAACAGGACCCCACTCGCCCTATGGACAAGTGGCGGAATAAAGGTAATGAACAGCGACATGCACTGACAAACGTGTTTTTGCTCGCATTTTACAAAGCTAAACATGCACGTTCAATGAGGTCTTATGAGGAGGACATCCAAATTTTAAAAATGCTTGGAGTTAATGTGGGAGCCGCATAATGCCCTTTATTTTTGAATTGGTGCTTTTTATTTCTTTACATTTCACTTCAAAGTAATGGCAATTTTGTTGTGCCAGTTGATGTTAATCAATCATTAATTGTTAATATAATTAATTAAAGTTAATTGGCTCGAAGTAAAGCTTGTCATAAATTTATCGCAACAGGCGGGTCGGCTCTCAAGCTCAATGAGGACCAAGTCACATCTCCAGGTCCTCCTCTGAGAACCTGGGCAAAAAAAATATGTGCACCCCTGTCTATATACATATGATATCTATTATCTACAGTAAAACGATGTTGACGTAGTTTGTAGCGGCTGTCAGCAGCAGTCAGGTATTCTTGTGTTTTTTATCCAGTGGCATGAGTTGAGCTAAAGCCGTGAGTTGAGCATTGGCATTACCCGGGTCTATGACAAGAATGATGTTTACTCTCGGGATGCAATGTGGTCCGTTTCTCATTGCGTCCCGAAGACCGCGCTGTGTATTAGTTCCGCTTTACTTGACATATTTCAATAATCGGAATTTGGATGTTTGTGAATCGTTCTCGAATCTTCCACGGCCGAATCGCTCAAGGATGTAATGACGGCTGGGCATGTTGTACCGCGGTTCTAAGTGTTGGATGGTGCGTCTTTCCTCACGAGAGATAATGGCTCGTTATCCAGAATGAATTCTTCGGCAATGACTCTTGTTATTCCCTGGGCTTTGGGACTGTCGAGTGCCAGTTTGTCACGCATAGCAAAAGTTTCTGCCAGTGTTAGTTGCGTAGGACCTTTCTTTTTGTCTTCGTTTTTTCAACATACACCTTATATTGTTTGTGGTGGTATTTCGCTAAATGCTTGATTAGATTGGTTGTATTAAAACTAGGGCTGCAGCTATCGAATATTTTAGTAATCGAGTAATAGACTGAAAATTCTATTGATTAATCGAGTAATCGGATAAAACAAATATATTTTTAGGTGAAGAGCAATTATAGATATACATGAGAAAACAAGACATTTTATCATTTTCAGTCAATCAATGTCTTTATTTTTTATGTATATTGTTGAAAACAGCCAACAATTGCATCTCAGATGTAACTAGAATAAAAAAAAAAAGACTAATTCACTGCTTTCACTCAAAAAACCTTTAGATCTTATTTAAAAGAAAAAAAAAAATATATATATATATATATATATACACACACCTAAAAATGCCTTTACGCTTGATAACACACATCACTTAAAAGTTAGGATTTTTTTCCCCATGTTTTTCAATTGAATTTCTATTTTTGTCAAGCCATTTTTAAGTTCTAGTTAAGTTTTAAGTTAGTCTAAACTGTAAGTCCTGATTGGATTTTTAGTTTTTGCACTTTTCAAAATAAATGTATGATACAGGCTGTATTGGAGCACATTAGGGCCTAGTGCTATTTGGTGTTTTATCCAGCAATGACTACTGAGCTAAAATTGATAGTTAGCATGATTAAGTTTTTATTTGACACCCTCATCACTCCACAACGCTATGTTATGTTAAAGCCTGTATGTAAGACACGTTAGCCACGCATCGAAAGTGGTCTTAATTAATTGAAACCTAGCCCTCCGCAGGGCTAACGTAAGATGAGCTAGTAGTGACAGTAACGTTAATCTTATATATTAGCGCTTAGCGCTCTTTATTAGCGCTTAGTGCTCTACTGCTTTAAGATGGCGGCTGTTTGCTAACGCTGCCCAGACGCGGCCTAGTCTGTCAATAAGCATCTAGTTCAACATACATGTGATCTCTGAGACTCATCAGACGCTAGCTGCAACTAACGTAGCATGTGCGGGCTAGTATTTAGCAACGTCGGTGTCGTTTGTAGCGGTTGTCGGCTGCAGTAAGTTTTTTTTTTCTTTTCTTTCCCCTTCCTCCTCTCCGCACGTGACATCAGCGCGTTGTCCCGCATTAAAAGTAGTCCGAGCAAAACGTGATGCTTAAAGCTGTCAAAATAAACGATTACTCGAGGTGAATAAAATTACTTGGATCAGTTTTTAAACTCGAGTTACTCGAGTATTCGTTTCAGCTCTAATTAAAACCGCCACGCTTGACTTTATTGTGGCATATGTTGCACTCTGCCTCTTCGTCTTTGTCGTCCTTTAAGGTGAAAGGATCCCACACAACTGACATTTTTACTGATAGTTGGTAAAAAAAAATTTTTAAGTCGGTAAATTGGGAGACGGTCATGTAGTGTGTTGAAATACGGACCTGATTTTA
This sequence comes from Corythoichthys intestinalis, assembly GCF_030265065.1. NCBI lineage: Eukaryota > Metazoa > Chordata > Actinopteri > Syngnathiformes > Syngnathidae > Corythoichthys > Corythoichthys intestinalis. The sequence continues at coordinate 959,918 of NC_080398.1, forward strand.
GGTAAACCGAAGCAAAAACTGGAATGGATTATGTAAATCGGTGCGCTGGAAAACCCGGAGCGGACTTTTTAATTTTTCCGTGTCATCCGATCCGATGCGCATTTTTTTGCCCATATCGGCGTCCAATCCAATTGGGACATCTCTAATTTCAACGCCACTTTAATTAAACGAATACTCGAGCAGCAAAATTTGAATCTTTTAAAAAAAATTTTTTTTTTTTATCGAATTAAACGTAACGGGAAAAAATCTCATCCTTCCATGTGCCTGCATTTTTAGGTGACACGCAAAGCTGAAGCATCATGGGAGGTGGAGGCGGAGAGCGGTGCAGTAACATTCCGAGCCCCAACAACGAGCGCCCGAAGAAAAAGAACCAGCAGCTGGGCCGAAACAAGCAGAGGGGTCGCGACCAGACCGGCAACGTGACGACGGCGTCGGCCCACCACCATCGCCGGGGCGGCGACAAAGGCGTCCTGGCGTACCAATGCTCCCCGGAGGCGCGGCAAGCGGAGGCGGCGGCTTCCATCGTCCGCCTGGCCGCCGCCTACGAGCGGGACTGGGAGGGGGCCGTGACCCACCTCAACACGCTGCTGAGCGCCCGGGGAAGCCCCAGCTACGCCGGGCCCAAATTCAGCGAGCCGCCCTCGCCTAGCGTGCTGCCCAAACCGCCGAGCCACTGGGTGGCCTTTCCGATGGGCGCCGGAGAAAGCCGGGAGATGATGACCTTCCAGCTCAAGAGCCTCTTAAAGGTGCAAGCCTGAGGGAGGTTTTAAAAGAAAAAAAGGCTGTAATACTTTTTAATGAGTTTTTATTTAAAAAAAAAACATTAGATTTTACAGCCCTACTGCCTTCCCGGCATCGACAAAACCTCCCTCTTATTTCACGTCGGTTTTCCTTTTTATTTTGGCTATCAAAGCAGATCGGGTGCACTTATTTTTTTCCACACGTTACTTCAATCCCGTCCACTTTTTTGGACATACACAGCTGTTATTCTTCTGTAACTGCCAATGTGCAGTAGCGCATTTTTAAATGAACCCCCTCTTGTTTGGACAAAACTGCGATTCTGCAGGGAAATCATGTGTACATTGTTTTTTTTCATAAGGTTTCTTAAGAAGTTATCATGGCGCACGGGCCTTAGGCGCTCGACTCCTGTGTACCTTCATTTTTTAAAAATTGCGCTGTGCGCAGATGCACTACAGGAAGCGAGTCGCTCTAAGGTCCGGTGTTCACGCTGCCTCCCGGAAATGTTATTGTCCTCCATTTTGGGAGGTGCTGTGCAATTTAAGACCGGACACTTTGCGTGAAAAAGGCGGAGAAATGTTTTCGTAGTGTGTCCAAGTGGTCTTGTTGTGCTTTGGTGGTGCCGTGCGTTCACCAAAGCTAATGTTCCCGTTCCCCAGTCTCGTTTATCGACTTAAACTCGCGCCGTCCCGACGCGCGGAAGAAAACCGTTCGGTTTTGTCGGCGGCGCGACTTTACGTCGAAAACGCGAGACTTCCTCGCCTTTTCTGTGACAAATCGAGCTAAGCGTTCCGACGTTTTCAGCCCATTTTTTGCACTGCACTTGCTTTATAGTGTTAAGTTACAAGCCGCATCATTGTTGAATCAACAGGCGCGTCATCGACTATCTTTTTTTTTGTTGCAGTTTTTTCCCCCGTGCAGAATTGAATCTGCTTCATAGCCAGACTAAAGACGACAAAACCTCATTTGATTGTTTTTTTCAGGAGCCGTGTAAATACTGAAAATGGTATGTATAAAGTTCTTGTAGCATATTGTACATTCGCAGGCCCCACGATGGGCGGAGGCTTGCAGACGAAAGTATTTTTAGTACTAATGATAACACTGAATGTATGAGATGCGTCCCGTCTCGACTTCGAAGATGCTGAAGAATATTTTTGATAAGAAAACAAAAAGAAAAACGAGCGTTCGCCAGTACGAGAGCCCTGCACTGAAGTCTTTTCGGAGATCTTGCACATGTTTTTATGATTTTGTACGATGCAGTGTAGGGTGAAGGAAGAGTTTACAATTGGACTCGGGGACGTTTGCAGATGTAAGACTTTAATCTGGATGGATTTCAATTTTTTTTGTTTTTTTGTTTTGGTCCCAAATATTTTTAGAAACTCCCTTCCCAAGCTGTTCTTCCGCCAACTATTTATATCTTCTTAAACAATTCTTCCATCCAGATCAGAGTCCAGCAAAGTCCCCTTATGCTAAATTAGAGCTTGTAAGAATTGGATTTTTAATTATGTCCCCACTTCTAATGTCATTGTATGCAAAGAGAAGAAAATGCCCTGTATAAGATTGGAAACGATTGGTTCAAAAAATATTGAGATAACAATCATTGATTTGAAGTTGAAAATTTTACAAACAAAAAACAATAAAATCCTGTCCCCTTCCCCCCAAACGATGTGCTTGTCTTGATTTTTACATTTTCTGGTATTTTACAAATGTCTGTAACTTGCAATACAGTTCTTTTTTAAAATTGAACTACTTAACCCCTTCAGACCCAAGCATGCTGCTGAAGGACATCACATGTTCGCGTCTCTAAACCAATAAATAAACGGAATTTAGTTGCTAGTGCCACTTACCGTATTAGCCCGAATATTAGACGGTGTTTTTTGCATTGAAATAAGACTGAAAAAGTGGGGGTCGTCTTATATTCGCGGTCTAGACGGTATACCCATTCACGACGCTAGATGGCGCCAGATATTGAAGCGATGTTCTGCCATGACAGAGCTCAGCTACTCTCAAGTTTAAACAGTTTGCATTATTTTATTGCAATGTTTTTCCTTATTTAAATTTGTTTCAGGACTACAGTTACAGCTAGACCTCACTTTGGTGGTTAATGCAGTTATTGCAATTTTGTTGTTTTATCACAATAGATTGGTTTATTTACATTTCAAAAACCAGAAGCCATTCATTTACGAATGGGATTGCACTTTAGTTTACATATTTAAATGTTCAGATACTAAGATTTGAATGAGGCAAAATAACCTTTTTCCTCTAAAATATATTGTTATAATCATGTTTCAGATGTAATTATTTTCTGTATAAAAATTTGGTGTTCCAAAAATCTTATTTTCAAACTTTAGTCCTCAAAAAGAGGGGGCCGTCTTATATTCGGCCCAATAAATTGGCACGACACCGGCGGGCGTACCAAATTCAATGGATGACGATCTTGACAAAAAGTATTGCCTGAGCAGCCTGATTTAGAATTCCCCTCAACAATGAGGGGAAACAAAAAAACGCTCATTGTCAACTTATATTCTAATTTTATTACTGACACTGCGTTTTGGGGTCAAACATGTTGTGCCCCCCCCCTGCCCCAAAAGTCAAAACTCTGGCTACGGTGCCAATACTTTTGGTCAGCACTGTACAAGCCAACTGTTTAGACACACCTTATTTAATGCAACACAAACGAATGTCCCAAACACATCAATAAAGCAATAAATTCCACTAATGAACCCTGAAAAAGCACACGTGAAGTCAAAACCCATTTTAGGTGACTCCCTCTTGAAGCTACTTTGGAGATACTAGAATTTTATACGTTTGTAGGTGTTTTTTTTTTTTTTTTTTTTTTTTTTTTTAAATTCCACACATGTTCATCCATAGTTTTATTACTTTCAGTGAGAATTTACAATAGTCATGGGAAGAAAAAAAAAACGAACGAACGAACCATACTTTTGGCCTGTACTGTACATACATACATAGAGATCGGAGTCAATATTCAAAGAAAGAACCAGAAAATTCATTTGACTGCTCAGTTTTATTTAAAACTGTATACTTTGAGCGCCTTGAAAGGTGGAAAAGCGCTATATAAGTATAACACCATTTACTGAACAAAACAGTAAAATTGACTGCATTGTAAAGACTCAAAATTCCATTTAGCTTAATAGTGGATAGCACGAAACTATCAAGTCCATACTGCCACCTACTGTACAAGAGTGGTTGGTGACAGAACTAAATCGATTGCGCCGAAGGCATGAAAATGAAACCATCAATTCACAACTAGAAAAAAACAAAGACAAAAAACAAATACAGTATAAGAATATTCTAATGAAAGATTTTAGTAGTAGCCTGTTTTTTTTTTTTTTGGTGGGCGCATAATGATTACCTTTTGAGACATAAAGTATATACAGTGTATCACAAAAGTGAGTACACCCCTTGCATTTCTGCAGATATTTAAGTATATCTTTTCATGGGACAACACTGACAAAATGACACTTTGACACAATGAATAGTCTGTCTGCTGCTTATATAATACAGTTAATGTATTTTCCGCCCAAAATAACATAAAATATAGCAATTAATATCTAAACCAGGAGTGTCCAAACTTTTTGCAAAGGGGGCCAGATTTGGTTTGGTAAAAATGGAGGGCCGACCTTGGCTGACGTCCTTTACGTAGAACAATAAATTTAAGGAAATGTTAGCAAGCCATTCTATGTGTCACATTTGCTTTATCATTTTTTTTAGTGCTTAAACGATGAATCAATTAACTCCAGTATTCGATTAAAGAAAAAAGATTTGAATTAAATTTTGCTGCTTCGAGTATTCGTTTAATTAAAGTGATACACTGCCCTCTAGTCTGCCTCATTTCACATGGCTGAATCCAGCTGCTCCATGTTAAAACCAACATAAGCCAAGTTTTTGTTTGAGCCAATTTTATTTTTTTTATGCATTCGTAATTTAGATTATCGGTATATTTAGCAGTTTTTTTTTTTTTGTGGGAATATTTGTCCGAACCATTTGTCAAGAGAATTGTAAAAAAAAAAACAACAACAACAAAAAAAACGTTAGTGTTTTATAGCATTTAAGCTAGACATTTGCTATGTAAGTTAGCCATTGTTCTTTTGTCACTCCTTATTTATTTTTTGGACCGTTTGAGGCTCAGCTCAGGTATTTTAATTTTTCATGTTCCTTATCCGATTACTCGATTATTCGAACTAACTAGTTCATAGATTAATCGACTACTAAAATAATAGCTGCAGCCCTAATTTTTTAAACTAATAATTTCAACAATCTCACAACTAGCCTTTGTGGCGTTCTCTTTCCACTCTCGGGCTCTTGCGAAATACTGCTGTTATATGTAATGTAATCATTAGGGCTGTCAAACAATTAAAATTTTTAATCGAGTTAATTACAGCTTAAAAATTAATTAATCGTAATTAATCACAATTAAAACCATCCATAACATATGCCAAATTTTTCTGTAAATTAAATATATATTCTGTAAAATAAATTGTTGGAATGGAAAGATAAGACACAAGATGGATATATACATTCAACATACGGTACATAAGGACTGTATTTGTTTATTATAACAATAAATCAACAAGATGGCATTAACATTATTAACATTCTGTTAAAGCGATCCATGGATAGAAAGACTTGTAGTTCTTAAAATATAAATGTTAGTACAAGTTATAGGAATTTTATATTAAAACCCCTCTTAATGTTTTCGTTTTAATAAAATTTGTAAAATTTTCATTCAAAAAATAAACTAGTAGCCAGCCATTGTTGATGTCAATAATTACTTACACAATGCTCATGGGTGCTGAAGCCTATAAAATCAGTCGCACCCAAGCGCCAGCAGAGGGCGGCAAAACTCCATAAAACACAATTAACAAGTGGGCATTTCACTCTACTGTCATTTAAATCTATCTGAGCGGGACATGTGCGTTAATTGCGTCAAATATTTTAACGTGATTCATTTAAAAAATTAATGACCGCCCGTTAACGAGATAATTTTGACAGCCCTAGTAATAATGTAATAATGCTGCTGTAAAATTAAACTAGCTTCAAGTTGCTTCAATTTGTCGCTTCTTCCCTGTAATCTTTTCGTACATGTCAGCGTGTCTTGTTTGGTAATATCGCCTAACATTGAACTATTTAAAAACAGCGCACTGTCTCTTTGCAAATGAGGCAGACATAGCTGTTGCGTATTTTAGAGAAGAAATAGTCCAATTTCCACCTATCCCTGAAGCGTCGGCCGTCGCAGTCACCAATTTTTGTTGAATGCCGCCATTTTAGAAAATTGGGAGTAAAGGGTCACACAGGGTAATGTTGCTTAGAGTGCTGCTGCCTTTTAGTGGGTAAATGAGGAGCAGCATTCAGTGTGTAAGCTACTTCATATGCTGGTAGCAGTACTGCTGACCAATATATTAAGTCTATGCGGGCCAGATGTTAATGATTATTATGACAGAGGCTGAGGGCCGCATTTGGCCCCCGGGCCGGACTTTGGACATGTCTGATCTAAACCCTTGGCACCAAAAGTGAGTACACCCCTTAGAAACGACGTACATCCCTAAATGTCCAAATTGAGTACTGCTTGTCATTTTCCCTCCAAAATGTCATGTGACTCATTAAAAAAAAGCCGCAAACAGTTCGCTGAAGACATGTCAACAAACCACATGGATTACTGGAACCATGTCCTATGGCAGGGGTGGGCAAACCGGTCCTCGAGGGCCGCAGTGGGTCCTGGTCTTTGTTCCAATTGATTCAGCACAGAGAGTTTAACCAATGAGGTTTCAGTGGAAACAAGAAGCACCTGACTACAACCACCTGATTGCACTTGTAAGAAACCAGATTGGTTAAAAGCTGTCCTCATGATGGGTATGAACAAAAACCTGCACCCACTGCGGCCCTTTGTGGAACAGTTTGCCCACCCCTGTCCTATGGTCTGTTGAGACGAGCGGGCTTTCTTGTGTACCGTCTTCAGAAGATGCTTCCTCCTGGGGTGACAGCCATGCACACCAATTTGATGTAGAGTGCCGCGTATGGTCTGAGCACGAAGAGGCTGACCCCCCCCCCCCCCCCCCACCTCTTCAATCTCTGCAGCAATGCTGACATCACTCCTGTAACGAGTCACATGACATTTTGGAGGAAAATGACAAGCAGTACTCAATTTGGAGATTTAGGGATGTAGTTTTCTAAGGGGTGTACTCGCTTTCGTTGCCAGGGGTTTAGATATTAATTGCTATATTTTAAGTTATTTTGGGGGGAAAATACATTAACTGTATTATATAAGCAGCAGACAGACTATTCATTGTGTCAAAGTGTCATTTTGTCAGTGTTGTCCCATGAAAACAGATACTTAAATATCTGAAGAAATGCCAGGGGTGTACTCACTTTTGTGATACACTGAATACATCACCTATTCGGGGGGGTTGGGGCAACTTCACTGAGGTACCCATCACTATAAACTACAGGCTTTAAAAAATTTTCACCATTCACTGCCATTGTCGTCTAATATAACAAGCCACTCTACAAAAATACAGTCACAATATTTTCCAAAAGTATATTTAGCTGTGTCCGGACTTGTACTCCGCCCAAGAACGGGAGCGCGATCGCGAGCGTGATACAGACCGCGAAACTGAGCGGGTGAAGGAGTTATTGCGGACGCCGGGTGCTGGATGGTTTTCTTCTTGGGCCTCGGGGCTGCGCGACCGGGACCGGCTTTTTCCGCTTTTGGGCCTGGCGCGGGAGGGCGAACGGGACGTCGAGCGGTTCCGAGTCGCAGGGTCACGCTGGGTTCTGTGGCATTCATGCTGGCTGCCTTTGTACCTGAACACAAAAATGCAAAAACAGAAAATCACATTGTTTGATTTTTAAAGAATTTATTTCCAAATTAGAGTGGAAAATAAGTATTTGGTCAACTACAAACAAGCAAGATTTCTGGCTGTCAAAGAGGTCTAACTTCTAACGAGGTCTAACGAGGCTCCACTCTTTACCTTTATTAATGGCACCTGTTTTAACTCATTATCGGTATAAAAGACACCTGTCCACAACCTCAGTCAGTCACACTCCAAACTCCACTATGGCAAAGACCAAAGAGCTGTTGAAGGACACCAGAGACAAAATTGTAGACTGAATCTGCAATAGGTAAAAAGCTTGGTGTAAAGAAATCAACTGTGGGAGCAATTACAGTGATACCTCAGCTCACGAACATAATTGGTTCCCAGAAAGTGTGTGTAAGGCGAAAAGTTCGTCTTCCGAACATTTATTTCCCATAAGAAACCATTAAAATGAGAATAATCCGTTCCCAGGTCCCCATAAAACATAATTTTCCACTAAATAAGCCTTAAAACTACACAAAAATATACCTTATTTTATGTATAATAAATGTGCTATTGTATTATAATTAAAGAAATAAACTGTACTGTATAATAAAGTAGTTTTATTTACCTTTGTGATGGTAGTTGATGGCTTGATGGAATGGAGTGGGAGGAGGAGGGAGGGAGGGAGTTACTGTTTGGAAGGAGAGTGTTACCGGCAAAGTGCGCAGTTAGCGTAGACTCCACTGCTGTGCCCCCCACATGCTTTTGGTTGTTAATAAAAGTGCCCACAAAAAGCCATCCGACGCCTCTGGGTGTTTGTATGCACGCCGCCTCCTTTCTGGAGAGGAAATCGGGCGAACCGAAGACAACCGACGACAACGAGCCAACGTGACTTGCCGGTCCACTTCTCACTACGGTGGGAAGCTGAAAGCACCGCCAATTACCAGTCGAGGGCGAATTGGTAACACGAGTCACCTTCCATAAGGACTGTAGGTAACTCTTTTTCGGTCCCATAATAGCAAAAGTACACTCAATATGGTCCAAAATGTCTATCAAACACAAACCCCGTCCGCACTCAACGAAAGTGAGGGGACGAACTGGGACGCCGTGAGCGTGCGTCAGCTTCTCGTGGCGCTTTTCGACCGCGTGAATTGGTTCGTCCGCCAAAAACTAGTTCGTCAGCAGAGACTATATGCTCGCGAATTTAATGTTCTTGAGGCGAAAAGTTCGTGAGCTTAAGCGTTCGTGAGGTGAGGTATCACTGTATTAGAAAATGGAAGACAAACAAGGCCACTGATAATCTCCCTCGATCTGGGGCTCCATGCAAGATCTCACCCCGTGGCGTCAAAATGATAACAAGAACGGTGAGCAAAAATCCCAGAACCACACGGGGGGACCTAGTGAATGACCTACAGAGAGCTGGGACCACAGTAACAAAGGCTACTATCAGTAACACAATGCGCCGCCAGGGACTCAAATCCTGCACTGCCAGAGGTATCCCCCTGCTGAAGAAAGTACACGTCCAGGCTCGTCTGCGGTTCGCTAGAGAGCATCTGGATGATCTAGAAGAGGACTGGGAGAATGTGTTATGGTCAGATGAAACCAAAATAGAACTTGGTAGAAACACAGGTTCTCATGTTTGGAGGAGAAAGAATACTGAATTGCATCCGAAGAACACCATACCCACTGTGAAGCATGGGGGTGGAAACATCACGCTTTGGGGCTTTTATTCTGCAAAGGGAACAGTACGACTGATCTGTGTAAAGGAAAGAATGAATGGGGCCATGTATCTCGAGATTTTGAGTGAAAACCTCCTCCCATCAGCAAGGACATTATAGACGAGACGTGGCTGGGTCTTTCAGCATGACAATGATCCCAAACACACAGCCAGGGCAACACAGGAGTGGCTTCGTAAGAAGCATTTCAAGGTCCTGGAGTGGCCTAGCCAGTCTCCAGATCTCAACCCCATAGAAAATCTGTGGAGGGAGTTTAAAGTCCATGTTGCCCAACGACAGCCCCAAAACATCACTGCTCTAGAGGAGATCTGCAAGGAGGAATGGGCCAAAATACCAGCAACAGTGTGTGAAAAGCTTGTGAAGTTACAGAAAATGTTTGGCCTCCGTTATTGCCAACAAAGGGTACATAACAAAGTATTGAGATGAACGTTTGGTATTGACTAAATACTTATTTTCCACCATGATTTGCAAATAAATTCTTGAAAAATCAAACAATGTGATTTTCTGTTTTTTCCCCCACATTCTGTCTCTCATGGTTGAGGTTTACCCATGTTGACAATTACATGCCTCTCTAATCTTTCCAAGTGGGAGAACTTGCACAATTAGTGGTTGACTAAATACTAATTTGCCCCACTGTATATATGGATGCCATATTGCTCATTAATTTAATTACCAGAAATAGACACTTGCTCTATAAAGGGTTACACATAAAATGCTTACTTGTCGTTTTCATGGCTTCCACTGCGTCTGTGTCGGCCATAGGAGCGTGAACTGTGAAGAAGAAATACTTTTTATTCATTATTATTTTTAAATGAACGTGAAAGAAAATACGACAGAGAACTTACGCTCTGGGACTGACGGATCTACGCGGTCGCCGCTCGTAGGAAGGGCTGCGCGACCGACGGCGGTCATAGCTGCGACTGCGCGAGCGTCTTCGCCGATCGTCGTCGTAACGTGAAGAACTGCGAGGGGAGTGTCGTTCTTTTGACTTCATCTGGTTGGGAGCTATTGGGAGACAAATGTTTGGTTGTATCCCCAATTATACAGTGTATCACAAAAGTGAGAACAACCCTCGCCTTTCTGCAGGTATTTAAGTTCATTTTTTCATGGGACAACACAGACAAAATGAGACACTGACACAATGAAAAGTAGTCTGTGTGCAGCTTATTATGGAAAACACTCAGGTTATTTGAAGTTCGGCTCTGAGACCCGTAATTCGGCCAAATTTCAAAATTGTCCGATATGCATGTGTGATACATCTTTGGAAAGCTTAAAATATCAATTTTCTGAGGGGAAGAAAAATTTTGAACAGGAGGGCATTTTATTAAAAAAAACGTTTTAAACAGCAAAACCCTATCTGGAGGTGAGAGAACGCGAGAGCAGAATTACAGACGCCACGACTTTAACGAGATATTATCGCATACGTACCTCGTTTCGATCCAAAAACTCCATGTAGGATGTATCACTGAGTGTCAACACACAGCTGTGAATGGCCACAGGTGGATTTTGGGGGGATTTTATGAGTGAAACATGGTAATATAACATGGGTCGCAATGCAGAAATCGCAGACACCAAGGAGTGGTTGAGGTTTTCTTTTTCATACATTTACCCTTATAAAAGTTCCCCCCCCCCAATTTTTCTTTGTTTGGATCAATTATTTATCATCTAACATATCGGAGAAAATGCGAAAGTAATTGAAAATACAATTCAGCGATAGTTATGAGGTAGATATCCGTGTTTACAGACACCATTTTTTTCATTGTGTCGTCATTTGTTTAAAAGTTTAAAATATGTGGGTGAATAATTTTTTAAAGTCATTTTTTTAAAACGAAATATTAAACATCAATAAATGATTCCAAGTCAAAAACGACTGACATTCCGAATAATGAACGTAATTAATCATCTTCGTTTTATGGCCGGGTTGAAACAAAAGCGGTTGCGCGACGTCTTTAAACGGGGGTTTCCAGGGTAACATGGACAAATTAAAAATAGTTCGGGGGCTTAATGCGCCATGAATCTGCTATGTTCTATCAAACACAATAGTCGTTTTGGCTTACAATACAGCAGTTTCTTTTAAAGAGGAGTGCAAGAGCAGGAACTGTTTTTTCAGTCTTGACTGTGTTTTCCAACTTATATAATAGAGTTTTTTCCCCTCAAAATAACTCAAAATATAGCCATTAATATCTAAATCCCTGGCAACAAAAGTGAGTAGACCACTTAGTAAATACATACATCCCTAAATGTCCAAATTGAGTACTGCTTGTCATTTTCCCTCCAAAATGTCATGTGACTCAATACAGGAGTGCTGTCAGCATTGCTGCAGAGACTGAAGAGGTGAGGGGTCAGCTTCTAAGTGCTCAGACTATGCCGAACTCTACATCAAATTGGTGTGCATGGCTTTTCACCCCAGGCCTCTTCTGAAGACGGTACACAAGAATCAATCTCTGTAGCAATGCTGACAGCACTCCTGTAATGAGTCATATGACATTTTGGAGGGAAAATGACAAGCAGTACTCAATTTGGACATTTAGGGATGTACGTATTTACTAAGGGGTGTACTCACTTTTGTTGCCAGGGGTTTAGATATTAATGGCTATATTTTGAGTTATCTTGAGGGGAAAATAAATGAACTCTGTTATATAAGCTGCACACAGACTACTTTTCATTGTGTCAAAGTGTCATTTTATCAGTGTTGTCCCATGAAAAGATATAGTTAACTCATTCACTCCCAACCATTTTCATCGGAGCAAGGCCTTTCGCTCCAGGCCGTTTTACTGGATTTTGCAAGGCCCACAGAAAATTCTGTTCTATTGCTATATAAACATGGAACCCATCAGAAGAAAGATTAGACTCTCTTCTTTCAGCAAGAAAAGTAAGTTAATATCTTTTCCATTCTTTAGAAATCAGCATTAGAAAATAGCTTGAGCAATTTTCCAATTTCTGATGAAAAAAACAGAAATTGAGCTTTTTGTGAAAGCATACATTTTAAACATAACTTTGACTTTAACACAGTTATTTTTTGCTTTAGTTACATCCCAAACATCTGGATGTTTTCCTTTTACAAAATAACAAACAACAAGCCAAATAGAGCTTTTGATAGCAAAGTAGCAATTTATTTACACATAACTAACTGAGATGACGCTATTGTGGCCGCGACACCCGGGTTAACTTTACCCTCATCGTCGCCTGTCTCATAAAGATGGATTTTTATGAGTCTCTGTGGGGTCCGCTCGGCGAGCAGCACGGACTCAACGACATCGTCCGCTGCACTGGTGGTCCCGGTCGTTCTGCTCGGTCGTCCAGCGCCTGGCATCCCGGGCGTCCTCTCGGTTGTTCTGCTCGGCCGTCCACTGCCTGGCATCCTTAAGCCGGCGCCCTGGCCGTTCGTCTTACCAAATGCGCTACTGCCCTTCAGTGGCCAGTTATATTGCTTTAAAATGGATTTTCAGCTTTGTGCTTTGGAGCTCAGTTGAATCAGAACTCAGAGATGTCTCTTATGAAAAAAAAAAAAACTAAAAAGCTACGTCTTTGGGACACTGAAACAATTTAAAAATAGAACGTATTTATACGTTTTTGGGAGCAAATGAGTCAACTATTGCAAGAAATGCGTGGGGTGTACTCACTTTTGTGATACACTGTACATGTGACTTACTCTTTCGGTCTCCCTGGGCAAACTGGATCTCAATTTGGCGACCGGACACCCACTTGTGGTCCAGGTTGTGGAGGGCGTCTTCGGCATCTCGCACGTCTTCGAACGTACTGACGCGGTTAAGGTTTTTCATTTTAGGAAAGACAGCGACACGCACTCATACACGCCCTTTGATATTTTTCCAAGTCAGCTTGACGCGTTACCGATGACATTTTTACAGTCGGTGTAATATTAGTATACTGTCTACATTTCGGCCTATACAGAACATGCAGTGTTTGCGAATAATGACAGATGTTTTTGTAATTTAAATGATGTATTCCCCGCTTTTACGTTTCTTCTTCTTTGATAGTATGGACTTAATAGTTCCACATGCTACGCAAGCATGCCCCCCCCCTCCGCCCCAACTTCACCCATTATATAAAATACACATAATGCAAAACACTTGAAATCCAATACACGGCTCCTACAGCTATTCATGCAATGTAGCACAATTTAAAATTCAAGGAATTTAAGACCAAATTAATAACAGTGTAACGGTACTTGAATTGGTACGGACATCACGGTTCGGTGCACACAGACGGATGGAGAATACGTTTGAGTAACAACAACAAAAATCCATGTGGGAGTTAGTCCTCCTCCACTACAGGGGGCGGTAGAGGAAATGCACCTAAAGTAGAGGCTATGGAAACAGAAGAAATGGGGATTTTATTTTCCACACATTCCCTATGAAGGAGGAGGAACAATATAAACTGTGGTTTCTTGCTGCAACATAAAAAAAAAACTGGTGAAAAACTGATGTGGTATCACTCTGCCCTTCTCCCTGCAGAGCTGCTGGATTACAAATGTTGCTTTTCATACTACAATTATTAACATGCAATTTGAAGTTTTAGTAACTTTATCCTGAAAACATAACCAACACTATTTATTGCATGGGTCATCGGGTGATTTTCACTCGCGCATATGTTTTTTTTTTATCGGCATGCTGACAAGCCTCATTGACTCGAGCTAGCTTAGCCACTCCGGAGCCCTGAAACGAACAAATAACTAACAAACTGCACGGAATTTGTTGAAATCCACTCCACCGACTAATTAAACCCCTGCTAACTCGAAGATTAAAGTGCATACGACACAAGAAAGCATGTTTATTTCATATTACACTTTATGCTCCGGAATGAAATGGACCGCTTGGATGTGTGTGGAAGTGATCGATATATCTATTCAACTTTTTGAATCCCGTTCCATGAAAATGAGTGACTTCTGGCTAGAGTCTAGGGTTGAAGAAGAAGGCGGACATGACGTCAGAGACTGAGATCATTTTCACTGGACAGCCATACTATTGTATGGAGGAAGACTGCACATTTATCTGTTTTTGCGGATTAATTTGTTAATTTTTTGCGTCACGCCAGCCCGATCTGCTGCAGGCTTTTGTTGCTACACCGGGTAGAGTGGTGTGAGCCTTTTTGGGTTTCCAGACGTAGAGGTGTACGATAACTATCGGTCCGATAATAGGAATATCAATAAATCCATCCCAATAAATCCGATAACATTTTATATTATCGGGCATATTAATATCAATTTTGGCACAGTGTCGGTGGATTGGGATGTGTGCATTTGTTTCCACTCCTGTTTTGCCAGTATGCCAAGTTTTGTTACTGTTCTAGAGGCCTTATTTTTCCATCACTGAGTGATGAACCTTACTATAGCAATTAGCAAATGTTTGCATTTTACAGTGTTATGTTTACAAGTTATTGAGAGGCCGTTTGGTTATTGATATATAATTACCAGGTTAAGAAAATGGTTTCATGGACCAAGACACAAAAGTCTCCTGTCTCCTCTCCTGTTGCACCAAATGGTTTATCTGCTGACAAAGCACAATACCTGTTGGGTTTATATTTGTTTTAGTTCTGTGCTTATTGTTCAGGGGAACACATCGTCAATGATATTGACTAATTGATTGTGATGGACTTAAATTATATTTATTTGAAAAAATTAATATGGGCACTTTATTTGAAGTCAAAACTGTCTTTGTTTTGTTCATTATAATAATGTTCATGTCATCATGAAAATTCCGGTTAGGTCAAAGGCAAATCTATGCTGAATCCACCACTCGTATTTTCTGACCTCCAGGTGTTCAAAAATACATGAATATACATTGAAAAATTATATACAGTATATATTATCGGTTATCGAAACGGTATCAGCATTAAGGAGCGGGAAGTTGGAAGAGCCGCTCGGTTCGGGTTAGCATGTCACCTAGCTGTCACGTCTCCTGTTTTGTTTACGCTCTTTCCTCTGTCTCCGATGCTGGGGCAGGGAAATGACAAAAGCCGGACTAATTCTGGTGGCATAAAATACTGTTTGGGAGGTTTAAGAATTCGGCAGTTTTGACCATTATGCAATAATTTAGCCCTGTCGTACCGAATAAATGCATTTTTTATATTTTATATTCCATTGAGCACAAGACTTATTTGTCATGACCATACAATTTGTATAGCAATCCGGGAAAAATACTTAGATACAAAGAATATCCTTTAAAAATATTGGAGAAATTAAAACAATGATGACATTTTGCTGCTCTCTGTCGCATTTTCCTCATTCTGAATCTCCCGCCTCATTGGGCTGGATTCTAAATCAGCTGAAATCGTTACTCTACCGACATCATCACCCAGATGGAGGTGCTAGAGCGCTATAATGACAGGCGGGACTAAACGGCAGATTAAAAGACTCATTTCTCGTCATCTGTGCTTTGCCAAATTGTTGTATATAGTCAAATCGTCTCAAAATATGATTTCAATTCACATAATGATGGTATTTAAGATTTTTTTATGGTGTCACACGCACTTTAACTTTCAATTTCTGTGATAATTTAAAAAATTTTTCCTCTTGCACCGAACCATGACCCCATACCTAGGTATGTACAGACCCGTGACTTGTGTTGTTTTCCGAAATTTCCAGGTTCGCGGTGAATCAGGAACAGGCACACTTTTGCTCAATAGACAATGTTTATTGATTAGAAAATGCAGAATAAATTAGATTTATTGATTACAATCCCACAAGAGCAAGCAAACAAGTATCAACAAATGTCAACGATGACGCTAGACTTGTGTTTGTCAACCCCAGAATCCCCGCGTTACCGTTACAGCAAAACGAAATGTCCCTTAGCAATGAAAATCGCTTACCGTGACAAATGAGTGGGAAGCCAGCAACACTCCAGTAAAGCGGCAAAAGGACAAAGCTGGGCGATCCGTACGCGGAAGTCCGTCAGCGGGTCACGTACGGATCGCCTGGCTTTGTTCCTTTGCTGCCTTACCGGGGCCTTTTGCCGCTTTACTGGAGTGTTGCTGGCTTCTCATTTGTCACGGTAAGCGATTTTCATTGCCAAGGGACAACTAGTTGTGCTGTCACGATAATGCGGGGATTCTGGGATTGACAAACTCAAATCTAGCGTCACGTTACCATTGTTTTTTGCTTGTTTTTGATACTTGTTGCTTGGTCTTGTGGGATTATAATCAATAAATCTAATTCATTCTGCATTTTCTAATCAATATACATCGTCTATTGAGCAAAAGTGTGCTGGTTGCTGACTCACTCACTTTTCGTAAAACGCGTGTACCGTTACACTCCTACTAATAAATCAATTGGCTAGTTTGAACAAGCACAGAAACAACCACCACGACCACTATTTCCAATTATATGGCGCTCAAAACTGGCACACCACGAAACAATCCAGAACAATACATAACAATCAGAGTTTAGTGATTGAAATACATAACATAAAATATAGATTTGAGTAGGATACATTAAAAAAAAAGGCTTGTCCCGTTTACCTTTTAACATGCTTGTTCTTTGAACTTCAGCTTGCTCTTTATTGTCTTGGCAGAGGAACGTAGCACTTGTCTTTGCCCCATAAACGCTTTTTGCTCCCTTTTCCCACAAAATGGAGGCGCTCCCTTCGGTAGACAAAATGGCCGTTTCTCGCTCTTGATCGCTCCCCTCTTTGAATCTTGATGCTTTTGCTGTGTGTGTTTTTTGCTAGCGCTTGGTCTTTGGCTACTCTACCTGGTAACTTTTCAGTGTGTAGCGGTAGGGGGCGGGCTCTCCAGAACTGTATCTTTACCATTCTGAGGCAACAACAAAAGAGATGGCAGTTACAAACGGTACATATGTTTAAGTCGAACCAGCACAGATGAAAGGATATTGAATGTAAGCAAATCCTCTTGGTCGGCGCGTATAGAAGTCAAGTGGAATGTAGACGTCTACAATAGGCCCGTAACGACCAAACTCGCGCCGCAAATCTTCTGGCCTAAAGTGTCGTGAAATAGCCACATAAGTACAATTTCCCCCCTCATGTTTCGAGACCATATGAACTTGAGCCCACTGTGGGTACAAACCCACACAGGTCTGAGTGAATTTTGGTTCAAAGTTCGGAAGGAAGCAGATGGGAAAAAACAAATCCAGGATACAAAAGGAATGACAAAAAGGACTTATCACGTATAAAATACTTACATTTTAAAGAAATACAGGTAGTCCCCGGGTTATGACGTAGGGCTGGGCGATATGGCCTTAAGTACGTATCACGATAAATTGAGCAGATTTACCTCGATAACGATAAATGACGATAAATTCGCCCAAGCAAACTGTTATATAATTTGAAAATTTGAATCAATGCATGGAATACAAATTAACAGTTTCTCGTTAAATTTATTTACCAGCTTTCAATTTAACAATTGCACATGCAGTCTAAACATTAAGTATTAAAAAAAATCTTGTAAACAATAAGAATTCTTGTGTGAACATTTATAACAGCTTGTATGACTTGAAAAATATCATCACTTGAATTTCATTAAATTCATTCCGCATTGTTATACACTAGATAGTGGCATACGTTTAGATATTTAGAATAGATACAAATACGACACATCCACCCGCCCCCCAGAAATTATACTTAATTAAAAAATAAAATGTTTCACAAATCTTTCCTTTCTTTTATTCAGCTCAATTATTTACATCTTATGATTTTGGAAATCCTTACAGTATGCAATAAATAATATTCCTGTTCCCAAGCACTGTGCTTACTGTACTGTAATTTTTACAAAAAATAAACAATACATAGTTACTCCCTGTCATCTAAGACGAGCCACTTAACAAGACTAGCACTGTCGTGTATTACAAATACTGCTTTGAACACATCTTCACAGACAAAAGCAATGACACAGGCTTAAAGAGGTCAACTTTAATTGTGTAAATCACACTTAATGACGACACGATCTCCTGGTTGAAATAGACGACATCCACTTAATTCTATTTTAGATATGTAATGCTGAGGCAATTTGTCAACTTTACTTTTAAAAAGAAACGTGCACTGTTTATCCAGTAGATGGGGCTCTTGCAGTGTGTCAAACAGTGATTCAATTTAGGGCAATTGTCTTAAAAGTGGTTCATTGTTTCAGAAAGCCTCGGTTTTTCCATCCCTATCTGGAACCTGTCAAGAGTTTACTTAATGTCGGGTGAAAGTTTGGCGAAGCTAACTTAAGCCCGACTTCATCCCGTTAACTTGTAGCGTTAGCAGCTAGCGTTAGCAGCTAGCGTTAACAGCTAGCGTTAGCCTACCGGGCTTCTGTTTGATTGGCTTCCTGAAAACCATGTGACTCCCAACGTAAGCACACTGTGCTTTCTTAAAGGGGAATGAACATAGCCGAACAACACAGAGTCAAAGCGGGATGAAAAGACTATATTTTCTTATTTTATTAAATTACCGTATTCACCGACATGGTCAAAATTACGTCGGTCATCGTGAAGAATTTCGGTAACGGTAAATTTTCGGTTTACCGCCCTGCTCTATTATGACGTACCCGATATACGTGATTTCGACGCGGGAGTCTCGTCCGCCATTTTTGCTCCAGTCATTTTTTTTAGGGCTGTCAAACGATTAAGATTTTTAATCGAGTTAATCACAGCTTAAAAATTAATTAATCGTAATTAATCTCGTAATTAATCGCAATTTAAACCATCTAAAAAATATGCCATATTTTTCTGTAAATTATTGTTTGAATGGAAAGTTAAGACACAAGATAGCTATATACATTCAACATACAGTACATAAGTACTGTATTTCTTTATTATAACAATAAATCAACACGATGGCATTAACATTATTAACATTCTGTTAAAGCGATCCATGGATAGAAAGACTTGTAGTTCTTAAAAGATAAATGTTCGTAAAAGTTATAGAAATTTTGAATTAAAACCCCTCTTAATGTTTTCGTTTTAATAAAATTTGTAAAATTTTCAAACAAAAAATAAACTAGTAGCTCGCCATTGTTGATGTCAATAATTACACAATGCTCATGGTGCTGAACCCCATAAAATCAGTCGCACCCAAGCGCCAGCAGAGGGCGACAAAAACAAAACAAAACAAAAAAACACAAGTAACAAATAGACATGACACTGTCATTTTAATCAATTTGAGCGGGGCATGTGCGTTAATTGCGTCAAATATTCTAACGTGATTAATCTAAAAAATTAATTACCGCCCGTTAACGCGATAATTTTGACTGCCCTAATTAATATATATATATATATATATATATATATATATATATATATATATATATATATATATATATATATATATATATATATATATATATATATATATATATATATATATATATATCAATAAAAAAGAAGTCATATGTATCCCTTTCAATTGCTAGATCAGAATAAATTAAAAATTATAAAAAAAAAAATGTTGGGGGGGGGGCGCCAATTCGCGGTTTTTCACTTATCGCGGTTGGTCTGGTCCCCATTAACTGCGAAAAACGAAGGTTAACTATTTAAAACACGGTCAGATACCTTGAATAGTACAGATAGATTGTTAATGTAACTGGTAGAAAATAACTTCTGTTCCAATAAAAACAATGATTACAATTCAAATATTACAGATGATTAATTAAAAAAATTAATTCATTTCTGACAATTAAAAAAGTACCATGAAAGTACTTTTTACAGCTGGCGATATGATGATAAGTCTACATCAATATGGCGGCTATGTAATATCAACGATATCACAAAATGTGAACTAACGCATACGATAATACCGTTGCTTTTTGG
Organism: Corythoichthys intestinalis; assembly: GCF_030265065.1. NCBI lineage: Eukaryota > Metazoa > Chordata > Actinopteri > Syngnathiformes > Syngnathidae > Corythoichthys > Corythoichthys intestinalis. The sequence goes on from NC_080398.1 coordinate 979,969, forward strand.
TTTTTCCTTTACATTCGCGACTATAATTTTTATTAAAATTCCAGTAAAGCTTCAAATTCTCGTTGCATCTTTTTCATTTCCAGGCAACGTAGCAGGTCGCTTAGCTGACATGTTTACTGTATTTCCAACATAAAACAAAGGTGACTTTCCTTAGTAGGCCGGTTTTAAAAATATATGTACGCACCAGTTCGTTATAATTATAATTGTCAACCACATTATCACGCTGTCAACGTCAAGCGACGACGTCAGTTCGCCGTCTTTTCGGTTAAATTGACCACTGTTAGCTTTGAAGACTCACCTGGAGTCGTCTGAGATATTCCGAACAAAGAGAGAGGAGTTTGGGGGTCGCAGATACCTCGCCATTTGTTCCGGCGAATTATCAGCAGCAAGTATTTCCTAATATCTGTAGCAATACTAGCAAGAATAGTACTGTTGAGCCTTGAAACTAGGAACTTGCGTGGCTAACTCCATGCGCAATTGCGTATGCGTCGGAGGAAATTCTCCACTGAGCGTTATGCTGCCTTCACATGCTTTGGGAAAAATGACGCTTAACATTTGCGATTACTGTACGTCTTTTTCAAGTTGGTTTGTTGCAGTATAGTAGCAAAAAAAAAAAAAAAAAAAAAAAAAAAAAAAAACAGGCCAGACACGGACTTCATTTGGCTTGCAAAACTGTTTTAGACCGTTTAATTCATCTACTACAACAATAAGAGAATGCATCAAAATACAAACACAACACGCAAGCGAAACTGTATTTTATTTAAATAGACATTTATTTCAAATTTCACTGCCGAAGTTATTACATTTTCTTGCTCTTCCTTACGAGGGTTACGGAGCCCATACTCAGGGTCTAAAGTGAGAGGCAGGGAGAAAAAAAGGCATTGAAAACAAAACAAAAAACAGAAATTGACTTCAAGAGTGGCATTTGATGCGTTCGGGGTACCTCGATCATTTCGCCTCCTTTGATCTCTTGGATGTGGATGAACTTGCCGGTGTTGCACACCAGCTTGCCCCCCTCCATGTTGACAACGCACTGCATAGGTCAGAGAGCAAAGAATATATCTTAAAATTATATAATCAAATTTTAGCTATAAATTACGGATTTGTATTGCTGCCACACAAAAAAGTCCAGTACCACGTTTTTATGTAGTATAACATTTTTAGAATGAACACGTTTTTACACGATAATTATCACGTTTTTACATGAGTTATCCTGTTTCGACATGATAATTATCACATTTTTATATGATAGTATCGAGTTTTTAGATATGTTGTTTTAACATGATAGTTATCACGCTTTAACATGCTAACGACTACGTTTTTAGATATCATGTTTTAACATGATAATTATCACGTTTTAACATGATAGTTACCACGATTTTAGATGATAATGACGTTTTTACATGAATTATCACGTTTCTACATAATTAGTCACATTTTCATATAATACCACGTTTTTACATGATAGTTATCACGTTTTAACATAACTATCACATTTTTACATGATAGCTATCACATTTTTACATGATAGTTATGTTTTAACATATTATCACGTTTTTACATGATAGTATGAAGTTTTTAGAATTATGTTTTTTTATATGAAAATCACGTTTTTACACGACAATTATCACAATTTCAATTATTATCATGTTTTTACATGATAAATACCACGTTTTTAGATATCACATTTATTTATATGAAACTCATCCCGTTTTTACATGCTAGTTTCATGTTTTTATAATTTTCACGTCTTTACATGATAATTATCACGTTTTTATATGATAGTTACCACGTTTACATATTTATCATTTTTACATGATAGTTACCACATTCCTTCATAATTATTTTTACATGATATTAATGATGTTTTTACATGAGTTATCACGTTTCTACATGGGAATCATTACGTTTTATATAGTGGTTATCACATTTTTACATGATATCCCGTTTTTTGGATATCATGCTTTTACATGATAATTACCATGTTCATTTTTACATGTTAGCTATCACATTTTTTACATGATAATTTTATTTTTTTACATGATGATCATAACGCTTTTATACAATAGTTTTTAAGAAAAAGATTTACATGATACTATCATGTAAAGACATGATACTGGACCTTTTTTGTGGCCGCAATATGCTTTCATAATAAATTTATTAATTTTCTGATGAACAGTTAACCTTGAGCTTTTTGCCATCCATGGTGGTAATGTCAGCCTCCTTGCCGATAGTGAAGGAGTTGGTCACGGTCTTGCCCGGAGTCTTGGATGTTACCACAAAGTCATTGCCCTTCTGCGTGATCTCAGTCACTGGTTTGATGTCCTTGGCCATCTTGATGACATCCTCGGGGAGTTCTGGTAATTGTCATTAAAAAAAAAAAAAAAAATCAATTCATATTTCAGGATAGAACTAATTCTACAGGTTTTTTTGTCCTCACCCATGGCCTTGAGGAAGGCCTCGTAGTTCTCCTGGGCGTAGACCTGCCATGTACCGTTGAAGTCCATGTTGACCAAAAGGAGGCTGAGTGGGAAGAGTCTGTTCGAGCCGGCTAGCTTTTATACATCCCGGATAAGACGTTTAATTAGTAACCCTGTCGGACGTTGTTTGAACAACCCCGAGTTCATTTGCTCCACAAATTGGAGTGAAATGAAAGAAGCGGCTAAGCTTGTGTTCGAGTGTGAGTACTTCAGCCAACACATAAAACTCACATTGGTAGCATCACTAAGCAACACACATTTGTCCACACAAAAGCATTTTATTTCAAAACTTGACACTGCATAGCGTAAATAGGGCGTAATACAAAAATAAACATGAGCAATTTCACTTCATACACGTCCGCAACCTTTCCCTCCGCAGTGCCGTTGAACCTCCTAACACGACTCCAGGGGCCTTTCAATGAGGTGAACGACCTTGTGGACTGTTTGCACATTTAAAGTACAAATCAGCTTTTTTATTTCTGTATTTTGCTCCCTTACTGTTATCAAATTCAATGCCAAACTGAGGTACGTGACCAAAACTTTTGGCGTACCGTAACATCCCTACTCCGTGCCTTGTAGAACCCAAAATGGAACTACTTGTCTTTAATCAACTTAGCCAAAACAGGATAGCATGTCAACCAACCAAAGAAAATACTAGGTTATGTATAGTTATCGGTACTACAATTATTTACCGTATTTTTCGGACTACAAGTCGCAGTTTTTTTCCATTGTTTGGCCGGGGGTGTGACTTATGCACTGGAGTTACTTATATGTGAAATTATTAACACATTATTATATCATTTCACATGTTATTTTCATTTTAAACCGCAAGAGGGGGCTGTCAGGATTCAGAAAGGCTGGAGTAATTGGAACTGCAACTGATAATAATGAGTCTGACGTAGAAGAGGAAGCGCCGCACCTTCTACCTCCGGAGTTGGCGGAGTTGTTTAAAAATGACAACAAGAATGATGATTTTATTGGATTTAGTGATTTAGAGTGAGACAGATGTTTTGATAAACTAGCACATAGACTTCATAATAGGGCTGCAGCTATCGAATATTTTAGTAATCGAGTAATCGACTGAAAATTCTATCGATTACTCGAGTAATCGGATAAAACATATATATTTTTAGGTGAAGAGCAATTATGAATATACATGAGAAAACATGACATTTCATCTAATATTGAACCATTTTCAGTCAATCAATGTCTTTATTTTCGATGTACATTGTTGAAAACAGCCAACAATTACATCTCGGATGTAACTACAATAAAAAAAGACAAATTCACTGCTTTCACTCAAATTTTTTTTAGATCTTATTTAAAAAAAAAAAAAATATATATATATATATATATTTCTTACCTAGAAATGCCATTACGCTTGATAACACACATCACTTAAAAGTTAGGATTTTTTCCCCACGTGTTTCAATTGAATTTCTATTTGTGTCAAGCTATTTTTAAGTTCTAGTTAAGTTTTAAGTTAGTCTAAACTGTAAGTCCTGATTGGATTTTGAGTTTTTGCAGTGTTAAAAATAAATGTATGATACAGGCTGTATTAGAGCACATTAGGGACCAGTGCTACTTGGTGTATTATCCAGCAATGACTGAGCTAAAATTGATAGTTAGCATTATTAAGTATTGATTTTACACCCTCATCACTCCACAACTCTATGTTATGTTAAAGCATGTATGTAAGACAAGTTAGCCACCCATCGACAGTGGTCATAATTAATAGAAACCTAGCCCTCCGCAGGGCTAACGTTACGTGAGCTAGTGACAGTAACGTTACTCTTATTTATTAGCGCTCTTTATTAGCGCTTAGCGCTCTACTGCTTTAAGATGACGGCTTTTTACTAACACCGCTGACTGTCATTTCGGATCTAGTTCAACATACATGTGATCTCTATGAGACGCATCAGACGCTACCTGCTACCAACGTAGCATCATGCGGGCTAGTTTTTAGCAACGTCGGCGTCTTTTGTTGCGGGTGTCGGCTGCAGTAAGTTTTTTTGCTTCTTCCTCTACGCACGTGACATTAGCGCGTTGCCCCGCATTAAAAGTAGTCCGAGCAAAATGTGATGCTTAGAGCTGTCAAAATAAACGATGACTCGAGGTGAATAAAATTACTCGGATCAGTTTTTAAACTCGAGTTGCCCGAGTATTCGTTTCAGCTGTACTTCATAATGGTATTGACAGGTCAGATCGGTCATGCACTGCGCCTCGCATTCAAGTAGGGGGCCCCCCCACATCAAGAGGAGCTTTTCAAAAACACAGGCACGCAGCGATCTAACGCCGGATTTCTGTTGAAAAAGTACGAAAGCCGTACCGCATACAAGCAGGAAGGACTGTCTTAGGAGTGATTTTTTTCAAGGATTCAAAGTAATTATTATATTTTTCGTACCATGCGTGCATTTTGAAACGTTGTGAAAAAAAAAAAATTAATGGGAGGAATTAGCCGCTACTGCATTAACATCATAGTTCGCAATATTTACGTAAAATAAATGCTAACTGCATGTTGTTTTTTTTGCTTTTAACCAAGAATCGAGACTGTTTTACGTCCATATCTATAAAGAATTTGGGGATTCAAGCATTTATTCTAGGGCTGTCAAATGATTAAAATTTTTAATCGAGTTAATCACAGCTTAAAAATCAATTAATCGTAATTAATCGCAATTCAAGCCATCTATAAAATATGCCATATTTTTCTTTAAATTTTGTTGGAATGGAAAGATAAGACACAAGACGGATGCATACATTCAACATACTTTACATGAGTACTGTATTTGTTTTTTATAACTATAAATCAACAAGATGGCATTAACGTTAACGTTCTGTGAAAGCGATCCAGTAGTTCTTAAAAGATAAATGTTAGTACAAGTTATAGAAATTTTATATTAAAACCCCTCTTAATGTTTTCGTTTTAATAAAATTTGTAAAATTTTCAATCAAAAATAAACTAGCAGCCCGCCATTGTTGATGTCAATAATTACACAATGCTCATGGGTGCTGAAAACCATAAAATCAGTCTCACCCAAGCGCCAGCAGAGGGCGACAAAACTCCCCAAAACACAAGTAACAAGTGGACATTGCACTGTGCTGTCATTTTAATCTGTTTGAGTGGGGCATGTGCGTTAATTGCGTCAAATATTTTAACATGATTAATTTAAAAAAATTAATTACTGCCCGTTAACGCAATAATTTTGACAGCCCTAATTTATTTACAAGAATTTTCACCAGAAAAGCTCTGTTTACATAAGGCGGCCGCTAGCTACATTCAGGAACAGACTAGCATTGCATTTACGACATGTATACGTAAAATAAATGCTAACTGCACTTTTTTTTTTTGCTTTAACCAAGACTCGAGACTGTTTTACATCCATGTCTATAAAGAATTCATTCAAGGATGTAAGTATTTAGTCACAAGAATTTTCATCGGAAAAGCTCTGTTTACATAAGGCTGCCGCTAGCTACATTCAGTAACAGACTAGGATTGTACTTTGACATATTTACGTAAAATAAATGCTAACTGCACTTTTTTTTTTTTTTTTGCTTCAACCAAGAATCTAGAATGTTTTTACGTCCATATCTATATCTATATATTTTTTTCCTCTTCATTGTGCATTTTTTGGCTGCTGCGACTTATAGTCTGAAAAATACGGTAAATGGCATTGTAGTTCAACCTCGAGATTTCTATGAAAAACTTTTAAGATGCACACCACAGCATGTGCACTTTAATTGTAGTGCACCAAACATAAGCTATATGAGTGTGGGAAATATGGCCTGTATATTTCTTGCATTCATATCAAGTATTTTTATTCATTTAGCTCAATAAAAATCATGGTTAATTCAATTATGTGTGTCAATAAAATAACAATAAAATTCTAAATAAAAAGTTTATGTCTCTGTTCAATTACTGGTCAGGTCAGACCCATGAAAGAAAATGCACCATTTTGAAAACTTTAAGATCTCATATGTCCCATGACCAGTCTCACCAATTTTGAGGAGGATCCAACCAACTACCTAGGCGACATAGTCTCAAATGTACACCGTATAATTCGACAAAAATTTCACATTTGATCCAAAATACCTGTTGGATTGAGAATATGGTTGCAAGAGACTTTTTGGAGCCGTTTTGCACAGGGTATCGACTCCCCAAATTGTATCGCTCTACGTCGAAAAAACTTAAATGGAGAGGCCTTTTTTAAAATTCAAGTGTTTGCCACTGAGCTATTTGGTTACGTTTTTTTCACAACGATGCAAAATTACCGAAATTCACGCTTATGTGCAAATTTTGGTGTGTTTCGAGCATGTTTAGGCCTCCAAATTGGCCGTTTTCATTTGCCGAGAAAAAAAAAAATAATAATAAATAAATAAATAAAAAATCCCTTGCAAAACAATTGGGCCTTCGCGCCTGTTGGTGCTCGGGCCCTAATAATGAGAAAATATTATATACAGTGCCCTCCATAATTATTGGCACCCTGGTTTAGATGTGTTTTTTAGCTTCTAATAATTTTTTTAATTCAAATAATATGGGACCTTAATGGAAAAAAAGAGAAAAATCCAACCTTCAATACAAGTGCATATATTCAGTGGGGAAAAAATCCCACATAAAAGAAATTATTATTTGACATCAAATAATGTGTGTCACAATTACTAGCACCCCTGGTGTTAATACTTTGTACAACCCCCTTTTGCCAACAAAACAGCACCTAATCTTCTCCTATAATGTTTCACAAGCTTGATTTTATGTCTGGTGAACCATTTCTGTGTAGATTTGGCCATAGGTTTAGGGTACAGGTGTCAAACAGATTCCAGAAAGGGCCAAATGGGTGCTGGATTTTGTTCCAACCGATAACGCACAGAGAGTTTAACCAATGAACTTCCTGCTGAAACAAGCAGCACCTGACAAAGTTTAACTGATTACACATGTAAAAGATCTAATTGGTAAATAGGTGTCCTCTTTATTGGTAGGAAAGCAAACCTGCACCCACTTGGCCCTTTCTGGAATCGGTTTGACGCCTGTGGTTTAGGGTCATTGTCTTGCTGAAAGACCCAGTGACGACCCATCTTCAGCTTTCGGGCAGAGGGCAACAGATTTTGATTTAAAATGTCCTGGCATCACTGACCCACCCCCATACTTCACAGTGGGCATGAGGTGCTTTTCAGCATTCGCATCTTTCGTGGCATGCCAGACCCCCTTAGAGTGTTTGTTGCCAAAAAGCTCAATCTTGGTCTCACACAAATATACACACGGTTCCAGGCTTCAACTGTGACCGTGTGCTTTGGTCAGATGAGACCAAGATTGAGGTTTTGGCAACAAACACTCTAAGTGGGTCTGGCGTGCCACGAAAGATGCGCATGCTGGAAAGCACCTCATACCCACTGTGAAGTATGGGCGTGGGTCAGTGATGCTGTTTCGCTTCCAAAGGCCCTGGGAACCTTGTTAGGGTGCATGGCATCATGAATGCTTTGAAATACCAGGACATTTTAAATCAAAATCTGTTGCCCTCTGCCCGAAAGCTGCTGGGTCTTTCAGCAAGACAATGACCCTAAACATATGGCCAAATCTACACAGAAATGGTTCACCAGACACAAAATCAAGCTTGTGAAACATTATAGGAGAAGATTAGGGTGCTGTTTTGTTCGCAAAAGGGGGTTGTACAAAGTATTAACACCAGGGGTGCAAACAATTGTGACACACATTATTTGATGTCAAATAATTATTTCTTTATGTGGGATTTTTCCCCCACTGAATAAATGCACTAGTATTGAAGGTTGGATTTTTCTCTTTTTTTCCATTAAGGTCCCGTATTATTTGAATAAAAAAAATATTAGAAGCTAAAAAACAAATCTTAACCAGGGGTGCCAATAATTATGGAGGACACTGTATTAAGTATCATACTATAAATTTTTGTCCAAATACAGTGCCTTGCAAAAGTATTCGGCCCCCTTGAATCTTGCAACCTTTCGCCACATTTCAGGCTTCAAACATAAAGATATGAAATTTAATTTTTTTGTCAAGAATCAACAACAAGTGGGACACAATCGTGAAGTGGAACAACATTTATTGGATAATTTAAACTTTTTTAACAAATAAAAAACTGAAAAGTGGGGCGTGCAATATTATTCGGCCCCTTTACTTTCAGTGCAGCAAACTCACTCCAGAAGTTCAGTGAGGATCTCTGAATGATCCGATGTTGTCCTAAATGACCGATGATGATAAATAGAATCCACCTGTGTGTAATCAAGTCTCCGTATAAATGCACCTGCTCTGTGATAGTCTCAGGGTCTCAGGCCCATGATCACTCTGGATGAACTGCAGAGATCTACAGCTGAGGTGGGAGAGTCTGTCCATAGGACAACAATCAGTAGTACACAGCACAAATCTGGCCTTTATGGAAGAGTGGCAAGAAGAAAACAATTTCTCAAAGATATCCATAAAAAGTCTCGTATAAAGTTTGCCACAAGCCACCTGGGAGACAACACCAAACAAGTGGAAGAAGGTGCTCTGGTCAGATGAAACCAAAATTGAACTTTTTGGCCACAATGCAAAACGATATGTTTGGCGTAAAAGCAACACAGCTCATCACCGAACACACCATCCCCACTGTCAAACATAGTGGTGGCAGCATCATGGTTTGGGCCTGCTTTTCTTCAGCAGGGACAGGGAAGATGGTTAAAATTGACGGGAAGATGGATGCAGCCAAATACAGGAACATTCTGGAAGAAAACCTGTTGGTATCTGCACAAGACCTGAGACTGGGACGGAGATTTATCTTCCAACAGGACAATGATCCAAAACATAAAGCCAAATCTACAATGGAATGGTTCAAAAATAAACGTATCCAGGTGTTAGAATGGCCAAGTCAAAGTCCAGACCTGAATCCAATCGAGAATCTGTGGAAAGAGCTGAAGACTGCTGTTCACAAACACTCTCCATCCAACCTCACTGAGCTCGAGCTGTTTTGCAAGGAAGAATGGGCAAGAATGTCAGTCTCTCGATGTGCAAAACTGATAGAAACATACCCCAAGCGACTTGCAGCTGTCATTGGAGCAAAAGGCGGCGCTACAAAGTATTAACGCAAGGGGGCCGAATAATATTGCACGCCCCACTTTTCAGTTTTTTATTTGTTAAAAAAGTTTCAATTATCCAATAAATTTTGTTCCACTTCACGATTGTGTCCCACTTGTTGTTGATTCTTGACAAAAAATTAAAATTTTATATCTTTATGTTTGAAGCCTGAAATGTGGCGAAAGGTTGCAAGGTTCAAGGGGGCCGAATACTTTTGCAAGGCACTGTATATGACTTTTAAAACATCAATATAAATTTGATTATTTCACCTATAAAATTCATTTTTTTGTGTGTTGCCGCTTCCATTCACAATCCCATCTCCACAACGTTTGCCGGCGGCGCTTCGTCTCGCCTGTACACGCTCACGGTCACGTCCACCGACTCAGAGCCGCAGCGGTTGCGGACCAGCACGGTGAATTTGCCAGAGTTTTCTGTGCGGACGTCGCTGATGGTGATGGTGCTGCAGCCTGGCTCCCTGGTGATAAAGTACTGGTCCTCGCCGGCGATCTCGCGCTCATTGCGCAGCCAGAAGACATCCGGGACCGGGTCGCCCTCGATGAAGCACGTCAGGCACAGAGACTGTGGAGGGGAACGTTGTGTAGTTTTCAACATTTAATCACCGTGTCATTTTATATCTTACCTTTCCCTCCATGATAGCCACAACATCTGGAAGACCTTTAGTCACTTTGGCCCGATCTGAAACAAATTCAGTCCCAGATGACACATGCTCTTAAATATTCTTCTTGAAGACATCTTGTTAACACTTTATTTGACAGTGGGTTCAAAAGACTGTCATAAGTCCGTCATAATTATGATATGACACTGTCATTGGATGAAAGAGATGCGAACTGGACATAAGTCGAGTTAGTGACATCGTTTGCTGACAGTCTTATGAACCCAATGTCAAATAAATATCTTTGCAACTCACTTTTCTCAATGACGGCTTCTTGCCTGAAAGGATGAAAAGAAGATGTCAAATTAGCATCCCGGCAAAACATGCTGCATAATTTAAAACAAAAGCAAACACATCTTACTTCAGCCTCTGATGCTCCGTCAAAGCATCTGCAAATGCTATGAGTAAAAAATAGATTATTGCAGTAACGTTACATACATGACAAATCTCGCATGCACCCCCACCTTGTCCCGCCAGGTCCAGGTGACGCGTATGCGTCTCGACACCGTCAAACATATCCAAGGTGTATTTGCCTTTGTCGTTCTCTGTTGGGTTGAAAATGTCCATCCAAACCGTGTGGACGTTGCTTCCCATCCTGACCCGGGACTGTGGTTCCATTTGTTTCCCCCTGTGGGAAAATCACAGGGGCGGAGCTTAGGGGGTGCTAGGGCACCTAGCTAGGTGCTAAGTGGCACCTAGCTAGGTGCTAAGTGGCACCTAGCTAGGTGCTAAGTGGCACCTAGCTAGGTGCTAAGTGGCACCTAGGTCTCTGGCAGTGTTTTTAATCCGGTGCTTGGACATACCTTACTACTCGGCAAAACGTCGTACACAATGCTCAGCGTGCTTGCGCAAGTATCCGCACGCACGCATGCGCACATCGGTTAGAAGCGGCGAGTACTCAGTATTTTTGTTTTTATTTTGTTTTTTAGAACTTTTCATTGCCTCAAAGATATATGTTTATAGAAGGGTTGTTCCGATCACGTTTTTTTGCTCCCGATCCGATCCAGATCGTTTTAGTTTGAGTATCTGCCGATCCCGATATTTCCCGATCCAATTGCTTTTTTTCCCCTCCCGATTCAATTCCAATCATTCCCGATAATTTTTCCCGATCATATACATTTTGGCAATGCATTAAGAAAAAAATGAATAAAACTCGGACGAATATATACATTCAACATACAGTACATAAGTACTGTATTTGTTTATTATGACAATAAATCCTCAAGATTACATTTACATTATTAACATTCTTTCTGTGAGAGCGATCCACGGATAGAAAGACTTGTAATTCTTAAAGGACAAATGTGACTTTGTATATTGTGACTAAATATTGCCATCTAGTGTATTTGTTGAGCTTTCAATAAATGACACTGTAGCCATTTAACTGTTGTGCCCAAATGCATGATGGGAAGTGCACCCATGACTGTGCGTAGTGGTACCAATTGATATATCTTCTCTGCGTTGGGAAATAATATAGGGTGTTAAGAAAAAGATCAATTACTACCTTTCTTCTCCACATTGATTCCCACGATATTTCTAATCGTAGTTAGAGGGATTGTAAGGCTTTAGCCAATTAAAAAAAGGCTCCACAGGCTGCCAAAATTCACTCTACTCATTTTACGTTGCCTTTTAGCTCTGTATATAGGTAAAACGGCGCCATTACAGATTGACTGCGACAATGCGTGAGTGGGTCGTGCAGCGCATGTGTTGATTGCGTTAAATATTTTAACGTGATAAACTTTTTAAAAAATTAATTATCGCCGTTAACGGGATAAATTTGATAACCCTACCTTAAGCCTACACTAAAGACTCTGGATGAGTGTAAGATATTATGTCTGTAACGTTAAATACAATTAGAAAACGATTTAATTTAAAAAAAAAAAAAATAAATAAATAAAAGAAGGCATGTCCGATATTTTTTTGCCGATTCCGATACTTTGAAAATGACATGATCGGATCCGATCGATCGGCATCCCGATATATCTCGACATATCTCTAGTTTATAGTCATCGTACCCGGGGCCTGTTCACATTTGTTCCACCAATGGACAAATAGGCAACTTATTACAAAACCATCAACACGTAAATCCTAAATCTCCATGTTTATATCATAACTCATTGGCTGCCACTGACGACGCGAGGCGTCCAATTCGTTTGAAATGGGAGGGTTGGCTAGTGTTAAACTAGGGATAAATTCATTTAAATCACAGCAGAAAGATGAAAAGATTCACATCATCGTCAGTGGCCCTAAAAAAGTAAATAACAATAGTTGTATTATCTTTATGTCCAGCAGGTGGTGCTACAGGCTTGCTATAAAAATGCCTAATATTTAGGTTTTAATATTAAGTTTTTTTTTTTGGTCTGTTTAGTTCAATTGAACTACAAATGCACAATAAATCTATCTAAATTGCAGAATTTTTATTATTAGATATATATATTTTTTATCAATACAGGGCACTACTTAAAGCAACATTGGAATAAATTCTCCCTTCTGATTTTCATGGCTTACTTAAAGCTCCAGGTGGTCTTCAAGTAGCTGATATAATACGTGAGGCAGCAGTAGAGCCTGAAACCTTCTGCCGTGCTCTGAACCCTCAGCGGACCTGCTGACAATCCTGGAGAGATGGAAAGATGGATGCCAAGTCGATACAGCACATTGATGCGGGCTTCAAGTGCGTGGCTCGCTCACCGCATTGTCTGCTCAGCTGCTGGAGGAGCTTGTCGTACTCTGAGAAGAAACATAAACACTGATAATAATAAGCGGCGGCTGACATTTACGACCGAATGAGCTGTAATGAGTGCACCAGGTCACTCGCTGGCGACGTTATAAAGAAATACAGTCAATCTAATTGAGAGGATTGGCAGCGAATGACCATGTTTCAGTGCCATTGACGACAATAGACGTCCTGTGTATTTTGAACTTAACCATACACCGAATCAAAATCTTAACCAATTGTTAAAATGACAATATGCTCACAGGACAAGACAAAAAATAAAAGTGATATCGCACATTTTTCAGATATTACAAAATTTACCATGATTCTATTTTGATTCAAGGGCGTTCGGTCAATAAAATAGGATAAGATTACATTTTACATTACGCTTTATTTTAAAAAAAAAAAAAAAAAAAAAAAAAAAAAAAAAAAAAGCATTTTAACTAGGGCTGTCAAAATTATTGCGTTAACGGGCGTTAATTATTTTTTTAAATTAATCATGTAAAAATATTTGACGCAATTAACGCACATGCCCCGCTCAAACAGATTAAAATGACAGCAGTGTAATGTCCGCTTGTTACTTGTTTTTTTGTTTTTGGGTGTTTGGCGCCCTCTGCTGGCGCTTGGGTCCTAATGATTTTATGGGTTTAAGCACAATAAGTGAGCATGGTGTAATTATTGACATCAACAATGGCGAGCTACTAGTTTATTTTTTGATTGAAAATTTTACAAATTTTATCAAAACGAAAACATTAAGATGGGTTTTAATATAAAATTTCTATAACTTGTACTAACATTTATCTTTTAAGAACTACAATGCCATCTTGTTGATTTATTGGTATAATAAACAAATACAGTACTTATGTACCGTATGTTGAATGTATATATCGGTCTTGTGTCTTATCTTTCCATTCCAACAATAATCTACAGAAAAATATGGCATATTTTATAGATGGTTTGAATGGCGATTAATTACAATTAATTTTTAAGCTGTAATTAACTCGATTAAAAATTTTAATCGTTTGACAGCCCTAATTTTAACTAGTGTTGCACCAATACCAGCTTGAATTTCCTGATGGTGGAAAACACAGACAAGACTGAAAAAGCAGTTTCTGCTCTTGCACCCCTCTTTAAAATAAGCTGCTGTATTTTCAGCCAGAACAACTGTTGTGTCTGATAGAACAATATGTCTATATGTTGCCATAGCAGATTCATGGCGCATTACGCCCCCGGAACTAATTTTAATTTGTCCGTTTTACCCTGGAAACCCCCGTTTACAGACGTCGCGCAACCGCTTTTGTTTCAACCCAGCCATGAAAAGAATTATATTTATTATTCAAAATGTCTGTCATTTTTAGCTTAGAATCATTAATTGAAGTCTAATATTTCGTTAAAAAAGACTAACGACTTAAAAAAATTATTTACTCGCATATTTTAAACTTTTAAACAAATTACGTCACAAAAACCAAGGCAAGCAACGAAGGGTTCAAAAAGACAATCTGTCAAATGGCTGCAAGTCAGTATCTCGGGAAGCCGCCTAGGATCGGTTTAAAGACACTGCTGATGAGCTGGAATTGGATGTAGGTTCGACGTCGGGAACTCATCCCACATTTCTGTAACAAAACAACCGACCAGCAGCAGAATGGGACATAATAATGCCAGTCGTCATACTAGCTTCGCTTGCTAGCTAGCACAGCTATTCTCCCAGTGCAGGCCAACTACGTCATCAACCCGAGCGTCCATTGCGCGCATAAAACATGGTACCGTCTGTGGGTCAAAACATGTACTAAATATTATGGATCAATGGCAATATTTTATGTCTTTCTAATAACATATTTTAGTAAAAGAGAACAATTGTGGCCTATTAGCGCCTACAAGTCTAAGTCTGAGGTTCCCTTTAAACTCATGAAATATTTGACGTCCATATACAGTGCCTTGCAAAAGTATTCGGCCCCCTTGAACCTTGCAACCTTTCACCACATTTCAGGCTTCAAACATAAAGATATAAAATTTTAATTTTTTGTCAAGAATCAACAACAAATGGGACACAATCGTGAAGTGGAACAAAATTTATTGGATAATTGAAACTTTTTTAACAAATAAAAAACTGAAAAGTGGGGCGTGCAATATTATTCGGCCCCCTTGCGTTAATACTTTGTAGCGCCACCTTTTGCTCCAATTATAGCTACAAGTCGCTTGGGGTATGTTTCCATCAGGTTTGCACATAGAGAGACTGACATTCTTGCCCATTCTTCCTTGCAAAACAACTCGAGCTCAGTGAGGTTGGACGGAGAGTGTTTGTGAACAGCAGTCTTCAGCTCTTTCCACAGATTCTCGATTGGATTCAGGTCTGGACTTTGACTTGGCCATTCTAACACCTGGATATGTTTATTTTTGAACCATTCCATTGTAGATTTGGCTTTATGTTTTGGATCATTGTCCTGTTGGAAGATAAATCTCCGTCCCAGTCTCAGGTCTTGTGCAGATACAAACAGGTTTTCTTCCAGAATGTTCCTGTATTTGGCTGCATTCATCTTCCCGTCAATTTTAACCATCTTCCCTGTCCCTGCTGAAGAAAAGCAGGCCCAAACCATGATGCTGCCACCACCATGTTTGACAGTGGGGATGGTGTGTTCAGGGTGATGAGCTGTGTTGCTTTTACGCCAAACATATCGTTTTGCATTGTGGCCAAAAAGTTCAATTTTGGTTTCATCTGACCAGAGCACCTTCTTCCACATGTTTGGTGTGTCTCCCAGGTGGCTTGTGGCAAACTTTAAACGAGACTTTTTATGGATATCTTTGAGAAATGGCTTTCTTCTTGCCACTCTTCCATAAAGGCCAGATTTGTGCAGTGTACGACTGATTGTTGTCCTATGGACAGACTCTCCCACCTCAGCTGTAGATCTCTGCAGTTCATCCAGAGTGATCATGGGCCTCTTGGCTGCATCTCTGATCAGTTTTCTCCTTGTTTGAGAAGAAAGTTTGGAAGAACGGCCGGGTCTTGGTAGATTTGCAGTGGTCTGATGCTCCTTCCATTTCAATATGATGGCTTGCACAGTGCTCCTTGAGATGTTTAAAGCTTGGGAAATATTTTTGTATCCAAATCCGGCTTTAAACTTCTCCACAACAGTATCTCGGACCTGCCTGGTGTGTTCCTTGGTTTTCATAATGCTCTCTGCACTTTAAACAGAACCCTGAGACTATCACAGAGCAGGTGCATTTATACGGAGACTTGATTACACACAGGTGGATTCTATTTATCATCATCGGTCATTTAGGACAACATTGGATCACTCAGAGATCCTCACTGAACTTCTGGAGTGAGTTTGCTGCAGTGAAAGTAAAGGGGCCGAATAATATTGCACGCCCCACTTTTCAGTTTTTTATTTGTTAAAAAAGTTTAAATTATCCAATAAATGTTGTTCCACTTCACGATTGTGTCCCACTTATTGTTGATTCTTGACAAAAAAATTCAATTTCATATCTTTATGTTTGAAGCCTGAAATGTGGCGAAAGGTTGCAAGATTCAAGGGGGCCAAATACTTTTGCAAGGCACTGTAACTCAGGCTTAAGTCTACCCATTTCTCAGGGTATTTAGAAAAAAAAGTACAGATACGTGCTGTAAAATGTAGTGAAGTAAAAGAAAAAATTTCATGTTTCTACTCAAGTAAAGAACATAACCACAAAAATGTACTTAAGTACAGTAACAAAGTGCTTTTACTGCGTTACATTCTACCACTGAAAACTAATGAGCGGGAGTGTGCAATTCATTGGCTGCCATTTTCAGTGGTAGACATTCATTCATTCGCTGCCAATCGTCTTATCGCCAATCAATGGCACTGAAAGATGAGCATTCACAACCACGCCCATTTTACACCAGCAAACTGGGCCCATTAGTGACCCCGGCCTGTGTGTGATCGCACCCCACCTAACTTCCGCCCCTGTACAGTACCCAAAATTGGAAATATTTAATGCCTTTAACTGACTGATCGGTTTTCCAAGGAGATCGGGGAGAAAAACAAATCACTCCACAAAGACCCCAAAGAATAACCGCTCAGGGTATGCTTGTCAATCAGGCCTTTCCTCATTCATTTACAAAAATGCTCAAATTTGGCCAGTGTTGGTATGTTGAATCCTGCTTAAATACCATGGTGTAAAAAGCCCATTAAACAAATGAGCTGGTCACCTTCATCTCGCAACGCCAAGGTGCTGACGTCCTCTCCTCTGGCGTCTGACACCACTGCTTTGTACGAGCCCGCCTGCTTTTTTTCAATCTACGGGGACACGTAACACACAATTCATCTAATTATACATTCAAAACTGGCGCACATTGATTTAGTGTTTGATTACCTGTGGGATGGTGAGTGCGCTGGATCCAGAGGCGGAGTCATAATCAGCCTGTGTCACTGCTGTGCCGTCCTTGAACCACTTGAGAGTGGAGTCTTTGTTTGTGTTTGTCACCTGTTGATGCACAGACGTATTCAAGAATTAAAATGTTGTATACTGAAATGACTGGCTGCCATTGATGTCCAGTCACTTGAACTGGGAGAGGTTGGCAGCGATCTTTATCGCCGTCATTGCTACGCGATCATTTACAAGGAGTCATTTTGTGTGTTTTGTTTTTTAGATTTGAAAACTTAAAAACAAACGGGCCAGTTAAATTATACGGAAGCATATTGCTGCCACTGAAAAAAATATATACTGCATATATAATTTTTTAAAGTCCGGTATCACTGTTTTACATGATAGTCATCATGTTTTTACATGACCTCATGATGATGATGTAAAAACATGATACCTATCATGTAAAAATGAGAAATCATGTAAAAACTAGGGCTGTCAAAATTATCGCGTTAACGGGCGGTAAATAATTTTTTAAATTAATCATGTTCAAATATTTGATGCAATTAACGCACATGCCCCGCTCAAACAGACTAAAATGACAGTACAGTGTAATGTTCGCTTGTTACTTGTTTTTTGGTGTTTGGCGCCCTCTGCTGGCGTTTGGGTCCAACTGATTTTATGGGTTAGTACCATGAGTGAGCATGGTGTAATTATTGACATCAACAATGGCGAGGTACTAGTTTATTTTTTGATTGAAAATTTTACACATTTTAATAAAACAAAAAAATTAAGAGGGGTTTTAATACAAAATTTCTGTAACTTGTACTAACATTTATCTTCTAAGAACTACAAGTCTTTCTATCCATGGATCGCTTGAAAAGAATGGTAATAATGTTAATGCCATCTTGTTGATTTATTGTTATAATAAACAAATACAGTACTTATGTACCGTATGTTGAATGTATATATCTGTCTTGTGTCTTATCTTTCCGTTCCAACAATAATTTACAGAAAAAAATGGCATTTTTTATAGATGGTTTGAATTGCAATTAATTACGATTAATTAATTTTAAAGCTGTAATTAACTTGATTAAAATTTTTAATCATTTGACAGCCCTAGTAAAAACATGATAATTATGTGAAAAGGTGATAACTTTCATGTAAAAATGTGATAAATACCGTGTTAAAATATGATCAGTGTGTAAAAATCTGATGTAATGTAAAAACATTAATTACTGTGTAAAAACATGATAATTATCATATACGATGAGGAAAACTATCATGTAAAAATGTTGATAAGTATGTAAAACCATGATATCTGTGATGTAAAAATGTGATAATTATCACGCAATAATGAGAAAACTCATGTAAAAATGTTCATAATTATGTAAAAACAAGATAATTATCACTTAAAAATGTGATAACTGTCATGTAAAAATGTGAAAAATATCATGTAAAAACATGGTAATTATCATGTAAAAATCAGATAATAATATAAAACATAATTATCATGTTAAAATATGATAATTATGTCAAAATGAAAAACATGAAAACTCATGTAAACATGTGATAATTGTCATGTAAAAACTATGTTTATCTTGTAAAAATGAGAAAACTATCATGTAAAACATGATAATTATCATAATAATCTGATTATCATTATGTAAAACAAACATGTAAAACATGATAATTATGTCAAAACGTGATATATAAACCTGATAATTATGTCAAAACGTAATAGTTGTAAAATTAACTCATGTGAAAACGTGATAATTATCAAAACTTTAAAACTACTATGTGAAAACGTCAATACTTTCATGTAAAAACGTCATAATTATCATGGAAAATCAGATAATCATCATGTAAAACATCACGCAAAAACATGATAATCATCATGTAAAACAACTATTAAGCAAAAACATGATAATTATCATGTCAAAAAGTGATAGTTATGTAAAAACGTGAAAACTATCATGCAAACCTGATTATCAAATTGTAATAATTATAATAATTAATAATTATCATGTAAAAATGAGAAGACTATCATGTAAATAATAATAATAATAATAATAATTATGTAAAACCATCATAATTGTCATGTAAAAACGTGATAATTGTGTAATATGAGAAAACAATGAAAACATATTGATAATTATTTAAAAACATGATAATTATCATGCCAAAACTTGATAGTTATCATGTAAAACCAAAATATCTTGTAAAAATAACTATCATGTGAAAATGTGATAATTATCATGTATAAATATAAATATAATGTAAAAATGAGAAAACGATCATGTAAATGTATGATAATCATCATGTAAAAATGAAGGAACTCATTTAAAAACGTGATAACTCATGTAAAACACTTGATAGTTATGTAAAAACATGATAATTATCAATTGAAAACAACTAATCGAAAAACGTGAAAACTGTCATGTATAAATGTAGTAATTATCTAAAAAGAATTAACAAAACATAGCTAT
Organism: Corythoichthys intestinalis; assembly: GCF_030265065.1. Lineage (NCBI taxonomy): Eukaryota > Metazoa > Chordata > Actinopteri > Syngnathiformes > Syngnathidae > Corythoichthys > Corythoichthys intestinalis. The sequence goes on from NC_080398.1 coordinate 999,740, forward strand.
CATGTAAAAACTAGGGCTGTCAAAATTATCTCGTTAAGGGGCGTTAATTAATTTTTTAAAATTAATAACGTTAAATTATTTGACGCAATTAACGCAGATGCCCCGCTCAGAGAGATTTAATGACAGTACACAGTGAAACGCTCACTTGTTGTGTTTTATGGAGTTTTGCCGCCCTCTGCTGGCGCTTGGGAGCGACTGATTTTATAGGCTTCAGCATCCATGAGCACTGTGTAAGTAATTATTGACATCAACAATGGCAGACTAATAGTTTATTTTTTGATTGAAAATTTGACAAATTTTATTAAAACGAAAACATTAAGAGGGGTTTTAATATAAAATTTCTCTAACTTATACTAACATTTTTCTTTTAAGAACTATAAGTCTTTCTATCCATGGGTCGCTTTAACAGAATGTTAATAATGGTAATGCTATCTTGTTGATTTATTGTTATAATAAACAAATACAGTACTTATGTACCGAATGTTGAATGTATATATCCGTCTTGTGTCTTATCTTTCCATTCCAACAATAATTTACAGAAAAATATGGCATATTTTATAGATGGTTTGAATTGCGATCGATTGCGATTAATTACGATTAATTAATTTTCAAGCTGTAATTAACTCGATTAAAAATTTTAATCGTTTGACAGCCCTAGTAAAAACATAATTTTCATGTCAAAACATGACAGTTATCATATAAAAAAGTGAAAACTATCATGTAAACATGATTATCATGTGAAAACGTTATAGTTATCTTGTAAAAATAACTATCATGTGAACATTTTTCACTTGTTTTGTTGTTATTTATTTATTTTTACAATTTAGAAATTTATATATTAAAAAGAGCCTCAGTTGAACTGGGAAACATAAGTATGAAAGCAGGAGTAGTTAATCTTTTCCTTGTGGAACGGAGTTCCTCAACTCACTTTAGAATTTAGGTACCACCAGATAGCGCCCAAACAACACTGTTTTTGCTTTGGCTTAACCACAAAAACAAGGTACTGTATAGGTGGGTTTTGAGCAAATAGGTCACGTTTGCCAGTACTGAAGTGTACATAAATATGCATTTGTGCATGCCTAGGTTGTTATCATTATGGGGAAAAAATCCGCAGCCACAAAATAATTATATATCAAGAGCATTTATGGGTGACCGCTTTTAGAGATTTCTATAAAAGTTCCGCTTTTATCGTTTGCACTAATGACCGTCACGATAGACGAAAACAGCACCATCATTTTCATTGCCGCAATTAAGTACCTTGCACTTTATGATCACTTGGCATTCCTCGTTAACGTTCCACGACAAGAACTCCTCGAAGTATGGCCCTGGGGGAGGAAGGGGGAGACGCAAACGATGACAATGTCACCGTGATGTATGCAGAATTCAGCGTTCATCCGTGTCTCTTAAAGGTCACCGGCTGCCATTTGTTATCGTAATGAGGCGGCCGTGTTTCGATGCAAACGTGAACGGGAGGGCGCTATCGGAGACTCACCGCTCTTTCTCTCGTGGTCACGTCGCTTGGCGTTTGCCAGGGCCAGAAGTTCGCGGAATTCTGCAGGAGATAGTTTTTGGTTAATCAGGTTCACCAACACGAACTAATTATAGTCAAAATACTGTAAATGATAAAAGCGCAGGGTTACAGAGTCTGTTTGTTGGTTAGTTTCCTCATTGTTTGGAATTACGTTTTTGTGGTTAACTGTTAAGTGTGAGATGTTGCCAGGTCTAAGGGCTTTCATTTTACTCGATAATTATTACTATTTATACACTTAATTATATTGTTAATCGTTGTTGTATTAAAAGGGTCAATTTTAATGATTTTTCTTCCATTTTAGTTTTTAATTTGGACTCAAATAGAAATAGTCTTTGTCTTAAGTGTTCATTCAGGTCATGATTATTAATATTTGTATATATTTTTTACTATATTACTGGTTGTATATATTATAACTGTTAATTTTAAAAGCAGATTTGGTGTTATTAGAGTAAGGCATTTCAAAAAAATGTAAAACGTCAGTTTTATTTCTATAGTTCCACAATCATCAACAGATACAAAAGGACTTTACAAAGAACAGTTGATAAACACAATAAAAATGTTTAATAATTAACTATAAACTTAATAAGGCAATTATAACAATACTTTGTACATTAAATGATAAAATTGATAAATTATCGATAAAAATTTGAACTCAAAATCTATGATAAATAGCAATCCCCTGATCTAAACCCCATAATAAAATAAACTCACTATAAAAACTACAGATAATAGAAAATATTCATTAATAAAAAAATCAAGCAAAAACAATATTTTTAGGAATCGCTTTCCCCAATTTCTCAATTTGACAACCATTTATGATGATTATTTTTTAAAAATAAATATGGCTGAAAACACAGACAAGACCGAAAAAGCAGTTTCTGCTCATGCACTCCTCTGTAAAAGAAACTGCTGTATTTTAAGCCAAAACAACTGTTGTGTTTGATAGAACAATATGTCTATATGCTGCCAGAGCAGATTCATTGCGCATTAAGCCCCTGAACTATTTTTAATTTGCCCGTTTTTCCATGAAAACCCCAGTTTACAGACGTCGCGCAACTGCTTGTTTCAGTCCAGCCATAAAATGAAGGTAATTAATTATATGAAAAAATCATTAATCGATGTCTAACATTTTGTTTAAAAAAAACAAAAACGACTCTAAAAAATTATTCACTCGCATATTTTAAACTTTTAAACAAATTACGTCACATAGAAAAAAATGATGTCTGTAAAAAAGTCACGGATATTTACCTCATAACTATCGCTTAATTGTATTTTTTTTGTTTCTGTCTCATTTTTTCCGGTATGTTTAATGCTAACTAATCGATCAAAACAAAGAAAAATTGGAAAAAAATGTTTAAATAGGTAAATATGTGAAAAAGAAAATCTCGACCACTCCTTGATGTCTGCGATTTCTGCATCGCGACCCTTGTTATATTACCATGTTTCACCCATAAAATCCCCCCAAAATCCAGCTGTGGCCATTCACAGCTGTGCCTTGACACTTGGTGATACTTGCTACATGGAGTTTTTGGATTGAAACAAGGTCAGTATGCGATAATATTGCGTTAAAGTCGTGGCGTCTGTAATTCTGCTCTCGCGTGCTCTCACCTCCAGATAGGGTTTTGCTGTTTAAAAAACCTTTTTAAAAAAAAAAAAAAAAATGCCCCCCTGTTCAAATTTTTTCTTCCCTGAGAAAATTGAGATCTTAAGCTTTCCAATGATGTTTCACACATGCATATCGGACAATTTGAAATTTGGCCAAATTGGGGTTCTCAGAGCGGAAGTTCAAGTCGCCTGAGTGTTTTCCGTCATATAATGAAAATCTGGAAAACGAAAATAATAATACATTTATTAACAATCATGCCCAATACTAGAGTTGGCTGATAAACGCATTTTAAAATGATATCGGATAATATCGCCAACGGTTTTTAATTATCGGCTTTGGGCCAATACGCATGTTGCCTTCAAAGTGAATTTAGAAGCCTTCTGCCTTTGTACAAGGGCTGGTCACAGCTTAGCACAGCAGTTATGCTTATTGTCCATTAGATGTCTCCAAATTTGGATGCTTGGGATTTGGTATGTGAGCTTTATCATAAAGCATCCAGTGGGCCATGACAATACAATTAGCCATTGTAACCATGTAGATAAATGCGCTATATAAGTACTCTCCATTTATCGGACAACTCAAGCTTAGCATTTTTTAACTTTAAATATCAGTTTATAATTTATGCATGACCAAATAGGACAGAATGGATTATATACATACATCTTTCAGTAAATACTTAAATGTGTCATTAATTCATTAAAATACTAGTCCAGGCTTCTTGCACACTTTTACAAGTCAAATTTAATGCCTTCAAAGACATTTTTAGGACCTTAAAAATATTCAAGACCGAAACACGTCGCAACAATTTCTGATGAAGATAAAAATAATTTTATTTCACTGTAAGTGGTGTTTTTCTCCTCCCACGTGCACAAGGCGCGAGAACCTCTGGGTACCCCACGGTACGATACAATATGAGTTGCAAAACAAGGCCCTGTTTTCTTTTTTTTTTTTTTTTTACATTAAAATGGTATGGTATTGTAATTCATTAAAGACTTTATTTAAATAAGTATATTTCATTCTGACCTATTTGGGCCTACATAATAATTGTTTGTAATTCTTCAAAAATAGACTACTGCTAATTAAGTGCATGTTAGTGATATTTCTATCCCCCAACATCTCAGAAAATTCCAGCAAGGTATAAAGCACAAGCAGATTTTAAGGGGGCCAGCCCCCCCGGTGGCCGAAGAGTGTCATTGCATGTAATTGACTTTCCTAAAACTCCCAAAACTATTTTTCCAACAGGTCATGTGACTAACACCTTAGACGACCATTTGCCTTGCATAGAATTTAAAAAAAAAAAAAAAAAAAAAAATATTCGGGGAGGGCAATTTTATTTTTTAAATGATTTTTTTCTGAGATTGAATTTTTTTTTTTTTTTTTTAAATTGAAGCAACATTTTTTGAATTGAATGATTTAGACACAAATGTCCTACCCATATAATGGCCCAAACACAAAGAGGATTGCTTCAATCAAAAAAAATAAATTTCAACCTAGAAAAAAAATCATTTGAAAAATAAATTGCCCTCCCCTAATATTTTTTTTCAATGAAAAATTAAGTGTTCAAATGCAAAATTTTCAATCTCAAATATTTTTTCGCATTCAAAAACTTTTTCTATGATAGAAATTTTTCTATTTTTGATTGAAGTGATTTTTATTTTTGAAAATATATATTTTTTGAAGCAACTTATTTTTTGATTGAATAATAAAGACCAAAATGTCCTAGCCAAAATGTGGCCCAAACACAAATCAACATTACTTCAATCAAAAAAGTTGCTTCAATCAAAAAAAAAAAAAAAAAAAAAAAAAAAAAAAAAAAAAAAAAGCTTTCACATGCATTTAAAAATTTTTTTAGTTTTTTTTTTTTAGTTTTTTTGAGTTTCAAATCCATCTTTGCATTCAAACACTTTTTTATTGAAGCGGCTTTTTTGGGGGGGGGGGTTGAAAATATATATTTTCATTGAAGCAACTTTTTTTTAAATTGAAGCAACTTTTTTTTGGATTGAATAATAAAGACACAAATCAACCTCAATATGGCTCCGCCCAGGGGATACAATTTTTGACTGGGGTAACTACATTGGCATGACTCCGACGGGCTTACCATATTCAATGGATGACGATCTTGGTGAAAAGTATTGCCCAAGCAGCCTGCTTTAGAATTCATTATTGTCAACTTATTATAAATATTCTTGTAAGTTAATTTTATTGCTGACACTGCATTTCAGGGTCATTAACATGTTGTGCCCCCACCCGCCACAAAAGTCAAACTCCGCCTATGGTATGAAGTACTATATTCTATTGTATTCATTCTATTCGATAGCAAAATCCTGTTTTGTAGATAAAAACTATTAAATCATTGTCTCTCTCCCATTGATGGCAATACACGTCCAATCCATTTGGACTGGAAAGGGTGGTAGCGATCATTTGCCCAGTCAAAATGGATTGGACGTCTATTGCCGTCAATAGCACTGGAACATGATCATTCACTGCCAGCCCCTTATAGTTGAAATGAATCGTCTTAACGAGACTCACTTTGATCCACCAAGACCAACGTGAATTGATTCCTGGCGCGTCCGTCCCGCAGCTGGGCCGTGTATGAGCCTTCGTCATCGTGGCTGATCCGATCCATCAGTACCTCCACCAGACCGCCTGCCTTGTCAAAGCGAATCGTACGCCGCTGAAGACACAAGAAGACGTGAGGTATGAACGCATTGTCGTTCAAAACGTGATTCACCCGAGTGCATGATGAAATATTTTGCAGCTCACGCAGCAAACAATAAAAAGCGGGGAAAAACATCATCTGAGCTCATTTCCCATGCTTTTACGTTCATTATGTTGAACGCGCGATGGCATGATGCTGATGGGACTGGAGCAAGCCGTGCGACTACGTGATGTACGGCGAGCCCGAGGGCGCTAATCAGCCAAATGGGCTTTCGGATTCGCAAACCTCAGCTGTGATCATTCAGCAACGGCGCATAATCAGCGTTCCTCGGATGGAACTCGGGATGGCGGGCAGATAATGGACCGAATGGAAATGAGACACTAGTACCATCTGAGTGGCAGCTGCTGCCGGTGAGGGAGAGTTGATTAAAATATGCAGGTTAACGGTGACGCCTTGTTGGATTTCTCTATGTTTACTTGACTGATTGTGTTCAGGTCGAGGTTACGATATTATAATGCAACATTTTGTTTTGGCGTTATAGTCTACTCATGTGCCTCTATTAACTTGTCAAGGAGAGGAAGTGAAAGCTATAGAAGTCAACTCCATTGACGCCCTTGTACGTCGATTACTCATATTTATTGTTTGACTGTTTGTGTTACTCTAACACACCCAATATAAATAAATAGCATTTATATCATAGTTTAAGAAAAACAAGCAAAATATATTTGATATTATGAAGAGTTGGACTTGAAATGATTAGAATTTGCAGCACCAAGACAACGGACAGATAAGTGCTGAACAGATACAGGACGCTTTATAACCACTGAAGCCCAACGCGCGCGTCATTCAGATAACTAAGCAAGATTGTCTTGCCTATCACTCAACGTCAACTATATGCCCACGTCTGCACCACCAAATCCCGCAATCAGCTCTTCTGGACAGTCCAGAATGAAGGGAAAAGGTACCGTTCTCGCACACATCATATAACTGTTTGCATTAGTATACCACATTCATTTAACTATAGTTTAGGCAGACTCCACTCAGTGGCCTTGAACACAGTAGAGTGAATCACCTTATCGGCGCTCATGAGGGGGAAAAGGAAAAATACTACCGTTTCTCGTAGGCACCGTCTAACTGTGTGAATTACTCGAACGCACGTAATATAATCAATCAGGGAATAGTATCATTTCTCATATTCACTGTAGGACTGCACTACTCTAACACACCTAATGTAAAATAAATAGCACACCATAGTTTAAAGAAACAGAATAGATACACAACGCCATCTTATCACAGAAGCCCAAAACGTGTGCGCCGCGAGCAAGATTGACGCACCAACTTGACACAATTAGTCCTCCCGACAAACGAACAAGGACAAAGACCAGCGCGCTTTGTCCTAAAACAAGTAGTGCCAGCCCGGATAACAAAGTTGATAGCAGGCGCTTGTGACGTCAAGACCAGCGTCGGTCGCTGTGGCAACCACATCCCATCTACGCACGAACCTAAACAGCCTGAAACCGGCCAGAGAGGGATGATCCCAAAGCAACGCCTGGACACACCTGGCCAGCCCACGGACTTAAAAAACACTGGACACTGAGATAAGTCAGATTTTGCTGCTCGGAAACATGTAGCCTTGTTTTGGATCCAGAATTGTCCCTCCGTCATCTGTTTTTGCCTTGTTTTTGACCACTGCCGACGAATAAATTGTCAACCTGCTTTCAGCGAGTCTTTTTCAAACTTTTGGAACATTGAGTCAGTACAAAGGGTTAATATCAGAGATGAACGCACGAAGTTCCGCCTTCCCAGTTGGCGCGCACGGAGGCAGCATCAGCAGAGCGGCACTTTGTTCAGCTGTCGCTGTTACCGTGCGGCTTGTCTGGGAAGGCGAATTTCAACATGAACAAATGGCAGGACATCTTGTCTTGCCGAAAGGAACATCTGATAACGAGGAAGCCGCGACTGGAAAGTTGACACTCAGCACTAAGGTGGCGCTGAGGTGGCAAAATCCTCAATTCTCGTTGCCCTGATAACAGTAACACCCTAAATCCTCCTGCCCAATCCACACAGAGATTAATCCTAAACAACACCCAAACACACCCTTCTTCCAGACAACAGCCCACCTCACCAGAGCCTTTAAAAGACTGAATGTTTCACTAATCGCTGTCTTTTCTCAGGAATCTTTTGTTGACTTGTGACATGGTGACCCTGGATCCAATTTGCCTCCTCGCCTGGGTCTCTCTGTGCTGTATGATTGCTGCCGACTTGAAATAAATTGTGATGATCAATGCAGAATAAATCTGTAATGACTTTTACTTTCAAGTGTATTGGCTCAGGTATTAAAACGTTCAATTCAAACCTTTGTTTTAAGAAACTACTAAAGAAACATTTTGAAGTGCAAGTCCCTTTATTAAATAAACAGGGAGCTATCCAAAAATGGGTCCAATTCTGGGGGACACTGGAGAACCACTAGACTCAAACTAAAGTATGTAAAATTAATCTGAAAGAAATCTGAGATATCCAAGGACTGATTGATCTACATTTGAGGCATACTAGACTACACCAAAACTCGAACCAAAGGACTCTAGTGGAATTCTGATGTGTGATTTCATTTCAGATTTTTTTTCATGTCAGTTCATGTTCATGTTCATGAATGGTTTGTGTTAATGTCAAGGTTCCCCTAAAGTGGACCTTGTTATGTACAGATTGTGGGTACAAAGTCTAGAGACAACACCAACAAACCATTCTTGTATTGCTCCTGTTTTATTTTTTTTAGGGCTGTCAAAATTATCGCGCTAACGGGCGGTAATTAATTTTTTAAATTAATCACGTTAAAATATTTGACGCAATTAACGCACATACCCCGCTCAAACAGACTAAAATGATAGTACAGTGGTACCTCGACATACGATCGCTTCGACACACGATCTTTTCGACATCCAACGTAAAATTTGACTCGCCATTTGTTTCTACATCCGACGACATGCTCGAAATACGACGACATGACAGCACTGCAAACGAACGCACGGTGGATTTTCTTTTGTGAGAAATCAACACAGTTTTCAAAAAAAGTTGACACAGTTGGAGAAACAAGGAAAAAAGTGATGCTTACCTTTGAAATGAAGATGCAAGTTATAGAAAAATATGAGCTTGGGGTGCGCCTCCCTGAACTGGCTCAACAATACAGCTCCATGGTCCTCTTCCGACCACCGTTCGCCACTATTTATAAGTTAAGGTGACAATTATTATTGTGGTAACATTGCCAAGGAAATCGCCAGCTTCGTCACGTTTTTATCATTTATTTAAGAACTTATCCAACACAAAACGCCCATTGTCTTAAGCAGTTGACTGCTCTCAAGAAAACGAAAGTATTATCTCCACCGCACCGACCTATTTCACTGAGACGTCAGCTTCGCAGTGCGTTCAGGGACAGTAAAAAGTGTCCGCCATATTAGAATCCGATTCGTTACATTATTTACAGGAATAATTATTAATTATTCTTCTTATTATTATATTATTCTGAATTATTTATTTATAACTTATTTGTTTTTCTATGTTTAATTGCCATTTGTAACAGTGCCAGCAGTATTTATTAAGAATTTAGTGTATGTTTTTAGGCTTTGGAACGAACTAATGGAATTATAATGTATTCCTATGGGAAAATCCTGCTCGACATACGACCATTTCGACTTACAAACAAGGTCCTGGAACGAATTAAATTCGTATGTAGAGGTACCACTGTATAGTGTAATGTCCGCTTGTTACTTGTTTTTTGTTGTTTGGCTCCCTCTGCTGGCGCTTGGGTCCAACTGATTTTATGGGTTAGTACCATGAGTGAACATGGTGTAATTATTGACATCAACAATGGCGAGCTACTAGTTTATTTTCTGTTTGAAAATTTGACAAATTTTAATAAAACGAAAAAATTAAGAGGGGGTTTTAATACAAACTTTCTATAACTTGCACTAACATTTATCTTTTAAGAACTACAAGTCTTTCTATCCATGGATCACTTTAACAGAATGTTAATAATGTTCATGCCATCTTGTGGATTTATTGTTATAATAAACAAATACAGTACTTATGTACTGTATGTTGAATGTATATATCAGTCTTATATCTTATCTTTCCATTCCAACAATAATTTACAGAAAAATATGGCATATTTTATAAATGGTTTGGATTGCGATTAATTACAATTAATTTTTAACTCGATTAAGAATTGTAATCGTTTGACAGCCCTAATTTTTTTCATTATTTATTTATCTTTTTGATAAAGGGCTTGCACTGTGAACCACCGTGTTGAATTACGGTAATGCACATAATGCAAACAATGACACAAATGAGGGACAGCTAGCTTGACTTCATTGTTCCTTTTGGAGGCAGGCCTGAGCACAGTAGTTTTGCAGGTTAGCAAGTTCACACAGTTTAATGTTATGCTAACTCTGATGCAGGTCAGACTTTTAATAGCAAAACTAGTGGTGTTTCCCCCACCTCCACATCATTGATGTCTTTTTACATTACTTATAATGGATTGTTTTTGGGTTTGCTGTGCTGGCCCCCACCACCCCAAAAAATCGAATGTCCCTCCTTTTCGAAGGGTGCGGCATACTGTCGACACTAATCTGTTGGGGCTGTGTGAGTGTAGGTCTGTGTCTGTAGGGGGTCAATTCATCAGCCAATAAAACCTGCGTTTGAGGGGAAAAAAATGAACTGGCACATTCAGCAAATGAAATGGGATAAATGTAAGTCTGAACATATTGATAATAATTCAAGTAATCCTGGAAGGGTCTATTCTATCCTTACAACATATGGGAAGACAATTTAAATTACCGATATAAGTGATTCATTATTTAATGCAAATAAGGTTGCTCAAAAGTTGGTGGGGATAATTTTAGCATCCTGAAAAGTTGGTACTGTTATGTCCCTACCGTCCCTATGCAAACTTACACCCTCGGTCAATACCATTGACAGGAACCTGATATCAGTGTTGTTTTCATCCACGTTGACTATAGCGCAAATATTTCTTCAACGAACAATTTTTGTGATGACAATGACGAGACGATAACGAGCTACAACGTGTTTTGGGAGACTGAAACATAACGATACTAATTTCAGTTTTCGTCTGATGATAGGAGAACGAGACGAAATTGTGCAATAATTTCCGTCACACGTTCATAATGTGTGACATTTTATGTGTAGTTAGCCTGCATCGTAGCAGTGTCAGGTTGTGTAACTCTCCAGTCTACAGGCTTGCACACACGGTAAGCTTTGTTTTCTTATATCTTGGTCTGAGAGAATATGCAATGTAGCTTTAGCCTTGAGTGATCATCACACACTAAAATGTTTAACTTGTAGCGTTAGCATAGTATTCGCATTAGCATTTGTCGTCTTAAACTACACGGCAACTTTTTTTTTTTTTTACAGATAGTTTGTGGCTTCCAGGTGGGTATATCTAATTTAAAATAATGTACCGTTTTCGTGCTAAAGTAAATTATCAAAAACTTGGTGTTGTCCTTGTAGACCAGCGGTTTTTGAGATGACTAAAATATGACTAAGACTAATAAGTAGGGTTGTTCCGATCATGTTTTTTTGCTCCCGATCCGATCCCGATCGTTTTAGTTTGAGTATCTGCCAATCCCGATATTTCCCGATCCGATTGCTTTTTTTTTGCTCCCGATTCAATTCCACTCATTCCCGATAATTTTTCCCGATCAAATACATTTTGGCAATGCATTAAGAAAAAAATGAATAAAACTCGGACGAATATATACATTCAACATACAGTACATAAGTACTGTATTTGTTTATTATGACAATAAATCCTCAAGATGGCATTGGCGCTATTAACAGTCTTTCTGTGAGAGGGATCCACGGATAGAAAGACTTGTAATTCTTAAAGGATTAATGTGACTTTGTATATTGTGACTAAATATTGCCATCTAGTGTATTTGTTGAGCTTTCAGTAAATGATACTGTAGCCATTTAACGGTTCTGCCCAAATGCATGATGGGAAGTGCAACCATGACTGTGCGTCATGGTACCAATTGATATATCTTCTCTGCGTTGGGAAATAACATAGGGTGTTAAGAAAAAGATCAATTACTACCTTTCTTCCCCACATTGCTTCCCACGATATTTCTAATCGTAGGGAGAGGGATTGTAAGGCTTTAGCCAATTAAAAAAAGGCTCCAAAGGCTGCCAAAATCCACTCTACTCATTTTACGCTGCCTTTTAGCTCTATATATCGGTAAAACAGCACCATTACAGACTGAACGCGACAATGCGTGAGTGGGTCGCGCAGCGCATGCGTTAATTGCGTTAAATATTTTAACGTGATAGATTAAAAAAAAAAAAAAATTACCGCCGTTAATGGGATAAATTTGATAACCCTACCTTAAGCCTAAACTAAAGACTCTGGATGAGTGTAACGTTATGTCTGTAACGTTAAATACAATTAGAAAACGATTTAATTAAAAAATATATATATATATTAAAAAAAGGCATGTCCGATATTTTTTTGCTGATTCCGATACTTTGAAAATGACGTGGCTCATCGATCGGGACATCTCTACTAATAAGTATTATCGACCATAAGACTAAGGCGAAAATTAAAAGCTGCCAAACGCAAGACTGCCTGATATCAACAGGAAGTGACCTCGAAATGCCCCAAATCACTAAAAAGTTACTTACGTAACAGCCGAAGCAAAGCTACCATCGCAATTTCTCCAGAAAATGTATTTTCTAAAACTGAGCCTTTCCTTTTGTGCTGCTGCAAGATCGCATATTTTTACGACCTCCCACAATCAAAATGGCCTTTTTCTATTCGTAAAATCATAAATTTTCCACTTTTGTGAACATTTTGGCCTTGAGGGAGGTCATTTTCCGTCTTGCTTTTGTCTGACTTCATTATAGACAGGTAATATAATCAAATAAAATGCTCAGCGTCTGTTTTGTGCGAGAAAACAGGTCCTTCCAAAGACCACTCTAAATAATATTTGTGTTACGCTCCCCAACCGTGTTATTCATCATTTTCTTTTCCAGCCTCCAAAAGGTAATTTCCTCTAGTAGACGTCAAAGCTGTGGCATGAAATAACTGTCAATTTGCTTCAGCTTTTCTACCCATTTGCTTTTTTTACCCCAACTCACAGTGCACATTGCACCCACGTGGGTGATGATGTCTTGCTTCCACCTTCTTCTTATCAAGATCTCACCCCCCCGCAGTGATTTAATTGATATTGAAGATGAAACTGATTTAATTTCATTTTTATTTTAGTTACATTCTGCAAGTGTTGATGTCATGAGCATCTGAATACAGTCAGCAAACCACACAGACGTCTGACATTGTCATTTCGGAGCTTTTTGTAGCCATCTACCAGTCTGTGACATCGGTCTGAAGAAAGTGTGCCCCATTCCTCAACGCAGAATACTTTCAGCTGTGACTGACTGTTGAAGTGAGAGGAAACACCATTGAAAGGAGCTGTCTGAAGCTTTCAGAAAGAGGATTGCAGACGCTTATGAGTCTGGTAAAGGATTTCAAAAGCTCTCAAAAGAATATAAAATCAGCCATTCCACTGTCCGGACATCCAAGACAACTGCCAACATGCCCAGGTCTGGCCGTCCAAGCAAGTTCACCCCGGGAGCAGACCGCAAGATGCTAAAAGAAGTCTCCAAGAACCCTAAAATGTCATCACGGGACTTACAGACGGCTCTTGCCACTGTTGATGTGAAAGTGCATGCCTCTCCAATCAGAAAGAAACTTCATAAGTTTAACCTTTATGGTAAGTGTGCAAGGAGGAAACCTTTGCTCTCCAAGAAGAACATAAAGGCCAGACTGCAGTTTGCCAGAGTGAATGTAGACCAAGACCAGAACTTCTAGAATAGTTTTCTTTGGACAGATGAGTCTAAAATTGAATTATTTGGACACCAGAACAGAGGACATGTTTGGCGTAAACCCAATACAGCATTCCAGCAAAAGAACCTCATACCAACTGTGAAGCATGGAGGTGGAAGTGTCATGGCTTGGGGATGCTTTGCTACAGCAGGACCTGGCCAGCGCACCATCATAGAATCCACCATGAATTCTATCGTGTATCAGAGGGTGCTTGAGGAACATGTGAGATCATCTGTGCAAAAATTAAAACTGATGCGAACTAGACCAAAACATACGAGTAAATCCACCAAGGATGGGCTGAAATGGAGAGTCTTGGAATGGCCGAGTCAAAGCCCAGATCTTAATCCTACTAAGATGCTGCGGGGTGACTTGAAACGGGCTGTACATGCAAGAAACCCCTCAAACATCTCACAGCTGAAAGTATTCTGCGTTGAGTGGGGAAAATTTTCTTCAGACCGATGTCAAAGACTGGTAGATGGCTAACAAAAGCGTCTCACTGAAGTTATTTCAGCCAAAGGGGATAACACTAGCTATTATGTGGTAGGGTGTCCTAACTTTTTCCTCAGTTAGAATTAGGGTTGTTCCGATCATGTTTTTTTGCTCCCGATCCGATCCCGATCGTTTTAGTTTGAGTATCTGCCCGTCCTGATATTTCCCGATCCGATTGCTTTTTTTCTGCTCCCAATTCCAATCATTCCCGATAATTTTTCCCGATCATATACATTTTGGCAATGCATTAAGAAAAAAAAATGAATAAAACTCGGACGAATATATACATTCAACATACAGTACATAAGTACTGTATTTGTTTATTATGACAATAAATCATCAAGATGGCATTTACATTATTAACATTCTTTCTGTGAGAGGGATCCAAGGATAGAAAGACTTGTGTCTTTGTATATTGTGACTAAATATTACCATCTAGTGTATTTGTTGAGCTTTCAGTAAATGACACTGTAGCCATGCCCCAATGCATGATGGGAAGTGGAACCATGACTGTGCGTGGTGCTACCAATTTATGTATCTTCTCTGCGTTGGAATATAAAATAAGGTGTTAAGAAGAATATCAGTTGCTACCTTGCTTCCCCACATTGCTTCCCATGATATTTCTAATCATAGGGACAGGGATTGTAAGACTTTAGCCAATTAAAAAAAGGCTCCAAAGGCTGCCAAAATTCACTCTACTCATTTTACGCTGCCTTTTATCTCTCTCTATAGGTAAAACGGCGCCATTAGAGATTGAGCGCGACAATGCGTGAGTGGGTCGTGCAGCAAAAATATCAAATACCGCCATTATCGGGATAAATTTGATAACCCTACCTTAAGCCTAAACTAAAGACTCTGGATGAGTGTAACATATTATGTCTGTAACGTTAAATACAATTAGAAAACGATTTAATTAAAAAAAAATAGATATACTGTTTATTAAAAAAAGGCATGGCTGATATTTTTTTTGAAGATTCCGATACTCTGAAAATGACGTGATCGGACCCGATCGATCGGAATATACATTTTTGTTGATATATTTGGTTTAATGATTAAAACAATGTTAATTTTTGTTGTTTACCTGCAATTAAATCACTTTCTTTTACCAGATATAAAGAAAAACAAGATGAGACATTAATATGTGAACATTTATTAATAAAGAACTGAACATTTAATGGGGTGCTTAAATTTTTTCATATGATTGTATGTGTAATTATTTTGTACTTCAATTCAATAATAATTAAGGCTGTCAAACGATTAAAATTTTTAATCGAGATAATTACAGCTTAAAAATTAATTAATCGTAATTAATCGCAATTAATCGCAATTCAAACCATCTATAAAATATGCCATATTTTTCTGTAAATTATATATATATTCTGTAAAATAAATTGTTGGAATGGAAAGATAAGACACAAGATGGATATATACATTCAACATACGGTACATAAGGACCGCAGTGGGCATTTCACTCTACTGTCATTTAAATCTGTCTATGCTGTCCTCACTCCGAAGCGTCTACTTTTTCCAAAGCTAGACAGCTAGTGAACGACGCCTTAATAATCAGACTTCTTCCTTTTTCATCTGATTTATTAATAAAATGGCCTCAAACCACTGTCATCTTTAGACTGTAGTGAAACTACAAAAAAAAGGACACAAGCATTGCATTAGCAACAACGTTAGCTTAGCACGCTATACAGGTTCACTAAACATAAACAAAAAGCGTCTCATACAAAAAATATAACATTTCGCTTACTAACATAATATGTACATTCTTTACAACAACCCTACTTACGGACAAATCTTGTCCAAGAATCATATAAGCACAACATTACAAAGTAGGCGTCAGCCCGAGACGTCGTGCAGCCATATTGAACTGGCAAGAAAGCAATAAACCATGTTGCAAAGTGACCACAAGAGTTCGCTGTTAGACAGCACAAAAAACCTTGCTGTAATACTTACCAAAAGGCAGAATACTGTCTGAGCGGGACATGTGCGTTAATTGCGTCAAATATTTTAACGTGATTAATTTAAAAAATTAATTACCACGCGTTAATGCGATAATTTTGACAGCCCTAATAATAATACATTCAATAAAAGTTTGTCAGCTCCATTGTTAGGTTGGAGGCCAGCGTCGATGAGAAATTCGATGCTTGCCTTCAGTGCAATCTTCCCAGCCATTCAAGAGCGTGAGTTGCACAACTTGAATCAATGGCGGTTGCCATGGTAGCGATATTAAGCACCATCTTGTCTCTCTCACTTACTGTTGTTTGTCTAATTCATTATCTTAACTAAATGTTACGCAATTACAATGCTAATGTGTATGCAGTTATTCTTACCGGAGTGCTGGAGATTTCTTTGTCATTGAACACGACGCGCAACTCGGCGTCGTCGCTCAGACTCTCCGTCTGAAGCCACAGACGCACGCCGCCCGTCTCGGAAACGTCCACGTTCCAGCCAGACTTCAGCGTGATCACTAGTAATGGATGAGACATACCACTGGTTTATTAAAAAATGATCAATGCATCAAAACTCTGAGAGTGAGTTCAGTAATAATATGAACAGGCATACGTGGATTTCTGACTTGCTGGCTGAGCTCTTTGAGGCGTTCAAGGTCTGCGAGAGTCAAGAAAGGTTCATTAAACTTTTATTTCATTGATCACATTTTGAAAAGTTGATGGAGAACATGATGGCTTATTAGTGTAGTGACCTTGAGGGAAGGTGCTTTGCAAAAAGATTAGAACTGCTAGATTCACTAAGTCCATCTGGAGGTGATTTTGAGTCTATATGTTCGTGGAGTTAATCAAAATGCCATGAACGCCATAATATATTCCTCAGCTGATATGGAAACGAAGACTTAAAGGGGAGTCAGTGTGAGAATTTTCAAACTAGGGCTGTCAAACGATTAAAATTTTTAATCGAGTTAATTACAGCTTAAAAATTAATTTATCGTAATTAATCGCAATTCAAACCATCTATAAAATATGCCATATTTTTCTGTAAATTATTGTTGGAATGGAATAATACATATATTTTTTTTTTACATAGTGTTTTGACAGTTGCCGTCATATTTTCGAAATCAAAGCACCGTATACCGAACTGCGTTCCAGCCCTGAATCTTATACCGGAACTGCGTTCCTGACCGTTCCCGCCCGCTTTCACCCCTGGTGATACATCAAAACTGTTCAGACCATAAGGACACTCAGATTCGTAATATCCATGTCTAAGCAGCTGAACAGGTTAAAAACGGGTTAAAAACAAAACAAAAAAATAACAAAAAGAAATAAATAAAGTAGTTCGACCTTCAGCAGTGAGCAGGTGGCTGGATGACAAGCTAGGATCGTCGCTCATCTCCACGGTGTAGAGACCCAAGTCTTCTTCAGAGGGGTCGCGGAAGGTGAGGACAGACCTGCAGGAGATCGACATTAAATGTTCAATTTAAGCCATTTCCTTTGTGTCCCTACACTAAAAAGACATGTTTTGCATTATTTTTCTTCAAGTATTTCAGAGTGTGTCGCCTCGTCTGGTATTCAGCAACACTCAGAGTACCATGTTTCACATTTTTTAAAATAGGCAGCTCAGAAAAGATTGAATTTGTTGTATAATTTCACACTTGACGGGAAGACACGCACTCCAGAGATGCAAGCATTTGTATACAAGCCATTCAAATGTCAATTTTCTCAATGTGCCCCCTTTCACAAGTCAAATCTAGACTCAGGCATTAAGCGGCAATCCTCCCAAATTGCCAGCCGGCTTGTTCAAGCCTCATTTACAAGAACAGTCGCTCTATTAGCTCATATTTTAAGCAGAACATAAGTCATTTATCCTAATAAATTTCGTCCTTGTGAGGATGAAATCTTTTTACGAGCGGAAAGGGGAAGGACGGAACACCGCGTTCGAAAGAACACGAGAAGGCACTTAAAGAGTGTGAAAAGGTCAGAGACTTCGGAGAGTTGAGTTCAGTGACCGAATTTCAACTTGGCTCCGTCTCGTGTCCTTTTCACCGAGTTCACAATCCGCCGTGTTCACACTTACGCGAAGCGTCCGTACCTGCCGTCCTTGTTGTCCGTCTGAGCTCTCGCCCCGTCGATGGGCTCCGTGTAATTTTTGTTCCAGAGTCCCACGTTGCCGTCGATTACGTGATCGCTTTCGTAAGCCAAGTAGATGAAGCCGTCATCATCGACGCCCACCTCGATGTTTTTGGTGTCTGAGGATTACAAATTGAAGTCATGGTTGCTATGCTTCAAACAAGGGTGTAGGTTTGGACTCAACATTGATAATGACGATTAAAGGAGAGTACCTTTTCTCAAAGGCACCGTCTAACTGTGCATTATTCTAACACACTTAACTAAATTTGCTCCCAAAAACGTATAAATACGTTCTATTTTTAATTGTTTCAGTGTCCCAACAACGTATTTATACGTCTTTTATGTTTTTTTTTCCACAAGAGACATCTCTAGGTTCTGATGCAACTTGGCTCCAAAGCACAACGCTCGAAATCCACTTTAAAGTAATAAAACTGGCCAGTGGAGGGCAGTAGCGCATTTGGTAAGAGCTCATCGGACCAAGAAAGAAAATCAAGGACGCAGGTTTGCATCGGGACAGTAGGGACATAACACTAGCAACTTTTCAGGATGCTCAAATTATCCCTACCAACTTTTAAGCAACCTTATTTGCATTATATAATGACTTCAGTAACAGGGGTCGTTTAGATTGTCTTCCTATATGTGTAAGGATAGAATTGATCCTACCATTATTCAGTGAATTACAATACTTTCACTATGTTCAGACTTACATTGACCCCTTTTCATTTGCTGAATATGTGGCAGTCCATTTTTTCCCCTCACACGCACGTTTGATTGGCTGATGACTTGATCCCCCCCCCCCCCCACACACACATAGCCCGACAGAAATACAAAATGCCGCCTCCCCCGCCCCCTTCAAAGACAAGGGATATTAGAAGTTTTTTTCCGCCAGCAGCAGCCACTGTAAGTAATGTAAAAAGACGTCAATGTTGTGGAGGTGGGGAACGCTCCACTAATTTTGCTACTGCTACAGTGCTTCAAATCGATTTTACTCACTGAGATTTCTTGAAATAAGGAAAAACAGCCAGCTGAAAATAAGCTTAACAGACCTATTTTAAGCAAAAAGTTTGTATATTTAATCTTAAAAGAATTTTTTTTTTTGTCTGAAATGTTCTTAATTCAAGAATATTGTTCAAAACATAATTTGAAAGATTTTTTTAAAAAATTTAGGTCAAAGATGACCAACTTTTAGATGTATGGGCTCAATACGAACTAATAGTAATATTTACCGTAATTTCTGGACTATAAGGCGCACCTGGCTATAAGCCGCCACCCACCAAATTTGACATGAAAAAGGATTTGTTCATAGATAAGCCGCACCGGACTATAAGCCGCAGCTGTGCTCAATGTAGGATGGGATCTTTACACCAAAAGATATTAATACTTTATTAACACTTTTTTTGACAGCGGCATCATAAGTCTGTCATAAAACCAAATGAACCACTGGGCTCCAAAGTTTCATTAATTCAAGAAGCATCATTTTGCAATCACTGGCCACTTGGGGGAGATTGTCAACCTCTGCCGCCACCTGCTGTCAACACTGCTGTTGCCCAACATGCCTCCTAGCATCCATTGCAGCACTAGAGATGTAAATAATCAAAATTCATGTTCTGTGCCAATTATTTCTTGAGTTACTTTTCCAGTTGTTTCATTAATTGCTAGTTAGCTACCTTATTTGACAGTGGCGCTATAAGACTTTCATAAAACCATCATTATTATGACATGACACTGCCATAAGCATTAATGAATGGTTATGACAGATGTCAAATTATCTCACTTTGAAAGGATGTAAAAGATCCAGGGTTGACATAAATGGAGTTGGTGATATAATTTGCCGGATGACACTTAATGACATCTGTCATAAGCGTTCATTAATGCTCATGTTAGTGTCATGTCCTAATTATGGCAGTCTCATGGCAGTCTTATGACGCCGCTGTCAAATAAAGTCCTGTCTATTAACTCAAATAAATCAACGAATAAGCGGCACTGGAGAAAAAAGTAGCGGCTTATAGTCCGAAAATTAGGGTACTTAAAGTAAGTGAAAGAATCTGACACATGAATCTGTTAACTAAACCTTTAACACTCAAAAAAAAAAAAAAAAAAAAAAAAAAGAAGAGAAAGGGTTGGACTAGATTAAAAAAAAAAATCAGATTAAGACATTAAATTTGCAGTGTGAAAGTTAGTATAGGTCAATACAGATTTATTTTGCAATAATCATTTAGCCTATCAATTAATTAGGTTCATATTGGTGAGAAATGTAGCCCCGTTCACCCAATATGTTTGGTCTTATTAATGTCCCGTCCCCAGCCAAAAGTTTACATGCAGCTTATGCTGTTATATCGTCCCTACCAATATTAAGACCAAACCTACGCCTTTGAAGGAAATGAATGAAAAGAAATAGTCAGTGAATGGAAGTTGGAAGAAGTAAGAAGCGTGACAAAAATGTGGAGAACAGTGTAAAACACACAAGGCACATGCCCCACACAAGTTCCCTAGGTGAATTCTGTTATGAGGTAGTGGTCACTACAAAAGAAAGAATAAAAAAAATCAATCTTGATGAGACAGGCGGTGGTGAAGGAAAAATTTACCCCATCTGCTGATATAGCCGCGGCCACAATAGCGTCATCTCTCAGTTCAATAGTTTAGTTATGTGGAAATATATTGTTACTTTGCTATCAAAAGCTCTAATTATCTTGTTGTTTATGTTATTTTGTAGAAGGAAAACATTATTCAGATGTCTGGGATGTCACAAAGCAAAAAATAGCTGTGCTAAAGTCAAAGTTATATTTGAAATGTATGCTTTTACAAATTGCTCTGTTTTTTTTCATTAGAAATTAGAAAATTGCTCAAACTAAGCTGTTTTCAAATGCAGATTTCTAAAGAATGGAAAAAGATATGAACTAACTTTTTTTTCCTGCTGAAAGAAGAGAGTCTAATCTTTCTTTTGGTGGGTTCCATGTTTATATAGCAATAGAACAGAATTTTCTGTGGGCCTTGCAAAATCAGTCAAAATCCATTAAAACGGCGAAGGAGGTTGCTCCGGTGAAAATGGCTGGGAGCGAATAAGCTGAAATAATCAATCAGGGAATAGTATCGTTTCTCGTATTTACTGTTTGACTCGTTGTATTACTCTAACACACCAAATGTGAAATAAACAGCACTTATACCATAGTTTAAGGAAAACAAGCAGAATATAGGGCATAAGAGATAACAACGCCTTCCAGAGGTTGCGCTAGACTTTTTCGTTGTCTGTCATTTTGACTGACAGGGTCATAAAAATCCGGTCATAATCTATTTTTACCCGTCACTTAAATTTTTAAAATGATAATGACATTGTGGTGACCCTTTGTTTGGCATAATTCACCTTCCGTACTTGTGTGTCCATTTGGCCGAGCGCATTACCTGCTAGGACAAAGTCATGTGACAGAGACACTTAAGAGCCGCGCGCGTTCTTCCGACTTGAATAGAGAGTTCACAGAGAGCAGCAGAGCTACAGCGGCTGGACACAGCAATTATAGCTAACAAGACTCTTAACATTGCATACCGCTTCAACATATTCAATAGTATTTAGTTTTTATTCATTTTGAATTAATATACTGTCCGAACAAGCTTAACAGAGAATCCAAACCGTGCCATCACACATCAAGCAGATGAATATGCAACTTTTTCTCCGCAGTGACAAAAACAGCTGACTGTGGCCCCAGTAGGTAGGCTACATATGGAACAATGAAATTAACAGTTCACCTGCTGTGGCCTGAACGCAGTCTCACACCTTCCTCCTGGTGCGCATGGACTTGAATTGCGTGCCCGCTTGTGCAGTCCCTGTTTTTTCACCTCTTTTGTCAACACCATCGTCGTTTTGTGGCTTTTTGAAGAAACTTCGGACACTCAGTTGCCTTGACATTTTTCAGAGTAAGGTCAACGACATCATGCATCAAGAGAGACAATAGCTAATTAATATGCTCACTCGCCACCCTGTGGTCTGGGGTGTCAATTGCAATGTGTCAAAATGACAGATGGACTTCAGTTTTTTCCGTCACCGTTTGAAAAATCGGTCAACGAAGGAAAATATTAGGTTAACGCGACCCCTGACGCCTTCTTATCACGGAAGCCCAACGAGTGCGTCATGCGACTGACTGAGCAAGATTGACGCTGACAAGTCCATGTCTGCACCATCAACTCTTGCAATCAGTTCTCCTGTACAGTCCAGAACAAACAGCAGGACGCCCTGCCCCAACACAAGGAAAACTGGAGTGTGTTTATAGTTTAGTTATAGTTTATAGTAGACAGGGCAGCTTTAAACCACTCATCAGTGATTTGGCACACACCTGACTTAAATTGTTTGGTAAAAATGTGTTTCAATTGCAATTCAGAAAGTTTCAATTGCTTTTTAAGTCTCCTTAGGCAGAGGGTTCACTTACTTATTTTTCCCCTTCTGTCATTGTTTGTATGCTATCCTCATTAAAATATGAAAACCTATAATGTTTGGGTGGTTTTAGTTAAAGCAGATACTGTTTTTACATCTGTGTGATTTTGACAAATATCAATCACATTTGATGGTGATTTTATGCAGAAATACGAGAAATTCCAAAAGGTTCAGATACTTTTTCATACCACTGTACCATGAAAATTTCGAAGTGGGAGAACTTGCAATTTTCCTCACTGCACCATGTATGTTTGTATATGTTTTGCCAATATTCATGTATGTTTTGAAAACAAAACAAAAAAAATGTTTATTGTGGATCTTTTGTTAATGTTGCTGAAAACTGCGTAGAAACTATGCCGAAATGGCTCTTTGAGTAACAAAGGTTGCAGACCTCTGCTCTAGTAGAAAAACATATAGCATTTTCCCCTAAAGATTTGCATTGGAGCTTCATACTGTAACAAACATTATGCAAGAGCTGACCTGGCGAGGTCTGTGCCACGACCGGCTCCGAAGGGAGGGAGGCAGCTCCCGTTCCCGCCTCATTGACAGCAGACACACGAAGACGGTAAGTTTGACCCGGCTGAAGACCCGAAACCTGCATGTCATCAAAAACACATCAAACATTTAGCACCATACTATATTCTTCCTCAGATTTGGAATAATACCTTATAATACGTGTCTGTAACCGGCTTGGCATTCACAGCAGTCCATTCGTCGGATTGGTCGCCCAGGCTTATTTCCAATAAATATCCCGTAACGGGTCCCCGGCCTTCGTAGAGCGGCGCGGCCCACAGAAGCACTAAAGAGTGGTCTCTCACCTCGCGGACTTCCACGTCAAAGGGACAACCTGAGAAAGATTGATCACTGAGCACGCATTTCCGTGTTGACGTCTATCAATAACCGTGAAACAGACAAGACAAAATTCCTCGATCCGTCTGATTGCAGCGGTTAATTTGCGTAATGATTTTTGGGGCCCACTTTAGAATTATTAATGCCATCAAGGGGAGCCCATTAGCCAGGATTAATGATCCGAGCTTCAAAAACCAGTATGAGCTTGAGAGCGCTTCGTTCCATTTTCAATATTATTGTCACAGGGAGCTGCATGTGTGTGTGTGTGTGTCTATGTTTCTATGCAATAATCATACATCTCTCAGAATACACGTGTCATCCCCGAGGGCTTTTGTTTCAGCGCGACTTTTATGTCACCATGGCAACACTGAGGGGCGGGGAACTAATGAGCATCGCGAAACATGCTATGCTATGGCAGAATCAAACTAATATGTATTATGTAAAAAGGGAGCTTGGAGAAGTTTGTTAGCACTGATTTAACCTTCACTTGTTGAATGAACCTAAATGAGCAAATAAATAATTAAGCAGTAGACTTCTCAGGCAGGCTCTGTTGTAGTGAACCTACAGTGTATCACAAAAGTGAGTACACCATCATCTGACCAAAGCACACGGTCCCAGTTGAAGCCTGGGACCGTGTGTACTTTTGTGTGAGACCAAGATTAAGCTTTTTGGCAACAAACACTAAGTCAGGGGTCCCCATCTGCCGGGCCGTGGACCGGTACCGGTCCGTGGCGCATTTGCTACCGGGCCGCACGGAAATAATAATTTAATAACGACCGCATTCTGGCTGAATTAACCCTGTGCCCCTGCTTAACACACCAATATCCCTGTCTACTCTAGATATAATACTACGGGATAGATTAGAATGTCGTCATAGAAATCCATCGATTGGACTGCTAGCAGTACATCTTGTTTGTGTATATAATATATCTATGTGCGCTTGTCCTCGATAATAACGTACTGCTAGGCCGCGGGCGCAGCACATTTGTTCCCGGAAATAATTAGCCCCCACACGAGCGAAGATGACTGGAAAACAGACGTCTTTGGAGATATTTTTACGGCGAAAAGGGCACCTGACGAGCCTACAACCTCGAAGACCCACGAACTCCGATGAGTTGATTCGTGACCCGTTTGTGAATAAACCGAGTGATTCGAGCGTGTCTGAGCAACAGGAAAATCAACTTGTAGAGATCGCAAATGACGGGGACCTTATTTAATGTACATTTGAGACAACAACTCTACCGAGGTTCTGGATTAAAGTCATTCTGGAATATCTTGACATTGCTTCAAGAGCAATGAAAACCTTGCTCCAATTTCCAACATTGTATCTTTGTGAAACCGGGCTTCTTAATTAATGTTTAACGACAAGGCGAAGTCGTTAATGGTGAGAGCGGTGTCAAGTTGTTGTGTGCAGCTTACGTGGCAGGATGTATCTGAGGAGAACTTTTCTACAAGTCCATGATCAAACGTAAGTTAATATTCCTTTCTTTCAAGAAAGTTTGTAGTGTTTACTTTGGAATCGCTGCATTTGCGCATTTTGCGGCTATGTTTAATGTTACGCGCATGCTCAGAACCGCATCGTTGAAATTTTTGATGGGTTGCAAAATTTGTCAGAACACCGGTCCGTGAAAAAAAGACCCAAATAACTTCGGTCCGTGGTGCAAAAAAGGTTGGGGACCCCTGCTCTAAGTGGGTCTGGCGTGCCACGAAAGATGTGCGTGCTGAAAAGCACCTCATACCCACTGTGAAGTATGGGGGTGAGTCAGTGATGCTGTGGGGCTGTTTTGCTTCCAAAGGGCCTGGGAACCTTGTTAGGGTGCATGGCATCATGAATGCTTTGAAATACCAGGACATTTTAAATCAAAATCTGTTGCCCTCTGCCCGAAAGCTGAAGATGGGTCGTCACTGGGTCTTTCAGCAAGACAATGACCCTAAACATATGTCCAAATCTACACAGAAATGGTTCACCAGACACAAAATCAAGCTCCTCCCATGGCCATCTCAGTCCCAAGACCTTGTTTTGTTGGCAAAAGGGGTTTGTACAAAGTATTAAAACCAGGGGTGCTAATAATTGTGACCAGTGTTGTTAATAACGGCGTTAGAATATAACGGCGTTACTAACGGCGTTATTTTTTTCAGTAATGAGTAATCTAATTAATTACTTTTCTCATCTTGGCAACGCCGTTACCGTTACTGAGGCGGGAAAGGCGTGCGTTACTATGCGTTACTAAGTTGGTTGAATAAAAAAAGTCTGAGAGAAACGGACTCACGGAGACGAGAGAGCAGAGCAGGAGTGGGGAAGACGCCGTTGCAACCGCGATGCTAGGTGGCTCCAATAATACCTGACTGTAGCCATAGCCGACAAACTACGGCCACATGACACGGTAGATATCATATTATAGAACTAGATGCAAATGACAGATACAGCTGCATTGGCAACATGTTTTAAGGACTACATGCGTTAGTAAACAGCCGCCATCTTAAAGCAGTAGAACTCTCAGGAAGGCTCTGATGTAGAGCTCCTTCTCAGCGAACCTAAGTAACTTTTTTTAATTTTTA
This sequence comes from Corythoichthys intestinalis, assembly GCF_030265065.1. NCBI lineage: Eukaryota > Metazoa > Chordata > Actinopteri > Syngnathiformes > Syngnathidae > Corythoichthys > Corythoichthys intestinalis. The sequence goes on from NC_080398.1 coordinate 1,025,835, forward strand.
TTTTTTTAAATCTAAAATGCTCCTAAATCGGCAAAATCTGAACTTAAATCTATCTTTAAATGATGAAACAGTTTTAAAACTTACACATGTTTAAAGTAGACAGTAGGGAACTAAAGTAATAACGGGAGCAATTTTAACAACTTTAACGGTTGATTCACAACTTTAAATGACTTCCACACCCAGCAAAGGTTACTATCTAGTTATCGCAATACCCTTGTGTCTAGTTAAGTGGAGGGTAAAGAATTGGGCTAGGGCCAATTGTCCCCCAAACCATTTAAACTTCACATTGCGTGACCTGTTTTTTTTTTTTTTTTTTTTTTTTTGAGAAAAAAAAAAATTATCACTAGTTACTTTGCCAAGTAACTAATTACTCTTACATTCAGGTAACTGAGTTACTAACGCAATTACTTTTTGGGAGAAGTAATTTGTAACTGTAATTAATTACTTTTTTAAAGTAAAATTAACAACACTGATTGTGACACACATTATTTGATGTCAAATATTTTTTTCTTTATGTGGGATTTTTCCCCACTGAATGAATGTACTTGTATTGAAGGTTGGATGTTTCTCTTTTTTCCATTAAGGTCCCATATTATTTGAATAACAAAAAAATATATATATATATTAGAAGCTAAAAAACACATCTTTTTCAGGGGTGCCAATAATTATGGAGGGCACTGTATCCGTCTTGTGTCTAATATTTCCATTCCAACAATAATTTAGAAAAAAATATGGCATATTTTATAGATGTTTTGAATTGCGATTAATTACGATTAATGAATTTTTAAGCTGTAATTAACTCGATTAAAAATTTTAATCGTTTGACAGCCCTAGTTGATATCACTGGTTGTAATTTCAGATGACCATTTTGAAGTATTAAGAAAAGATTTAAGTTGTCAACGGACAAGGGACTATTATTGTTGTGGTGATGTAGTACGTATTAGGGCCAAATAAAGATAAGGAGAAAAAAAAAGGAATAAGAGATGAAGTAGCTGTAATCAGCTACGCATTTTACGTACATGTACAATAGCTGAGAACTATGACATTAGCCTGGCTAATCAAATATTTCAAATTGATGTGTTATGGTTCTTTTTGGGAAAAAAAAATAAATGTGAAAAAAAAACTCATTTGTCATGATATGAAGCAATTATGCCTCGGCACGGCATGATGGAACTGTCCAATTCTGATGTAGCCCACCACCACTACAGCTTAAAAAAAATCCTAGGTGAAACACTGTACTGTTTGCATTGACTGGCAAGGGCTGCTACTGAGGTGTGTAAACACCCCAGTAATGGCAGCTACCACTAGAGGGTGACGTCCAGATATCTCGGAATAGAGTAAGTAGACAGAATGTTGCGCATCAAGACCTGGCGTCTGAACCTAGCCCTGGAGGCCGATGTGCGGTCGCGCCCTCAACACCTCACTAAGTTCCGCCCCTGCAGCCAATCAATTTTGACTGGGAGGGGCGAATGAACGAATGATCCTTCAAATGGTTTGAACATCCTTTGCCGTCGATGGCAGTGAATCGTTTTTTCTTTGAATGAAATCTTCCATACACAGTATTAGTTTAGATGATTTCTTACCTGGCTCCGGCATAGTCCACTCCTCACACAGAAAAGCCTCACTGGCATCCGACGGCTTACCCACGCCAACCATGTTGGCAGCATACACGCGGAACTGGTACCAAAGCCCCCCGGTCAGGTTGGAAACCTATAAGAAAAAAGTCTAAATAAACTAATAATGCCCAAATGATGACTTCAGTGGAGTCGAGCATGTGATAAATGGAGAATAAAGTAAAACTGAGCCAGACTTGGCACTTGGCTGCCACGTTCGTTTTAGATTTATACTCTTGGGTTGCACAGGAGCTTTTTTTTCCTGACTCTAGCAGGCATTTGAGAAGGCATTACTGCTGCTGCAACAGCGTTTTCTCTTGAACCCCTCCTCCCCCAGACACTTTTACTTTGGGAAGAGAGGGGATTCAACCTTATTGATTTGCACATTGATCTTACTATTCGCAGCCACTTAGACTTCAAGGCTCTTATCGTCTCGGTGAGACGCTTTCTCCTTAGTCACCGAGGCTAAACGATGCACTCGGAGGAGCGGTGGAATCCCCCCCAAAAAAGGAAAAAAATAAATAGTGAGATTTAACTTTTGGAAATCAAATTACGGTGGTTAAAATTTAGAGGGCACTTGGCGTCCACTAGGGGGCAATGAAGTGGCGTTCGATGATTTGAATCACTTTCCCTCCTCCTGTGTAATCATCCTTTGCCCTGTTCAATAAATCATGCTGGAAGTAGATGCAATACTCTTGCAAGGCACTTGTTATTTTTGCCCAAAGGGGGGCGCTTCATGTTCTCACCTTTTAAACGAGACGTGATTAACCCCCACATTCCCCTTCATTTTAAAAATAGTTTCTACTTGCCATAATAACATTCCATGCAGTGAATTTGTAGGAATCCTGCCACCAAGAACTTGAAATCACAAATAGCTGGTATTGACAATGGGCCTAAATGTAAAATCACAATTCAGAATAACTCATTGATTGCCATTCACAGCATGAGACGTCCAGTCCATTTGAAGTGGGAGGTTTTGGTAACGAATGACGCGGCCACCCTCCCAGTTCAAATGGATTGGACGTTTACTAGTGGTCATTTAAATCCATGGAGCTAGAACAGTCTCATTTATCTTTATTATCATTATTATTGTTAATATTATTATTAGAGATGTCCCGATCAATCAGCATCCCGATCGATCGGGTCCGATCATGTCATTTTCAAAGTATCGGAATCAGCAAAAAAATATCGGCCATGCTTTTTTTAATAGTAATATATATATATATATATATATATATATATATATATATATATATATATATATATATATATATAGATATATATATAGATATAGATATATATATATAGGGCTGTCAAACGATTAAAATTTTTAATCGAGTTAATTACAGCTTAAAAATTAATTAATCGTAATTAATCACAATTAATCGCAATTCAAACCAACTATAAAATATGCCATATTTTTCTGTAAATTATATATATATTCTGTCAAATAAATTGTTGGAATGGAAAGATAAGACACAAGATGGATATATACATTCAACATACGGTACATAAGGACTGTAGTGGGCATTTCACTCTACTGTCATTTAAATCTGTCTATGCTGTTCTCACTCCGAAGCGTCTACTTTTTCCAAAGCTAGACAGCTAGTGAACGACGCCTTAATAATCAGACTTCTTCCTTTTTCATCTGATTTATTGTTATTATTAATAAAATGGCCTCAAACCATTGTCCTCTTTAGACCGTCGTAAAACTACAAAAAAAAGTACACAAGCATTGCATTAGCAACAACGCTAGCTTAGCACGCTATACAGTTTCACTAAACATAAACAAAAAGCGTCTCATACAAAAAATATAACATTTCGCTTACTAACATAATATGTACATTCTTTACAACAACCATACTTACGGACAAATCTTGTCCAAGGATCATATAAGCACAACATTACAACCTAGGCGTCAGCCCGAGACGTCGTGCAGCCATATGGAACTGGCAAGAAAACAATAAACCCTGTCGCAAAGCGACCACAAGAGTTTGCTGTTGGACAGTACAAAAAGCCTTGCTGTAAAACTTACCAAAAGGCAGAATACTGTCTGAGTGGGACATGTGCGTTAATTGCGTCAAATATTTGAACGTGATTAATTAAAAAAATTCATTACCGCCCGTTAACGCGATAATTTTGACAGCCCTAATATATATATATATATATATATTTTTTTTTAATTAAACAGTTTTCCAATTGTATTTAACGTTACAGACATAATATGTTACACTCATCCAGAGTCTTTAGTTTAGGCTTAAGGTAGGGTTATCAAATTTATCCCGATAACGGCGGTAATTAATTTTTTAAAAATTGTATCACGTTAAAATATTTAACGAAATTAATGCATGCACTGCACGACCCACTCACGCATTGTCGCGCTCAATCTGTAATGGCGCCGTTTTACCTTTATAGAGAGATAAAAGGCAGCGTAAAATGAGTAGAGTGAATTTTGGCAGCCTTTGGAGCCTTTTTTTAATTGGCTAAAGCCTTCCAATCTCTCTCCCTACGATTAGAAATATCAAGGGAGGCAATGTTGGGAAGCAAGGTAGCAACTGATATTCTTCTTAACACCTTATGTTATTTCCCAACGCAGAGAAGATATATCAATTGGTAGCACTACGCACAGTCATGGTTCCACTTCCCATCATGCATTTGGGCATGGCTACAGTATCATTTACTGAAAGCACAACAAATACACTAGATGGCAATATTTAGTCACAATATACAAAGTCACAAGTCTTTCTATCCGTGGATCCCTCTCACAGAAAGAATGTTAATAATGTAAATGCCATCTTGAGGATTTATTGTCATAATAAACAAATACAGTACTTATGTACTGTATATTGAATGTACAGTATATATTCGTCCGAGTTTTATTCATTTTTTTCTTAATGCATTGCCAAAATGTATATGATCGGGAAAAATTATCGGGAATGATTGGAATTGAATCGGGAGCAAAAAAAAAAGCAATCGGATCGGGAAATATCGGGATCGGCAGATACTCAACTAAAACGATTGGGATTGGATCGGGAGCAAAAAATGATCTGAACAACTATATAGTGTATAATGATAATAAAGGGCTATTCTATTCTATAAGAAGTTGTGATAGTTTAAAGAATTTATTAATAATCTATTTACATATTATTTATAATTGATTCTGCACATTTTCCTCAAATATTAAATTTCTGATGTTAAATTGAGTGATTTATTAGCTGTTGAAAACTTGCTGTAAATTAAAAAAAAAAATTAAGTTGCTATTTTGGTTAAAAACCTATATGTTAAATATTGCTATTGATCCTTAAAATATAGGTGATTGTCTCTGAATTTGGTGATTTTTGTGCATCTAGTGTAAAATCTGAGACTAAAATCTGAGAAGTTGTGTTATACTTGTACAAAAATATAATTAATCGGGATTTTATAAGGGAACGACTTTGAATTTTTTTTATCCCGCTGCTAATGGAAACTCATATATGGCTAAGGTAGGTGCCTGTTTTGGTCGGTAGCAGCCGTAGTTTTGAAAATATTTGAATTTGGAGTTTTTGAAAATAGGCCCCCTATGAATCAGCCCCGTTTCCCGTGTCATGTCAATAGGTTATGAAGTCTATGCAAAAAAACGTTTTTCTCTTAGAATTTGGTGTGTGCTGCCTATAGTTGGGTGCGCCTTATAGTCCTAAAATTACAGTAGTTTACAAATACTCTGATAGTTGATTAATCATCGCAGCCCCAATGCAAGCAGACAAAAAGACATTTGTTGGTGCAATCAAGGAGCACGTGTAAACAGTTTGAAACGGGCTAAAGATGTACCTTTCCCGTAGGTATCCATGGACACAGCTAGTTGCCTAGTGACACGGTCAGAGTGAGCCTTGGTCTAATATTGTCAATACTTTAAGGCTAACTGGAGAATGGAGATTAGTCTAATTTTATGTATGGTTTTGCCGACGGCTTCGAATTTGTTTTTTTTTCATAGAACCTATTCAGAATTCATTGCCAACTTCACTGACCGTGGCTCGCCTCTCTCTATACGCCTTCACGTTGACCTCCCGCCACATTTCAGTGCCCGCCTCCCGCCTGTCCAGGTAGTAACCCCGCACAGGGTCGCCGCCGTCAAACCGAGGCCGCCTCCAACCCAAAACCATCTCCGAGCCTGTGCACATCAACAAAGCGATGGCCGAAGGAGCCGAGGGGACACCTAGGGTAGAGGAAATACAGAAGATGGAAAATCACAGCAGGGAAGCCGCGTTCTTAAAACCTACAACCGGCATTCAAATAAAGATATGTTCACGTTGAATTCATCTTCATGCAAAGGCTCACTAACAAAGGAGCGAATGGCATGAAAATGAGTCACATTGTTTGACACTGGGTCATTAGAAAGTCCCCGCAGCTTTTTAAAGTGATCCTCTAACTTAAATACATGTAGGCTCTAATAAACTACAATTGTTCTCTTGTACTAAAATATGTTGTTAGAAACACATAAAATGTTAAATCAATGGCAATATTTTATAATATTTACTACATATTTTGACCGTTAGTTGGCGCCAGGGTTTGCAGGCTCGCAGTGATGACGTAATTGGGATCTTTCCAAATGTGTAGCGTGTTCAACAATTGCTTATCGCTGCCTAAACTCGCGAAGTAAAATGCCACGATGTGATGCTTTTGGATGCAATTTCCAGTCAAATGGAAACAAGGGGAGTGAAGTGAGTGGTCAAGGTGTAATTATTATTTTTAGTGAATGAATGTGCATAACTGGAGGCTTCTTCCCCTTTTTGGTCCCTGTATGCACGTATCCTACCCACCACGAGTTACAACTGGCGCAAGAATATTTTTCCTGGATCCTCAGTCAAGTAAGGGATCCGTCTATTTTCTGGATCCGACGGTCCCACCGCGTCTGCAATATTGGTTTCGAAATCCAGATGTGTCCATTTTTTTGATTCGTCGGTCCCACAGCGGCTTTTCGGACCAGTCTATTTTGTGGAATCGACGACCTGATTGCTTCTCCAACATTGCCATGGGATCGGTCTAATTCCTGGATCATCGAGTGAAAAAAACGCGGATTTGGATTACTATTGCTATCTTTTTTGTTGACTATTCTTCGTGGGAGTTTTACCCAAATCATACTAAATAATTAAAGCACTATGGCACGCTACAGTGACGACAGTGACTCTGACGTGGACCTTACAACAATGTTGGAGTTCGTCAGGGAACGCGTGTTTGCATACTGCTGAGCTCCCGAGTGAAGAGTGGTCAAGGTGGAAATATATTTTTTTGAATAAATGTGCATTAGTGGAAGCTTCTCCCCTTTTTGGTACACGTATCCTAACTACCACGCGTTAAAATGTACAAGACATGGATTACACAAGGTGTGCTCTTTGGCCTGTACTGTATGTAAAGCACACAACAGCTCTGGATGCTAACAATCTACATAATTATATTGGGATAAGTTTGAAAACGCAATATGCTTACCTTGAATATCTGCTAATAAAACCCGAGTTCCCAACAGCGTACACTCTCGCTCCCAACCGGATTTCCCAACAGCACTCTCTCGCTCTGTTGCCATTGAGACTCACTAGCAGTAGCAGTGAATGCATCACCAGTTTTGCCCAACTTTTGTCTCATCAAGTATTTGCTGCACGCATTTTTCCTTGAAGCTCGTCTTGTGAACGACCGACAGTGCTGTCCAGCTCTTCACTTTTCAGATCTGGTTCAAATAGGAAGGGTTGAAACGACGACATGTTGGGAAAGCTAACGAGTGACACGCTGGAATTTCGGCAACGGGCCCGGTGAGGTCACGCACTGCGACGTAACAAGAATGGCGACCTATGACTTAAAATAATTTTACAAACTTTATTAAAACAAAAACATCAAGAGGGGTTTTGATTTAAAATTATTATAACTCATACAAACATTTATCTTTTAAGAATTACTTGTCTTAAAAATAGAGGATCCCTTTACAAGGTATATCATCATCTGCCAAAAATCCTGATGCATGCAGGTATCATTTTAACTTGTTGAGTCGTTATGCACCCAGTGGAAACGGCCCCTAGTGAGATACTCTGGTTGTAGTTGGCAGTGCTTTGTTGGATTCATCAGCCAACTGTCTCGTCAGTAAATTAGTTGGTTAGTCCATTAGGGCTGCCACAAACAATTACGGTATTCTGATGCAATTACTGTATGAAAGAATGTTTACAGTTTTTTTTCTCCATGTATTTTTTTAAAAATCAAAATGTTTAAAATATAAATCAAGAAATAAATTTCTCTTTTCTACCCAGGCGTGCTCCTTGAGCCCCGGCGCGGATCCCCCGGCTCCCTCCAGGTGGGGATCCTTTCCTGCCCTGGGCCTAGTGGTTGCGGCGGTTTTCAGGGGTCAGGGTGGTGGCCCATCCCCTTGTCCTTTCCACGAGGGCTGGTTAATAGGGGCACAGATGGTCCGGGGGACTGCCCTGGGTCTCGAGGGGATTATGGTGACCACTTTGCTGGAGCCCCCCGATTGGCTGGGGCAGTGCCAGGGCCTTGGGGCGGCGTCTGCGCAGCATTTCTCCACGGGGAAGCTATGACAAGAGGCTGGGAAGAACTTCCACGCGGCGGGCCCACTGCCCTCACTGCCGGGCTCTCTTATTTTAATGCATAGACTGCACTACCCTCCCCGAACAATCCCATCACAGTGCTGGGTAATGGCTGCAAGTCAGGGACTTGGCAGCCACAGTAATAGGGGGGTAGGTGGGTCCGAAACCTATCTGTACGGCGTGACTCCCGGGGCGGGGTTCCTCGATGCCTGGGCTGCCGGTTGCGGGGGTCAGGGGAGTTAAGGCCGAGTTATATTTCCGCGTCAGACCTGCGCCGTCAAGGAAGACCCGAGTTACGACCCTGCGCCGTAGCCTGATGCGCTCCTCTCGAATTTTCTAACCTTCGCGTCGCATAGACGCGTATGATGTGGCAGAAACGGACTGTGATTGGTCTGCTCAGACTGTTGTTTCCGGTTCAGCGCGAAATCACCGCCATTGTAGAATAGAATTAAACATTATTTTCTACACGCAAAAATGGACCAAGCCGACGGGAGTATCATCGAAGAGCAAGTCTCGTCAAGACATTATTGTGATTGCCAAATGGCAAGGTCGGCGATTGAAAAAAATAATAAAAATGGAAAAACCACCGAGACGTGTGTGTTCGGAATCGAGTGGCCACACGAAGCGGTGACCCAGTCGGCCAAAAACTTTTTATCACTTTATGCCGTATATTTGGTTGGTGCACTTCATCATTTATTGTGTACATATGTTTGCTGTGAGTTTGTGACTTATTTAAGTGTCACACTTCAAGTACATGAAGAATAAAGCACAGATTTGGTGTCAAAAGAGTTGTTTTGATCTTTAATTTTCAATAACAGACAGTTCACACACAATACATCATAGAGTGCCTCGGTGCTTTTTATGATAACGTTAAAGTGAAGGCTCCCAACGCAGTTTGGGAAGTTCCATAGATGCCAGAAATCTGCTATGGCTTCCCACTGGCTGGTTGTAGGACACGGCAAACAAATCGGGCTGGAGGGCTTTGCAGACCTTGAATGCAGTGCTCGACGCCAGTTTGAAGCTAGCCGCCACAGCTAGCTCTCTCCACCCGAGTCTAAAACTCTCTGTGCGGTATCAAAAGTCGGCCAGACCGCCTCGAAACAGTCTTCTGTGTCGCCTGCCCCTCAACATTTGTATGTTCAATATTTATTCAGTGTTGATGAGTAGAATATTTACTTTCAAGAGTTCCATCTTGCATTGTTTATTTTTTCTCTGTTAACTAGACTAGCGGAAGTCAACAAGCATGCCCCAAAACCGTACAAACATAACGCCACACCCCTCTAGTGGCTTGGCGGTGAATTACAGAGCAACGCGTTCCCTCACCGCCGAACTATCGAATGTTGAATGACGCCGTAGTCGCTGCGCCGTCACCGCAACGCGGGAGTATAACTCAGGCTTTAGGGCTCCGGTCCCACCTCGCCGTGGCTTCTCAGCACTCTCCTGCTTCCGCCTTTCTCTCTCTTTTCTACCCGGGTATCCTCCTTGGGCCCTGGCACGGGTCGCCAACTGAGTGTCGGTGGATCGGAGGGTGTCGCCCCCTCTGGGTGGGGATCCTCTCCTGCCAAGGGGGTGCCGTGGTGTGCTGTGTCAGTTGCGGTGGTGGCTGGTGGGTCAGGTGGGTGGAAGGTGGTGGGTCAGGTGTGGGGTGCGGTGGCGCCTCACCTCATCCCTTACCTAAAGGAAGCTTAATGGGGGCGTGGATGGTCCAAGGGACCACCCTGGTTGCCGGAGGGATGGCGGTGGCCTTTTTGCCAGAGCTGCAGGAAGACAGATGGGCCGCGCTGGCTCACTCCCCCGATTGGCTCGAGAGGTACCGTGGCCCTGGGGGACTATCACACGTCTGAGTAGGTTCACACATGACTGAGTGCAAGTAGGCACACTCAGGTAGAGAGATTGTCGGTGCCAGAATAGTGATTAGGTAGCATAAAATAGGATGTCAACACACCAACACTTAAGTTGTTTTACATAATACTAGGTTCACTACCTCACATCGCTGGAATTGAGTACACTCCACCCCGCCTAATCATGTCTCCTGTCACCCTCCAACCTCTTTCTCCTCGGTTATCAGGCCCTCCACGTTGTTCACGGGTAAATATAATTAGCTAAGGATAGCACCACTATGTTTAAAGCTAGCATAGGCGCTTGTTATTGTTGTTTGTTATTCTCCTCTTCTGTCTGCTTCCTTCCTTTCTGCCCCCCCTTAAGGGGTTGACGAACCACATCACACCTTCGCCATTTGATAACGGACGGACAGAACATTCTAAGCTGACGTCGTGCACCGAGTCAGCTCGCTCCCAGCTGACACTGAAAGAAGATAATCAGTGTCACCCAGACAACAATGACCACGACTTCTTTTGTCCAATTCAAGACTGATGATAACCCTTGTAAATGCCCGGACAGCCCATCCAATCAGACTCCCTGCGTCCCGGCACCTTCAAAAAGACTGAACTTTTCCGTCAGGAGTCATCACTTCTCTGGATGCCTGGGGGCATAGGACCCTAGGCTGCTAAGCCTATTTTTCTCCCTAGGTTTGCCTGACAGTTGTTCTTGTTATTGTTGACTGTCCTCGACTTGGATTAAATTGTCAACCTTTTGAAAAGTCGTTGTAAGAGCTTTTCTTCAGATTATCGAAGTTAGTGTTCTTGGAGTCAGTGGTTACAACAACATGAACGCGCAGCGTTTGGCTATGAGGTTAAATGAATAGATCAGTAATACACTTACGAATGGCAGCTTTAACCAGGATGGGTTCCGACTCCACCGAGTAGGCGCTGTTCCCTGCTCCACTCACCGACTTCACCCTGAACACGTATTCTTTACGAGTCTGGAGGCCGTGGACTGTAAACCTGAAGAGGACAAAAGCATGAATCTATTCAAAATATGCCTAAGTAAGGAGAAAAATCCTTTTGTGTCCTCGGTCACCTGGGGTTGGTAACGGGTTTGTTGTTGATGACCTTCCACTCCTGTTTGCCCTTTTCGCTGCAGTAGAGGTAATATCCCAGAATGCCCTCCTTGTTTTTGGGCTCCTGCCACTTAAGCAACACAGAGGTGTCTGTGTCTCGGAAGACCATTATGTTGGAAGGTGGGGCAGGGACACCTCGATTAAAAACACAGATATCTACTAGCTGAATGGTTGGTAAGGAGATAATAACTTTATTGTTACATTGCAGAGCCATCAAATCTGGTATGGTTATATGGTCGTATCGTCATCAATTCCAGAAAAGGCCGTAATGGTTGCAGGTTTTATTGCTAATGAAGCAGTGGTCTCCAAACTATTCCACGTAGAGCCGCAATGGGCGCAGGATTTCATTCCAACAAAACAAGACGACACCTTTACACCAATCTGGTGCAATCAGTTGATTACAGTCAGGTTCTGCTTGTTGTAGAAGAAACCTCATTGGTTAAACTGTCTGTACCCGATCGGTTGGAACAAAAACTAGTACCCACAGCGGCCCTTGAGGAGCGGTTTGGAGTCCCCTGCTCTAAAGGATCAAGAGGACTGTTTCTGGTGTCTAAGGATGTATTCACACCTGACCTGTTTGGTCCGGACCAAACCCAAAACGTTTGTGGTGCGCGCCTTTTGGGCTGGTGTAAAAGACAAACTAGCGAACTCTGGTAGGGACCAAACAGTCAGTCTGAGACCTCGCCGGACCTTGGTGGTCAACATGGGTAAACTTCAACCATGAGAGACAGAATGTGGAAAACCCCCCAGAAAATCACATTGTTTGATTTTTTTAAAAAGAACTTATTTGCAAATCATGGTGGAAAATAAGTGTTTGGTCAATACCAAAAGTTGATCTTAATACTTTGTTATGTACCCTTTGTTGGCAATAACGGAGGCCAAACGTTTTCTGTAACTCTTCACAATCTTTTCACACACTGTTGCTGGTATTTTGGCCCATTTCTCCATGCAGATCTCCTCTAGAGCAGTGATGGTTTGGGGCTGTCGTTGGGCAACACGGACTTTCAACCCACTCCACAGATTTTCTATGGGGTTGAGACCTGGAGACTGGCTAGGCCACTCCAGGACCTTGAAATGCTTCTTACGAAGCCACTCCTTTGTTGCCCTGGCTGTGTGTTTGAGATCATTGTCATGCTGAAAGACCCAGCCACGTCTCATCTTCAATGCCCTTGCTGATTGAAGGAGATTTTCGCTCAAAATCTCTTAATACATGGCCCCATTCATTCTTTCCTTTACACAGATCAGTCGTCCTGGTCCCTTTGCAGAAAAACAGCCCCAAAGCATGATGTTTCCTCCCCCATGCATCACAGTGGGTATGGTGCCATTCAGTATTTTTTCTCCTCCACACACGAGAACCTGTGTTTCTACCAAAAAGTTCTATTTTGGTTTCATCTGACCATAACACATTCTCCCAGTCATCTTCTGGATCATCCAAATGCTCTCTAGCGAACCGCAGATGGGCCTGGACGTGTACTTTCTTCAGCAGGGGGACACGTCTGGCAGTGCAGGATTTGAGTCCCTGGCGGAGCATTGTGTTACTGATAGTAGCGTTTGTTACTGTGGTCCCAGCTCTCTGTAGGTCATTCAGTAGGTCCCCCTGCGTGGTCTGGGATTTTTAGCTCACCGTTGTTGATATCATTTTGAAGCGACGGGGTGAGATCTTGCATGGAGCCCCAGATCGAGGGAGATTATCAGTGGTCTTGTATGTCTTCTATTTTCTAATAATTGCTCCCACAGTTGATTTCTTTACACCAAGCGTTTTACCTATTGCAGATTCAGTATTCCCAGCCTGGTGCAGGTCTACAATTTTGTCTCTGGTGTCCTTCAACAGCTCTTTGGTCTTGGCCATAGTGGAGTTTGGAGTATGACTGACTGAGGTTGTGGACAGGTGTCTTTTATACCGATAATGAGTTAAAACAGGTGCCATTAATACAGGTAACGAGTGGAGCCTCGTTAGACCTCGTTAGAAGAAGTTAGACCTCTTTGACAGCCAGAAATCTTGCTTGTTTGTAGGTGACCAAATATGTATTTTCCACTCTAATTTGGAAATAAATTCTTTAAAAATCAAACAATGTGATTTTCTGTTTTTTCCCCCCACATTCTGTCTCTCATGGTTGAGTTTTACCCATGACAATTACAGGCCTCTCTAGTCTTTTCAAGTAGGAGAACTTGCACAATTGGTGGTTGACTAAATACTTATTCGTCCCACTGAAGGTGTGAAAGCGAATGCACCGTGCTCCGGACAAGAGGTGTGACAAAATATCAAATTGGTGATAGTTCGTGATACTTTGCATCTCAAAAAGGTTATCGATATGCTCATGCCATGAATCGTGATATCGTTTTAAAAATCAGATTTTGGTTGCCAGTCTGAACAAGGCCTTACAATTGTAATCAGTTGATTGGAGTGCTTTTGCCTCATTGGCTAAATTGTCTGTGCTGGACCAGTTGGAACAAAAACCTGCACCCACAGCCTTGCTTTGTGGAATAGTTCGTAAACTTGTACTCACACGAATAGGTTCTTACTTTGGGGTTTTCCCAAGCAGATCAGGTCGCTCGGCTCTGACGGCTCACTGACCCCGTACTTGTTGACGGAGCGCACTCGGAAGCGGTATTGCATTCCCTTGACCAGGTCAAAAACAGGAAACCTAGGAGAGTTGACCACTGCATCCAGGCTGGCCATTTCCCAGCTGCTCTTCCCTTCCTGTGACTAAACACAGCCCAAAATGTGAGTTAGACGATTTCCAAAGAGTCTTCATTTTTGTTCAGCAGCTTCTTAAAGTGTCGGACGATTCAATAGGCGGGCGAGTGAGCTGCCAATGCATTATAACTCCATCCAAGAGTGCACTCATTGATGATTGAGTCGTTATCTACAGGGAAGTACTTCACACTTCGGCAGGAATAGAAAATGTCACCTGCAGGTAGGCTAGAAACTGAGATGAGATTAAAATGGCTACGTAGCAATTCAAGCACGTAAACGTAAAGTAATTGGTAACAGTAATTTTTCCGATAAGGTATGTCTGTATTCGTTCTTGAAATATGCTGTAAGATTTTTTTTCCCCCATTCAAAGTCTACAAACGTCAAACGACGAAAGATTAAATGTGTATTACAGCAACATTAAAGTGCATGTGACACGAAAAAGCATGTTTATTTCATAATACACGCAGTATTTTATGTTCCTGAATGATATGGACCGCTTGGATGTGTGTGGAAGCGATCGCTATATTTATTTAGTTTTTTTGAATCCCGCGCCATGAAAATGAGTGACTTCCGGCTTCGGTCTTGCATTGAGGAGGAGGGCGCTGTGACGTGTACGGATGAAGGCGTCCTCTTCACTATATAGCCGTACTGTTGTGTATGAGGACGAAGGATTCAGCTGATTTTGCGGATTAATATGTTTATTTTTCGCATCACGCCAGCCAAACGGCTGCAGAAAAATCTTACTGTATGAGGGACAGGCGTGTGCGCCTTTTTGGATTTTCAAAAGATTCCCTTTCACCGTGGATATTGGCCAAAACAAGCCCTACTACAGTGTGACCATTGGACTTACGAGGAAGTGAGTAAACATCTTGTTTTGTATTATGTCAAATACGAATACAGCAATTACAAAGTAAACACTACAAACCGTCTTAAAGTAAAGGACTACTTACGTTTGATCGCTGATAGGCATGTAAAAAGCTCTCCTCATGCACATTAGCTGCACGTTAGCTGCACAACAACTGCAGCCGCCCTCGTCCGGGGAACGAGCTGTACATTGCTCTCCGCCGGGTGGTTTGCCGATCCGCGAAGACAATCGACAACCCAGTCGTCATGTCAAATAATCCGGGCTAGTTATGTGTGATTTTCCGCTTCAAAGACTTTGAAACATCATTCTGTTCGTGTTAGCATGTCGGCTAACTGTCACGCGTCTTGGTTTGTTTACATTTTCCGAAGTCAGGGAAGGGAAATGACATATATCCGATTTAGGTGGCATAAAATATCGTTCGGGGGGGGGGGGGGGGGGTGCGACAGTAAAGGTGAAGTCGACCGTTTTGACCATTATGGAGTAATTTGTCCATGTCGTCCTGAATAAGTGCATTTTTATTATTTCATATTCAATTTAGCCAAGACTGTTATTTGTCATGACCATGCCATTTATTTAGCAATTGGGGAAAATACTTGGATAAAAAGAATATCCTGTAAAAATATTGAAGAGACAGAAACAATGACATTTTGCATCTCTCTTCGTCTCGATTTCCTTGTTCTGAATAGTTCCCCCTTGACCGGCTGACTGGTCCTTCTCAAGCCATTTATTTAGCAATTGGGGAAAAATACTTGGATAAAAACAATATCCTGTAAAAATATTCGAGTAGAGAGACTGAAACAATGACATTTTGCAGCTCTCTTCGTCGCGTTTTCCTCGTTCTGAATAATTCCACCTCAGTGGGCTGAATAATAAAACCGATGAGCCCAGTCTCCCGCTGACGTCATCCACCTGTTGGGAATGCTAGAGCCCTATAATGGTAGGCGTGGCTAACCGGCAGATTAAAAGACTAATTTCTCGTCATCTGCGCTTTGCTAAATTGTTGCATAGAGTTGAATCGTCTCAAAATATGATTCTAATTCACATAATAATGCTATTTAAGACTTTTTTTTCTCCTGTTGTATGCTCTTTAAGACTCATTGAAGGAATTACCAAATTAATTGACAACATTTTTGAGAACGGATTGATCGTTTAGAGACGTTATTCTCCTAAAAATTGTACAATTGCTGATTGTCTTTGTTAAATACATGGCTGCCATTGACGACATTAGACTCCCAATCCATTTAGACTGGGACGGGCGAATAAACTTTGATTCATTCGAAACCACGTTCGAAACGTTGTATTGATTTAAATGTGATTTTTATGATCTTCATGCGATGTAAAGCACTTTGAATTGCCTTGTGTTGAATTGCGCTATATAAATAAATTTGCCTTGCCTTGCCTTACCAGAGCATTAGCAGCCGGTTTTTCAGATTTTCCGGGCATTTACAGGTCACTTTCTGTTCATTTAAAATTTAACTTTGAGTTGAGTTTGAGACTCTGCCTATTAATTTGAGGAGAATCCCGGGTCATTTCCTGTTCTGTAACCCAAAATCAACAGGAAGTGAATCATACATGCCCCAAAATCAACAGGAAGTGACACAAAAAAATCATCAAATGACCTGAAATGCCCCAGAATTGATGTCCAATCCGTTTGAAGTGGGAGGAATGGCACTCTCCCAGTTCAAATGAATTGGACGTCTACTAGTAATAAATTGATGATAAATGATACTGTAAATGATTTCCTGACACATGTATCGACAACAAGGGCGTAGGTTTGGTCTCAACATTGGTAGAGACGATATAAAGTGCCCTCCATAATTATTGCCACCCCTGAAAAAGACGTGTTTTTTAGCTTGTAATATATATATATATTATTCGAATAATATGAGACCTTAATGGAAAAAAAGAGAAAAATCCAACCTTCAATACACGTGCATTCATTCAGTGGGGAAAAAAATCCCACATAAAGAAAAAAATATTTGACATCAAATAATGTGTGTCACAATTATTAGCACCCCTGGTGTTAACACTTTGTACAACCCCCTTTTGCCAACAAAACAAGGTCTGGGGACTGAGATGGCCATGGGAGGAGCTTGATTTTGTGTTTGGTGAACCATTTCTGTGTAGATTTGGCCACATGTTTAGGATCATTGTCTTGCTGAAAGACCCAGTGACGACCCATCTTCAGCTTTCGGCAGAGGGCAACAGATTTTGATTTAAAATGTCCTGGTATTTCAAAGCATTCATGATGCCATGCACCCTAACAAGGTTCCCAGGGCCTTTGGAAGCAAAACAGCCCCACAGCATCATTGACCCACCCCCATACTTCGCAGTGGGTATGAGGTGCTTTTCAGCATGTGCATCTTTCGTCCCAGTTGGGACCGTGAGCTTTGGTCAGATGAGACCAAGATTGAGGTTTTTGGCAACAAACACTCTAAGTGGGTCTTGCGTGCCACGAAAGATGCGCATTCAAATCAAACTGTCACATTTTATTCGTTGCCAAATGCATATTGTTACATTAAATGTTTTGACACATGTATCTAAATCCACCTTCCTACACACAGTCAAAAAAGTTCAAGGGGTGTTGCTGGATTTCTTTCCCAATTCCCTTTAAGGGCAAGACACCCACCTGTTGCTAGGGCCAACCCAAATAAAAAGAAAGGTCACAGGAGGGGTAGGTTTAGAACGATTTTTACATTGTATAGTTCCCTCCCATTTCTCAAAAGTGAGTGCCTTCTCTCCTTGTTTTGGATAATTTTATAAATGTCATCCTAAGAATATGTATTTGAACTTGACATTTAATTGGTCCTTCGAGCCGGATTCCAACCATCGACCTAAGGCTGGGTGCGTGTGCGTCTGTGTGGGGCTGGTGGTGGTGGGAGGGGGGAGTCAAGTCATCAGCCAACTAAACGTGCATTTGAAGGGGAAAAAAACGACATTATTATTATTATTATATACAGTACACTCACCGGCCACTTTATTAGGTACACCATGCTAGTAACGGGTTGAACCCCCTTTTGCCTTCAGAACTGCCTCAATTCTTCGTGGCATTGATTCAACAAGGTGCTGGAAGCATTCCTCAGAGAGTTTGGTCCATATTGACATGATGGCATCACACAGTTGGTGCAGATTTGTTGGCTGCACATCCATGATGCGAATCTCCCGTTCCACCACATCCCAAAGATGCTCTATTGGCTTGAGATCTGGTGACTGTGGAGGCCATTTGAGTACAGTGAACTCATTGTCATGTTCAAGAAACCAGTCTGAGATGATTCCAGCTTTATGACATGGCGCATTATCCTGCTGAAAGTAGCCATCAGAAGTTGGGTACATTGTGGCCATAAAGGGATGGACGTTCTAACGATGCTCAATTGGTAACAAGGGGCCCAAAGAGTGCCAAGAAAATATTCCCCACACCATTACACCACCACCACCAGCCTGAACCGTTGATACAAGGCAGGATTGATCCATGCTTTCATGTTGTTGACGCCAAATTCTGACCCTACCATCCGAATGTCGCAGCAGAAATCGAGACTCATCAGACCAGGCAACGTTTTTCCAATCTTCTATTGTCCAATTTCGAAGAGCTTGTGCAAATTGTCAGTTTCCTGTTCTTAGCTGAAAGGAGTGGCACCCGGCGTGGTCTTCTGCTGCTGTAGCCCATCTGCCTCAAAGTTCGACATGCTGTGTGTTCAGAGATGCTCTTCTACCTACCTTGGTTGTAATGGGTGGTTACTTGAGTCACTGTTGCCTTTCTATCAGCTCGAACCAGTCTGTCCATTCTCCTCTGACCTCTGGCATCAACAAGGCATTTCCGCCCACAGAACTGCCGCTCACTGGATATTTTTTCTTTTTCGGACCATTCTCTGTAAACCCTAGAGATGATTGTGCGTGAAAATCCCAGTAGATCAGCAGTTTCTGAAATACTCAGACCAGCCCTTCTGGCACCAACAACCATGCCACGTTCAAAGTCACTCAAATCACCTTTCTTCCCCATACTGATGCTCGGTTTGAATTGCAGGAGATTGTCTTAAACCATGTCTACATGCCTAAATGCACTGAGTTGTGATTGGCTGATTAGAAATTAAGTGTTAACGAGCAGTTGGACAGATGTACCTAATAAAGTGGCCGGTGAGTGTAATTACATAATCATTATTATCAGGGGTGCACATATTTTTTTTGCCCAGGTTCTCAGAGGAGGACCTGGAGATGTGACTTGGTCCTCATTGAGCTTGAGAGCAGACCCGCCTGATGCGATAAAATTATGACAAGTTTTACTTAGAGCCAATTAACTTTAATTAATTACATTAACAATTAATGCTTAATTAACATCAACTGGCACAACAAAATTGCCATTACTTTAAAGTGAAATGTAAAGAAATAAACATAAAAGCACCAATCCAAAATAAAGGGCATTTTGCGGCTCTCACATTAACTCCAAGCCTTTGCAAAAGTGTGATGTCCTCCTCATAAGACCTCATTGAACGTGCATGTTTAGCTTTGTCAAATGCGAAAAAAAACACGTTTGTCAGTGCATGGTGCTGTTTTCATTACCTTTATTCTGCCACTTGTCCATAGGGCGAGTGGGGTCCTGTTTGACATCGATAGTTTGCTTAATTGCCACATGCTCTGTTTTTTTTTTCGTGCTTTTCAAAGTTTGGATGGCTGAAATTCTTTGACCCTACATAAAATGCACTGCTCTTATCAGCGACATTGGGATTCTCACAGCACATTTTGTACCGCATTTCCGTGCGAGCATCATTTACTTCTAGACATGGTACCTCCTGCAGCCACTTTTCAGCAAAAGTCCTTTTTTCCCGGTAGCTCCGGTGACGTCTCTGTCGTCTGTCTGTCTTTTGACGGGTGTGGGGGAACACGAAATAATTACTCAGTAGTAGAGCTGGGAATCTTTGGGCACCTAACGATTCGATTACGATTCAGAGGCTCCGATTCGATTATAAAACGATTATTGATGCACCCCCTCCTTTTTTTTTTTTTTTTTTTTTTTAAAGTTTTGTACATTAGTTCCAAAATTGTTCAAAAATACTCTCAGGCTAAACCAAACTACTATTTCAGTATCAAGTTAACATATAGCAGTAAACAAATATACAAAAATAACATTAAATAAAAAAACTCCAGTCCCCATTCTGTATCAGCAGCTTTAAACTACATTCAATTAATTTAATGTTGTGAATCAACCGTTAAAGTTGTTAAAATTGCTCCCGTTATTCCATAATTTCCCTTTTGTCTACTTTTGACATGTGAAAGTTTTAAAACTATTTTAAAGATAGATTCAAGTCAATATTTTACCGATTTAGGAGTATTTTAGATAAAAAGTTAATTAGGTTTGCTTGGAAGGTTCGCTACAACAGCATTGCAGGGAAGTTTACTGCTTTAAGATGGCGGCCGTTTACTAACGCCCGCATCTAGCTTTTTGCAGATGTGCTGCTACCGCTACCGAGTCTATATTGCATCTAGTCCTATATAAATGATATCTACCGTAACATTATGTAGCTGTACTTGTAGCAGCTTTTCGGCAGCAGTCAGGTATGTTGTTGTGTTTTTTTTATCTCGTGGCATGAGTTGAGCTAGAGCCGTGAGTTGAGCGTTGGCATTACCCGAGGGGCCGGTTAATGAGAAGCATGATGTTTAGCTACTCCCGCTCCGTTCTGTCCCGAGGACCGCGCGGCGCGCTGAGTGTGTTGTACTTGCGCTTTACTTGGCATATTTCAACAATCGGAATTTGGATGTTTGTGAATCGTTCTCGAATCTTCCACGGCCGAATCGCGAATAATCTAAGAATCGGAAATTTTGCACACCTCTACTCAGTAGGGCCTGCCTCTTCGACATTTTGAGAAGATATTTTCTCGTGTCCGCCGCAAATACAGTGGTCAGACATCGGTACGCAAAAGCGTATGGAAGCCGTTGAGGGCCAGCGCGTTTGTCTACGTCCAGTACGCAGGCGTGCATGCGGACCACTTATGTGCACCCCTGATTATTATCATGTAACTGAACTCATTATATAACGCAAATAAGGTTGTTTAAAAGTTGGTGTAGACAATTTCAGCATACTGAAAAGTAGAGTCAATAGCAGCCCATGAGTCAAGCAATTTCTCACACCACCCTACCACCCTTTGCCAGAGGTAGAACCAAAGCCCGAAAAGACTGTCAAAGGCACCGGCGATTATACAGAGCTTGCTCAAGGGCGAGAAATATATTTAAATGCGGCCTTCATTAAATAAGTGGACTGCAAGTAGCAAACTTTTGTATTGCACCTACGCCTTTGACAGTTCTGACAGTTTTATTACCCCGGTAACGAATATCAGTCCAATAAAAATTATATATCCTGCGGCATGTTCCTGATGGAGCTGGAAAATGTTGGGGCGTCTCAGCTTGATATTGCGGAGCCTGGGGGGCCTTTATTGCTGAGAAGAATAGGCGGGCGCCCACAAGGTGGGGGGATTCGTCTTATTTGAACATCAGTTTGAACTTTCGACGATTCTCTGGGAAAGACAATAAAGAATCGGTGTGATTCCTTGCAGAGAGGATGTGATGGAATCGCTGACCTTAAACTGCACCCAACCTTGAAATCACAGATGTGCATGCCTGTCTTTGTATGTGTGTGTTCTCTTGCACCTGTCTTGTTAGATTAGAGCTGTAGTAGGGAGCCTGTGCTTTTAATTTTCCACATGTTCCCAAAATCAACAAACGTACCATGTTGAAACAACATTGATCTTCTTGTTCGGTGCCAGGATTAGGAACGTGTGCGTATACCATAAACATGTTACTGTCCCACCGAATTATTTTTAAACAAGAATCAGACCCATACCTAAGGGCGCAGCAGCATCCTAAGGGCGTCAAGAAAAATATTCAAATAATATTTGATGATAGCAGTATTCAAAAAAATTAAACAAAACAATAAAACAAAAGAACAACAAAACCGTTCATAATAAGTCTTTAAATAATAACAAAATCATTTTTCTAGCGTGCCTTCTGCCCGTTTCACGTTTTCCTGTGATGCGATAATTTCACCACAGACCCTAGTCTCCCTCACCACTCAGCAGACGAGTGAGCTACCTGAAGATGCTGTTTTGAGCCTCTGCAATTGAGCGACATTACGGTAAAAAGTCAACTTCATGAAAAGGCAAAACCCTCTGGGTCAGAAGAAAAAGAAAGAAGAGACCATAAACGTGAAGAAAAACAGAGGTTTGTTGTGACGATTTTTTTCAACAGCATAAGCACGTACACGTAGCGGTTATTTACATTAGAGTTTATATGACTTAGTGCTAAAGCAAAATTATACTGTATCATTAGCCAGGCTGTTGTTTTAGAAATATTTTCAGTATTCAGCCAGCTGTTGATTTGTTACAGTTAAATTTACTCCCCTCCAATTTTTTAGAAATTTGGACAAAGTCTATGCGGGACTAAAATTGTCTTGCTTACATTCATGTGATGTGAACCACTTTTACCTTGTGTTAAATTGTGCTTTTCAAGTAAATTTGCCTTGCCTAAAAGTGCCAAGGGTAATTAAATAAATGCACCATTAAATATGCAATTATAATTTCAAAATTCTGTAGTATGGGGGACTAAAAGTGCCATGGATTTAAATTAGGGCTGTCAAACGATTAAATTTTTTAATCGAGTTAATTACAGCTTAAAAATTAATTAATCGTAATTAATCGCAATTCAAACCATCAATAAAATATGACATATTTTTCCGTAAATTATTGTTGGAATGGAAAGATAAGAAACAAGATGGATATATACATTCAACATACGGTACATAAGGACTGTATTTGTTTATTATAACAATAAATCAACAAGATGGCATTAACATTATTAACATTCTGTTAAAGCGATCCATGTATAGAAAGATTTGTCGTTCTTAAAAGAAAAATGTTAGTACAAGTTATAGAAATTTTATATTAAAACCTCTCTTAATGTTTTCATTTTAATAAAATTTGTAAAATTTTCAATCAAAAAATAAACTAGTAGCCCGCCATTGTTGATATCAATAATTACTTACACAATGCTCATGGGTGCTGAAGCCTATAAAATCAGTCACACCCAAGCGCCAGCAGAGGGCGGTAAAACTCCATAAAACACAACAAGTGAGTGTTTTACTGTCCTGTCATTTAAATGTGTCTGAGCGGGGCATCTGCGTTAATTGCGTCAAATATTTTAACATGATTAATTAAAAGAAATTGATTAATGCCCGTAACGTGATAATTTTGACAGCCCTAATTTAAATGCAAACATTTGTTTTTAAATGTGTCATTAATTCATTAAAAATGGTGATCACCTTCATGGAAAAAAAAATTCAATTTATTTATTTATTTATTTTGTTGCTATCATATATTACTTAAAATTTAATTATGTCATGCTGGTTTCACAATCAGCAGCTACAGTGGGGCAAATAAGTATTTAGTCAACCACTAATTGTGCAAGTTCTCCCTCCTGAAAATAATAGAGAGGCCTGTAATTGTCAACATGGGTAAACCTCAACCATGAGAGACAGAATGTGAAAAACCCCCAGAAAATCACATTGTTTGATTTTCAAAGAATTTATTTGCAAATCATGGTGGAAAATAAGTATTTGGTGTATACTAAAATTTCATCTCAATACTTTGTTATGTACCCTTTGATGGCAATATCGGAGGCCAAACGTTTTCTGTAACTCTTTACAAGCTTTTCACACACTGTTGCTGGTATTTTGGCCCATTCCTCCATGCAGATGTCCTCTAGAGCAGTGATGTTTTGGGCTGTTGTTGGGCGACACGGACTTTCAACTCCCTCCTCACCCCGTGGCGTCAAAATGATAACAAGAACGGGGAGCAAAAATCCCAGAACCACACGGGGGGACCTAGAGAGCTGGGACCACACTAACAAAGGCTTCTATTAGTAACATAATGCGCCGCCAGGGACTCAAATCCTGCACTGCCAGACGTGTCCCCCTGCTGAAGAAAGTACACGTCCAGGCCCGTCTGCGGTTCGCTAGAGAGCATTTGGATGATCCAGAAGAGGACTGGGAGAATGTGTTATGGTCAGATGAAACCAAAATATAACTTTTTGGTAGAAACACAGGTTCTCTTGTTTAGAGGAAAAAGAATACTGAATTGCACCATACCCACTGTGAAGCATGGGGGTGAGAACATCATGCTTTGGGGCTTTTTTTCTGCAAAGGGACCAGCACGACTGATCTGTGTAAAGGAAAGAATGAATGGGGCCATGTATCGAGAGATTTTGAGTGAAAATTATCTTCCATCAGCAAGGGCATTGAAGATGGGACGTGGCTGGGTCTTTCAGCATGACAATGATCCCAAACACACAGCCAGGCAACAATGGAGTGGCTTAGTAAGAAGCATTTCAAGGTCCTGGAGTGGCCTAGCTAGTCTCCAGGTCTCAACCCCATAGAAAATCTGAGGAGGGAGTTGAAAGTCCGTGTTGCCCAACGACAGCCCCAAAACATCACTGCTCTAGAGGAGATCTGCATGGAGGAATGGGCCAAAATACAAGCAACAGAGTGTGAAAAGCTTGTGAAGAGTTAAAGGAAACGTTTGGCCTCCGTTATTGCCAACAAAGGGTACATAACAAAGTATCGAGATGAACTTTTGGTATAGACCAAATACTTATTTTCCACCATGATATGCAAATAAATTATTTAAAAATCAAACAACGTGATTTTCTGTTTTTTTTTCCACATTCTGTCTCTCATGGTTGAGGTCTAACCATGTTGACAATTACTGGCCTCTACAATATTTTCAAGTGGGAGAACTTGCACAATTAGTGGTTGACTAAATACTTATTTGCCCCACTGTATTTGACTAATATAATGTAACATTCCACTTTCTTCTCTTTGTAGATGCTCTTCTGAAATATTTTCCTTCCACCTCTATACATCTTGGGCCATTTTTTACAGCGAACTCATCCACATCAGCACCAAGTCCAAGCCTACCAAGTCCAGGAAAGAAGTGCACCTTCCAAAACAACGGTCATATAAAAGCTCAATAGATACTTTTGTATCAGTGAAGACAAGGTGAGTAAGGTTATAGGTCAAGGTGAAAAAAAGTTGCATTAAAAGTGTTCTGTGTGTCTTTATATAGGTTTGTGTTGGTGGGTGTTAATTATATTGTAATAACAATTGCAATTTATTGAATACATTTGTTTATGAAGTGTTTTTTTATTGGTGCTTTTGAGTAGTTATTAGAGCATTTTTCTTTTAATTCCTGCACTTGTTCGTTGTCTTTTTTTATGTAATAAATTACAAAGCGATAACGTGCTTTTTCAGTGTGAGTGTTTAAATATATGTGGTGAAAATAGGGGGGGGGGGGCGCCAACAAATATGTTCATACCTGTTAAGTTGTAGAAATTGCAAATAGGGAGATTTCTGTTTGCCAACCCCGATGACGCGCGCGTGCGCGACAATCGCTAAGACAAAATGCAACCATTTTTTTAAAAGTTCATTTTGGTCACAACATTTGTGTAAAAATTAACTACACTGTCAAAGAACCTCTTTTTGGTGGCATCAGAGATAGTCTTCAACTTGCTCCATGTATTGTCTGGCATCATGTGATACTGCTATGTTGCCTGTGTCATGCCAGTTCTCCTTGTTCCTGTAATCAACATCTAGGATATCCTCAGCTTTCCTGATCACATCCATTTGCACAAATTTGGACATCAGCTTCCTCAGCAGCCTCTTCATCTCATCAACCATCACTCCAATTAGGGTTTCGTCAGACTAAATCAGCAAGATTAAAAACATTAATTACATCATTTAGAAAATTAATCATATTTGTTTTTAAAAGTATCTTTGTCATGGCAGTTTTTTAATTGAATTGTAACCTAGAATTGAAACTTTATATTTTTTGTTTCAGCACAGTAATAATATAATGTAATAAAGTGTATAGTATACACTTTAGCTTTAGCATAATAGCGAATCTAAATGATTAAACTTCAAGTAAGTCACGATATGCTTTCTCACTTAAATTCATATATTGTGGGGGTAGGACCGCAGTGGTTTAATATTCCATGATGTTTGATCCACGAAAACACAGAGTAAAGCAGCGACTTCTTCCTCATCGTTCTCCCATCATTAGCTCTAATGCTATTAGCATTAGGCTAGTTAGCTATCGCTGGCAGGTAAGACTTACGGCAATTACGTTGACGAACGTCGTTTTTCCCGAATACTGGAGGCCGACCAGGGTCAGCTCCATCTCTTCCTTCCAAAATAAAGACTTGAACCAGTCTAAAAGCCGATTTATTAGTGCCAGCATCTTGGGAAGTCGGTGGTGCTTCGCCTCTTCCCTCCCTGTCAGATGATTGGTTGGGCTTTTCCAGCTCTGAAGGGGAGTGAGGGCAGGGAAGTCGGAGACGGCCAGGCTATTCGTTGTTGGTCACTTTCCGAATCGGGCCGAATGGTATCGTTACAAAACGGTGACAAACAAAAACGTAAAAAAAAAAAAAAAAAAAAAAATTGACATTTTTGGAAAATCGGGAGATTTGTCTTTCTAATCGTGAGGCGTGAGCATTGGGGTCAAAATCGGGAGTCTCCCGACCAAATTGTGAAACTTAACAAGTCTGTATGTTGCCTAGGGCACCAAATTGGTCAGGAACGGCCCTGACAAGAATAAAGTACTGTAGTGGAAAAACGTTTTATTAAATGCTTCTGTTACCTCCATTGGCTGTGACTGATTCCCTTCAGTCAATACAGATTTATTTTGCATTGATCATTTAGCCTATCAATTAATTAGGTTCATATTTGTGAGGAATGTCGCCTCAGATCCCCGTTCAATAATCTGTTTGGTCTTATTAATGTAGCAAAAAGTGTACATGCAGCTTATACTGTTATATCGTCCCTACCAATGTTGAGACAAAACCTACGGCCTTGTTTGAAGCATAACAAGTATAACTTCCATTTGTAATCCTCAGACACCAAAACATAGAAGTGGGCGTCGACGATGACGGCCTTATCTACTTGGCTTACGAATGCGATCACGTAGTCGACGGCAACGAGGGACTCTAGAAGAAAAATTCAACCGAGTTCATCGACGGCACGACAGCTCAGACGGACAACAAGGACGCTTTGCGTATGTGTGAACACGGCGGATCAGGAACTTGGTGAAAAGGACACGAGAGGAAGCCAAGTTGAAATTCGGTCACTGAACTCAACTCTCCGAAGTCTCTGACCTTTTCACACTCTTTAAGTGCCTTCTCGTGTTCTTTCGAAAGCGGTGTTCCGTCCTTCCCCTTTCCGCTCGTAAAAAGATTTCATCCTAACAAGGACGAAATTTATTAGAATAAATTACTTTTGAAGGCTCACGCGGGGCGGGTTGTGGGCAGAAGAAGGGAGTGTTTAGGATAGTCTTCTATGGGAGTTTAGGCTGTTTAGTTCCGGCCGTCACAGTTGTGAGTCACCGTTACCCGCCTCAGCATCAAAAGGGCTCTTGGAGTCTTATCGGTCGTGTTATCAATTGGATATCGGGCGTTCTCCGGTGTTCCTTGTGTTGGGACAGGGCGTCCCACCATTTGTTCTGGACTGTTTGGAAGAACTAATTACAGGAGTTGGTGCATCAATCTTGCTCAGTCAGTTGCATGACGCACGCGTTGGGCTTCCGTGATAAGAAGGCGTCATGTATCTCTTATGCCCTATACTCTGCTTGTTTTCCTTAAACTGTGGTATAAGTAGGGTTGTTCCGATCATGTTTTTTTGCTCCCGATCCGATCCCGATCCTTTTAGTTTGAGTATCTGCCGTTCCCGATATTTCCCGATCCGATTGCTTTTTTTTTTTTTTGCTCCTGATTCAATTCCAATCATTCCCGATAATTTTTCCCGATCATATACATTTTGGCAATTCATTAAGAAAAAAAATGAATAAAACTCGGACGAATATATACATTCAAAATACAGTACATAAGTACTGTATTTGTTTATTATGACAATAAATCCTCAAGATGGCATTTACATTATTAACATTCTTTCTGTGAGAGGGATCCACGGATAGAAAGACTTGTAATTCTTAAAGGATACATGTGACTTTGTATATTGTGACTAAATATTGCCATCTAGTGTATTTGTTGAGCTTTCAGTAAATGATACCGTAGCCATTTAACTGTTCTGCCAAAATCCATGATGGGAAGTGCAACCATGACTGTGCATAATGGTACCAAATGATATTCTCTGCGTTAGGAAATAACATAGGGTGTTAAGAAAAAGATCAATTACTACCTTTCTTCCCCACATTGCTTCCCACGATATTTCTAATCGTAGGGAGAGGGATTGTAAGGCTTTAGCCAATTAAAAAAAGGCTCCAAAGGCTGCCAAAATTCACTCTACTCATTTTGCACTGCCTTTTAGCTCTATATATAGGTAAAACGGCGCCATTACAAATTGAACGCGACAATGCGTGAGTGGGTCGTGCAGCGCATGCGTTAATTGCATTAAATATTTTAACATGATAAATTTTAATAAAAAATTAATTACCGCCGTTAACGGGATAAATTTGATAACCCTACCTTAAGCCTAAACTAAAGACTCTGGATGAGTGTAACATATTATGTCTGTAACGTGAAATACAATTAGAAAACGATTTAATAAAAAAAAAAAAAAATTTTAAAAAGGCATGTCCGATATTTTTTTGCCGATTCTGATACTTTGAAAATGACATGATCGGACCCGATCGATTGTCTATTTATTTTATATTGGGTGCGTTAGAGTAATACAAACAGTCAAACAGTAAATACAAGAAACGATACTATTCCCTGATTGGTTATATTAAGTGTGTTAGAATAATACAAACAGTCGATCGGTATATACGAGAAAATATACTATTCCCTTCAGCGCGAAATCACCGCCATTTACAAGCATTCTTGCGCTACACTCAAAAATGGACCAAATCGACGAGGGGATCATCCAACAGGTCAGCAAGTTCGACCACCTGTAAAATGTTTGGTCAAGGCTTTATAAAGATTGCTAAATGGCAAGCAATTTGTGAATGGAGATTGCTGAAAATATGGGGCTGGAGGTCAGCGAATGCATTAAAAAAATGCAAGAAACTCCAAGACAAGTATGTGTGTGTTCGGAAGTGAATGGCCACAACACGCGGTGACCCAGCCGGCCAAAAACTACCAGCTTTTTATGTGTGTGTGTATATGTATGCGTATATTATGAGGTAGGTGAGAGCCGATATAGGGGTTGTATTAGAATCCACCCTTTAGAAATGTAATAACACCAACCCGCTCCACGTAGAAGGTGAGCGGCTCCTTCCCTCGGGGTTCCGGCTCAGTCCAGCTCAGCACTGCATATGTGTCGCTCAGCTCACAGGCGTGGACATTGGTGGGAGGGAGGGGAGTACGGATCTGACCTGTGGCGTGCGATGAGAAAGATGTGGTTGAAAAGAGCTCAATTTGAAAGATGTGAAAGATAGTGACAAGTTTTCCACATTTTTAATTTTAGTGCAGTGGCGGAACAAAATTGAACAGGGCCCGGGTGTGATGTGCATAAACTGAACCCTCGAGTGCATCATCCAACCCTTGGGGGTGCTAGTGGACAATTATTCGTGGGGCCCTCAAGAAAATCGAGTGGGTTTTTTTTGGGTCACCCTATATATTTGTTTGGTGGCATGGCATGATTTTTTTCTAATGTTGGTAAACCTATTAAAGTGATCCTCTAACTTAAATACATGTAGGCTCTAATAAACCACAATTGTTCTCTTGTACTAAAATATGTCGTTAGAAACACATAAAATGTTAAATCAATGGCAATATTTAATAATATTTAGTCCATATTTTGACTGTTAGTTGGTGCCATGGTTTGCGGGCTCGCAGTGATGACATCATTGGGATCTTTCCAAATGTGTAGGGTGTTCAACAATTGCTTAGTGCTGCCTAAACTCGCGAAGTAAAATGCCAAGATGTGCTGCTTTTTTTGATGCAATTTCCACTCAAATGGAAACAAGGGGAGTGAAGTGAGTGGTCAAGGTGGAATTATTATTTTTAGTGAATAAATGTGCATAAGTGGAAGCTTCTCCCCCTTTTTGGTCCCTGTATGCACGTATCCTACCCACCACGCGTTACAACTGGCGCCCGAACATTTTTCCTGGATCCTCAGTCAAGTAAGGGATCCGTCTATTTTCTGGATCTGACGGTCCCACCGCATCTGCAATATTGGTTTCGGATCTGTCCATTTTTTTTTTGATTCGTCGGTCCCACAGCGGCTTTTTGGATCAGTCTATTTTGTGGAATCGACGGCCTGATCGCGGCTGCGATATTGCCATGGGATCGGTCTAATTCCTGGATCTTCGAGTGAGTAAAAAAACGCGGATTTGGATTACTATTGCTATCTTTTTTGTTGACTATTCTTCGTGGGAGTTTTCCCCAAGTCATACTAAATAATTAAAGCACCATGGCACGCTACAGTGACGTCAGTGACTCTGACGTGGACCTTACAACAATGTTGGAGTTCGTCAGGGAACGCGTGTTTGCGTACTGCTGAGCTCCCGAGTGACGAGTGGTCAAGGTGGAAATATTATTTTTTGTGAATAAATGTGCATAAGTGGAAGCTTTTCCCCTTATTGGTACTTTTATACACGTATCCTAGCTACCACGCGTTACAATGTACAAGACATGGATTACACAAGGTGTGCTCATTGGCCTGTACTGTATGTAAAGCACACGACAGCTCTGGATGCTAACAATCTATTTAATTATATTGGGATAAGTTTGAAAACGGAATATGCTTATCTTGAATATCTGCTAATAAAACCATACAGCATACACTCTCGCTCCCAACCGGAGTTCCGAACAGCACTCTCCCGCATCACCAGTTTTGCCCAACTTTTGTCTTATCAGGTATTTGCTGCACGCATTTTTCCCTGAAGCTCGTCTTGTGAACAACCGACAGTGCTGTCCTGCTCTTCACTTTTCAGATCTGGTTCAAATAGGAAGGATAGAACCGACGACATGTTGGGAAAGCTAACGAGTGGCATTCTGGAATTTCGGCAACGGGCCTGGTGACGTCATGCACTGCGACGTAACAAGAATGGCGACATATCACTTAAAATAATTTTACAAACTTTATTAAAACAACAACATTAATAATTTGGGTTTTAATATCAAATTATTATAACTCATACTAACATTTATCTTTTAAGAATTACTTGTCTTAAAAATAGAGGATCCCTTTAAAGTGGTTGATGCTACACAAATATTTTTATCTATAACTTGTGCTTTGTATGATGTATTTAAACAGCACACAAAGTATTTCTGTTACATATACTGTAGAAGAGGGAGAAACGTGAACAATTGGTTGAAAAATCAGCAGTTTGAGTGTCCGTTCCCACATATATTTGTGACAATGCGGCGCTACTGCAGTGTATATCAGTATAAAAAGAAACTGATTTAGCGGAAGCAGCGAGTTGCTGTGTTTATCAAGTAGAAGGACACGGCTGTCAGTCTTGTCGTCTTATTCCGCAGAAACACAAGTGTGGATGTTTCAAGTGTAAATGTCCGTGTGCGCTGTGTCTGCATTGCATGAGTTTTCAAATAAACAGCATAAGGTCGATGACTGTAATGCACAAAGCTGTTTCCTTTCCCGGAATTCACATATGCCAAAAAATAAATAAATAACCACAACCACAATCACTACTACACTGCTTTTACAGTATGTTTGATTTGGGGTTGTCAAAAGATACAGTACTACGAAAAAGTATCTGAACCTTTTGGAAATTCTCACATTTCTGCATAAAATCCCCATCAAATGTGATCTGATCTTTGTCAAAATCACACAGATGTAAAAAACAGTGTTTGTGTAAACACCCCAAACGTTTATACGTTTTAATATTTTAATGAGGATATCATGCAAACAATGACAGAAGAGGGAAAAAAATAAGCGAACTCTCTGCAAAAGGAGACTTAAAGAGCAATTGAAACTAGGGCTGTCAAACGATTAAAATTTTTAATCGAGTTAATTACAGCTTAAAAATTAATTAATCGTAATTAGGGCTGTCAAAATTATCGCGTTAATGGGCGTTAATTAATTTTTTAAATTAATCACGTTAAAATATTTGACGCAATTAACGCAGATGCCCCACTCAGAGAGTTTTAAATGACAGTACAGATTGAAACGCTCACTTGTTGTATTTTATGGAGTTTTGCCGCCCTCTGCTGGCGCTTGGGTGCGACTGATTTTATAGGCATCCATGAGCATTGAGTAAGTAATTATTGACATCAACAATGGCGGGCTACTAGTTTATTTTTTGATAGAAAATTTTACAAATTTTATTAAAACGAAAACATTAAGAGAGGTTTTAGTATATAAAATTTCTATAACTTGTACTAACATTTATCTTTTAAGAAGTCTTTCTATCCATGGATCGCTTTAACAGAATGTTAATGATGTTAATGCCATCTTGTTGATTTATTGTTATAATAAAGAAATACAGTACTTATGTACCGTATGTTGAATGTATATATCCGTCTTTTGTCTTATCTTTCCATTCCAACAATAATTTACAGAAAAATATGGCATATTTTATAGATGGTTTGAATTGCGATTAATTGCGATTAATTACGATTAATTAATTTTTAAGCTGTAATTAACTCGATTAAAAATTTTAATCGTTTGACAGCCCTAATCGTAAATAATCACAATTCAAACCATCTAAAAAATATGCCATATTTTTCTGTAAATCATTGTTGATAGATAGACAAAGATAACAAAGATAAGACACAAGACGGATATATACATTGAACATACGGTACATAAGTACTGGATTTGTTTGTTATTACAATAAATCAACAAGATGACATTAACATTATTAAGATTCTGTTACAGCGATCCATGGATAGAAAGAGCTGTAGTTCTTAAAAGATGTTAGTACAAGTTATAGGAATGATATATTAATACCCCTCTTAATGTTTTCGTTTTAATAAAATGTGTAAAATTTTCAATAAAAAATAAACTAGTAGCCCATTATTTTATGATGTCAATAATTACACAATGCTCATGGGTGCTGAAACCCATAAAATCAGTTGCACCCAAGCGCCAGCAGAGGGCGAAAAAACTCCAAAAAACACAGGTAACAAGTGGACATTGCACAGTGCTGTTATTTCAATCTGTTTGAGCGGGGCATGTGCGTTAATTGCGTCATAATTTAACGTGATTAATTAAAAAAATTAATTACCGCCCATTAACGCGATAATTTTCTAAGCCCTAATTGAAACCAATTTTTACCAAACAATTTACCAAAGATGACGATGATGAGAGTTCAGCGCAGAATACTCAGAGGTAAAAAAAGCACCCTAAAGTGTCTGCTAAAGATTTACAAAAATCACTGGCACAGTCCAATATTTTTGTGCACACATCAACTATTTGTAAATCTATGGCCAAGAATGGTGTTCATGGGAGGAGTCCATGAAGGAAGCCACTGCTGTGTAAAAAAAAAAACTGTGTTGCTCGTTTAATGTTCGCAAAAAGGCGCTTGGACGCCTCACAGAAGTTTTGGCAAAATATTTTGTGGACTGATGAAACCAAAGTTGAATTGTTTGGGAGTAACACACAACGTCATGTGTGGAGGACAAATGGAAAAGCTCACCAACATCGACACCTCATCCCCACTGTGAAACATGGTTGAGGGAGCATCATGATTTGGGGCTGTATTGCTACCTCAGGGCCTGGACAACTAGCAATCATTAATGGAAGAATGAATTCAAAAGTTTATCAAGCTGTTTTGCAGGAAAACCTGAGGCCGTCTGTCAGACAGTTGAAGCTAAAAAGAGGATGGATACTGCAACAAGACAATGATCCAAAACACAGAAGCAAATCAACTTCAAAATGGTTTCAGAAGTATCTGAACCTTTTGGAATTTCTCACATTTCTGCATAAAATCACCATCAAATGTGATCTGATCTTTGTCAAAATCAAACAGATGAAAAAACAGTGTCTGCTTGAACTAAAACCACCCAAACATTTATAGGTTTTCATATTTTAATGAGGATAGCATGCAAACATTGACAAAAGGGGGAAAAATGATGAGTGGTTTAAAGCTGCTCTACCCACTATAAAACACACACTTGGTAAGAATTGTCCTGATGAGAAGCCTTGTCTGACGTGCATCATGGCTGTCCACTAAAGATGACACCAAGAGTTCAGTGCAGAATACTCAGAGAGGTAAAAAAACAACAACCCTTGAGTGTCTGCTAAAGACTTACAGAAATCACTGGCACAGTCCAATATCTATGTGCACACATCAACTATATGTAAAACTATGGCCAAAAATGGTGTTCATGGGAGGACTCCACGGAGGAAGCCACTGCTGTCTATGAAAAACATTGTTGCTCCTTTAATGTTCTTAAAAAGGCACTTGGGCACCACACGGAACGTCATGTGTGGAGGGAAAATAGAAAAGCTCACCAACATCAACACGTCATCCCCACTGTGAAGCATGGTTGAGGGAGCATCATGATTTGAGGCTGTTTTGCTGCCTCAGGGCCTGGACAACTTGCAATCATTAATGGAAGAATGAATTCAAAGGTTTATCAGGATGTTTTGCAGGAAAACCTGAGGCCATCTGTCAGACAGTTGGAGCTATAAAGAGGATGGATGCTGCAACAAGACAATGATCCAAAACACAGAAGTAAATCAACTTCAGAATGGTTTCAAAAGAACAAAATACACGTTCTGGAGTGGCCAAGTCAAAGTCCAGACTTGAACCCCATTGAAATTCTGTGGCATGCCCTAAAGACAGTGATTCATGTCAGACATCCCAGGAATCTGACTGAACTACAGAAGTTTTGCAGAGGAGGATGGGCTAAGATTAGTCCTGATCGATGTGCCAGGCTGATCTGCAGCTACAGGAAGTGTCTGAAGTTTATTGCTGCCAAAGGGGGCGGGACCACAAAATATTAAATGTGATGGTTCACTTGCTTTTTTTACCCTTCTGTCATTGTTTGCATAATACCCTCATTAAAATATGAAAACCTATAAACGTTTGGGTGGTTTTAGTGACAGCAGACACTGTTTTTTCATCTGTGTGATTTTGAGAATGATCAGCTCACATTTTGATTTTATGCAGAAATGTGAGAAGTTCCAAAAGGTTCAGATACTTTTTCATACCACTGTATCATAGTCATCCATCCTTTGTGCTTAATGTGCGTAATATACGTTTGTAGTACACTTTCTGTCCAGTAGACTTATTATTATTTGTATTTTTTTCATTTACAGTATTTTATTACCTCAGTGCGGGACAATGTACTGTATTTTTCAATGAAATTTGAGTTACGTCGACAGGGTAGCAACGGAACTCGTTTGTAACTCGAGGACTCCCTGTACACAGATTTTTTTTACCCCTCTTAAAAATATAACTATTTTGAGACTATTCCAACTTTATTGTCTTCAATCAACTTTCGTGTACGTTTGCAACGCAGATTACTCTTTCTGCGACTGTTACTCGTAAACATGTGGCATGTGAACGTCGTGCGCAATTGAGTCCAAATGAGGATTGTCCCACTGAGTGCCATTCTAGTCTATGAATATTTCATTACCCTGAAAGAGAATTTGCCTGTGATGAATGAAGCTGAACACAACACCCGCTTGATGCACGCGTTCACCTTCGTGCGTGTGCGTGCCGAGGACGCCGTGATGAAGACAATGCGAATGCATTCTCACGGGCGACACGCCCACGGTGCCTGCGGCCATGAAGTGCATTTACCGGGGTGCCATTGAGTGCTGTTCACTGTCTTCACATCTGAGAAATGGACTGATCAATTACTACGGCGTGTTGTCCAATACAATACGAAGAAGCATTAAGCCTCCAGCTGTTTGATGATGTGCGTCCTAATGATATCATTTAAACACCACATTGGCTGTAATGATAACGCATAATTCTCACCTTCAAGTTCATCTTTTGTGATGACGACCGTCTTTCCTCTGTGCACTTTGACCACTGAGAGCGTGAAAGAAGCACACAGTTAAAGAGGGACTTAATGAGTCGCATTGGGGGTCATAATAAACACATTTGTATGTCAAAGCGGTGGCCACAGGTTAGCATGAGAGCTGCAAAAAGAGACACAAATAGGTGAGAGGAAGCAGCATGGATGGATAGAAACCAGGCCGGAGGGCAGTCAACCTTATGTCTTGTCCTTCATCTGTGTTTAATGATGCACAACAGTGGATCACAGCCCATCTGCTCTCTCTACTATTTATATATAGTATATAGAGACGCATACACGCACGTCATATTTCAGTGGACATCCAATCCATGGTCCAGAATACCACTAACGTAGTATAACTTCTACATTTACACTCAAGGAATAGCTAAATTATACAAATAAAGTGGTTGTCATTGACAGTGATAGACAAACCAGAGTTGCTTTAGCTTTTATTTACATCATCCACACTGTAACTTTGTTAAATTACAATTTACAACTAGGCCTGAAAGCAGGACTAAACGGGCCCTTGTAGTTTGACGCAACTCGGACAGCTTGAGTCAGGGTGGTTGTTGATCGTCCCTCTCTCATCATTTCATTAGAACCAACATGCTTGAAACCCGCCTTTTTTTTGGGATTAGAAAAACATTCACACACCTAGGAAAAAAAACCCTATTGAAGACGGTACAACAAAAAGGAGGCGCTACTGAGTTGTGCAGCCACGCCCTTATTCAAAACCAAAATGAATCTTCTAGTTGGGCCAATTTCGACAAAGTGTGACAAGTTTCGTAGCTCTATAAACTGCCTAAGTCCCTGAAAAAAATCTACTTCTTTTTGATGGCTAACTACGGGTCGTCACGGCAACAGAGACACGTAGCCATGGACATTCAGATATAGTATTACAAAAAGTCTTGTAACTTCAATAACCAACCTGAAAAGAACTGCTCATGTATTAGTAAAATGAGTGACATTCTGTTGGCGCTGCAGAGTTGATGGAAATGTACGACTGTCACCAAGCACGGGAAGTTTTGCAAAGATATGTTGTATGTCTGTAAAGTTGTCACTGTTAAAAATTTGTGGCAAGACAAAATGACGACGGTCGTTTTCACTTTCTGTTTGGAGCTCTCTGTTTAAACGTAACCTCAATATTTTTCATCAGACACCTGAACAAAAGTCTTAAGGCTCCCCTGATGCAGGTTTGCGGTCAATGGCGTACCGCAAGCAACACGTCACTTCCGCTCATTAATATTCATGACATTAGCTACTGTTGCTAAGTAGGGACAAGCCACCGTTTGTCCCTGATAGGAAATGAAATCATGTACGAAGGAGATGTTTACAGGGCTAAACCTACCAATTCTCTCCGAAAATGATGTGCCTGGTGCCAAATTCAATGGCAAAGATGTGGAAGAACATAAAAATGTTCAGTTAAAGAGATGGCTTGAGTGTCGAAGGCTGAAAAAGACGAAAAAAAACGAGCCGACCTAAGCATAGCTTTAGCATTTTTATCGACGTGACTGACAATGACATTCTCCTGTTTCAACAAGCTATCCTTTACCATCAGCCCTGTCTTTCTTATATAGACCCTACCCACGTGACGTCACAACTCCGCTCTCCTGAATGGTACCGCCCACTTGTCCGTCAAAACATAGTGTTAACCTGTTACGGCTACGTACATTTCTCCTATTTACGGTGTGTTTTTCTGCTCCTTAACATTAATAATCAAAATGGTGAAGGCGTGTGTGGCTGTTGGTTGCACTAACAGAGAAGATGGAAGGAGAGACTTGAAGTTCTACCGTATTCCGAGGGATCCAAAGAGAGCGAAATGGACGGCTGTAATTCGACGTGAAAACTGGGCACCAAAAAATCACCACAGACTATGTAGTAGTCATTTTATATCCGGTAAGATGCATTTAAGATATACTTAGAGGGTTTTGGGCTGACAAATAACCACAATTAAGATCATTGCGAGGCTAATCGCCGACAACATACGACGTAGTACGACATAGTTTCAAATTCAAGATGTTTGTGACTTCCCTTTCTTCCACCATCGTTATTTTTTGAATAATATTTAGCTGGTACCAAGTGAAAGAAACTGGCCTCGTCTACGGGGCTGACAAATAACCACAATTAACATCATTGCGAGGCTAATCGCCGACAACATACGACGTAGTACGACATAGTTTCAAATTCAAGATGTTTGTGACTTCCCTTTCTTCCACCATCGTTATTTTTTAAATAATATTTAGCTGGTACCAAGTGAAAGAAACTGGCCTCGTCTACGGGGCTGACAAATAACCACAATTAAGATCATTGCTAGGCTGATCGCCGACAACATACACGTATGTATGTAGTGAGAGTGCTATCGCTAAACCATATAAACATTAAAAGCCTTAACTCCATTGACAAACGGCATGAAATACATTAGACTTGACTGAATGTTAGCAATAACAAAAGATTTTGAATTGAAAATTTCGTAACTCACCTTTCCAAGCACAAGATAGATTCCTGCCGAATTTTCGTGGACGAGGACCTGTTTCACCCAACCAGCAACGAAGTATTTATAAGCCTCCAAGCTCTTGAAGTTTTTCATATTTTCGTGAGAATAGGCTGATTTAGTGTGGACAAGATAATTGTAAATATCTGCGTAGCAGATGTCAGGCAGACAGGGCGAAGACAGTGGGTCGAAAAACATCGATTTGGGCATCAAATATGGATCTGGCGACTGTATAGAACGAAGCTTTTCCTCATAACGCCTTTTATGCAACAGATCCAGTGAGTTTGCGGCATCAGAAAGCATCGGGTCTTCCATGAAATGCATTTTAAATTCCGCCATCAATTGAAAACAATGCTAATACAGAGTCAAAATGACGGACAAGTGGGCGGAACCATACAGCGAGCACGTGGTTTTGTGACGTAGGTGGGTAGGGTCTATATCCTCTGGTTGTCCTACGTCTCTGACCGTTCTTGGGGGTAATTTAGTTAGCTTTGTGTAGCGATCGCAAATGCTACTCAGTGACAGCCAACGAACACTTTTATTTTTTTTATTGATAACACATCTTACTTCTATAATTTATTTACACTTCCCCCTTACTAAAGTTGTTGTTCATATATATATATATATATATATATATAACAGAAACTGTAACAGTGGCAGTCAGATACCATTGTAATCCTTTTCAGGTCATTCATTGTCAGACAGAAGCAGTACGGCACAACGTTACGCTAAAAAAATAAGTTAAAAATATAAAAATGGCTTAACTCTTTGTCCTCTGAAAGACCATGCCAACCCAACATAATGTTTTATGCATATGAAATGTGAATGGATTCACCGAGCAGGTGTTAAAGTCCGCGCAAGTTGATTCAGTCTTCACATATTTTCCTCCCGAGTTTTTGGTTTCCGGAAACGTATGAAGAAAACATCCTTCATGTGTCGTAATGTCTAGAGTGTTTCTACAAGTTCAAAAAAAGAAATGCGTGATCGGCAAGTTTGTTTTTGAAAGATTACTGGGGGAAAGTAGCACAAATTACGTTGTGTCTATGCGAGGGCGGGTCTATAATGTCCCACTTCGGCTTTACTTCCGCTTTATGATGCGACGTCACGGTCTAAAAATAGCCTGACTGCGGTACGCCATTGATGTTTTCCCTTGGAGGGGGAGCCTGTCAAGTAAAAAAGGGTCTTCCTGTTCCCAGAGTAGGGCGCCAGGCCTAATGGTTAATATTTCAATGCAGTTGTGTTCAGGCTGGGATACGTCTCATACAAGCCAGATACTGTATGAAAAGACTGCACCCTGAATCAGGGAGTTATTAGTCATTTACTGGATTTGGCGTGTTGCCAAAAAATGGCCAACTTTGACGCCGTAGTTCCCTGTTCACTGGTCCATCCATTATACTTCATGGTCATTTGAGTGCTGGCTTCACAACGTATGAGACCTCTGATAGTTTGTATCATGCCATCCAGTGTATTTGTTGAGCTAAAAAAGAGCTAAACGAAATGTTTAAATAGAGTTTGACCAAAGTCTGAGTATGTTGATGAGTATGATGAGAATGTGTATTTTGCATAGCTATTTTGATTGGGAATGCCAGTTCTCTTTGCATTGTTGGTTAACTGTGTGAGAATAGGGGCTCATTAATACAGATTGAAGCGCTTTTATTTGTGTGAACATTATTTTTTTGGAGAGATAGGAAGATCATTTTTGTTGTGCTTTCACTAAATCATACTTATGTTTGTTGTGAAGGAGTTGCCAATAAACGGCGCGGTCCAATGAACGCCTGTGGCGAGTGCCTTTCTTTGCCCCTTAGCTCTCAATGTGCAAAAAAACGGCGTCATTGTAATCTGTTTGAGGCAATGCATGAGCGGGTCATTCCACGCATGCGTTAAATGCGTCAAATATTTTAATGTGATTACTGTATTGGCCCGAGTATAAGACGGCCCTGATTATAAGACGACCCCTTCTTTTAAAGACTTAAGTTTGAAAAAAGACTTTTTGAACACCAAATAAAATTTTATACAGAAAATAATTACAGTACATCTGAAACAAATGATTATAACAATATATTTGAGAGAAAAAGCATGTTATTTTGCCTCATTAAAATCTTAATATCTGAACATTTAAATATGTAAACTAAAGTGCAATCACATTCGTAAATGAATGGCTTCTGGTTTTTTGAAATGTACAGAGGGGCAAATAAGTATTTAGTCAACCACTAATTGTGCAAGTTCTCCCACTTGAAAATATTACAGAAGCCTGTAATTGTCAACATGGGTAAACCTCAACCATGAGAGACAGAATGTAAAAAAACAACCCAGAGAATCACAGTTTGATTTTTAAATAATTTATTTGCAAATCATGGTGGAAAATAAGTATTTGGTCAATACCAAAAGTTCATCTCAATACTTTGTTACGTACCCTTCGTTGGCAATAACGGAGGCCAAACGTTTTCTGTAACTCTTCACAAGCTTTTCACACAGTGTTGCTGGTATTTTGGCCCATTCCTCCATGCATATCTCTACTAGAGCAGTGATGTTTTAGGGCTGTCGTTGGGCAACATGGATTTTCAACTCCCTCCACAGATTTTCTATGGGGTTGAGATCTGGAGACTGGCTAGGCCACTCCAGGACCTTGAAACGCTTCTTACGGAGCCACTCCTTTGTTGCCCTGGCAGTGTGTTTGGGATCATTGTCATGCTGAAAGACCCAGCCACATCTCATCTTCAATGCCCTTGCTGATGGAAGGAGATTTTCACTCAAAATCTCTTGATACATCGCCCCATTCATTCTTTCCTCTACACAGATCAGTCGTCCTGGTACTTTTGGAGAAAAACAGCCCCAAAGCATGATGTTTCCACCCCCATGCTTCACAGTGGGTATGGTGTTCTTCGGATGCAATTCAGTATTCTTTCTCCTCCAAACACGAGAACCTGTGTTTCTACCAAACTGTTCTATTTTGGTTTCATCTGACCATAACACATTCTCCCAGTCCTCTTCTGGATCAATGCTCTCTCGCGAACCGCAGATGGGCCTAGATGTGTACTTTCTTCAGTAGGGGGACACGTCTGGCAGTGCAGGATTTGAGTCCCTGGCGGTGCATTGTGTTACTGATAGTCACCTTTGTTGCTGTGGTCCCAGCTCTCTGTAGGTCATTCACTAGGTTCCCCCGTGTGGTTCTGGGATTTTTGCTCACCGCTTGTTATCATTTTGACGCCACGGGGTGAGATCTTGCATGGAGCCCCAGATCGAGGGAGATTATCAGTGGTCTTGTATGTCTTCCATTTTCTAATAATTGCTCCCACAGTTGATTTCTTTACACCAAGCGTTTTACCTATTGCAGATTCAGTCTTCCCAGCCTGGTGCAGGTCTACAATTTTGTCTCTGGTGTCCTTCGACAGCTCTTTGGTCTTGGCCATAGAGGAGTTTGGACAGGTGTCTTTTATACCGATAATGAGTTAAAACAGGTGCCATTAACACAGGTAACGAGTGGAGCCTCGCTAGACCTCGTTAGAAGAAGTTAGACCTCTTTGACAGCCAGAAATCTTGCTTGTTTTTAGGTGACCAAATACTTATTTTCCACTTTAATTTGGAAATAAATTCTTTAAAAATCAAACAATGTGATTTTCTGTTTGTTTTTTGTTTTTTTTCCACATTCTGTCTCTCACAGTTGAGGTTTACCCATGTTGACAATTACAGGCCTCTCTAATTTTTTCAAGCAGGAGAGCTTGCACAATTGGTGGTTGACTAAAACTTATTTGCTCCACTGTAAATAAACCAATCTATTGTGATTAAACAACAAAATTGCAATAACTGCATTAACCATAAAAGTGAAGTCTAACTGTAGTCTTGAAAAAAATCTGAATGAGGAAAAACATTGCCATGAAATACTGCAAACTGGTTAAACTTGAGAGTAGATCAGATCTGTCATGACAGAACGTCGCTTCAATGTTATCTGGCGCCATCTAGCGTTGTGAATGGATATAATGTCTAGTCCGCGAATATAAGATGACGCCCACTTTTTCAGTCTTATTTCAACGCAAAAAACTCCGTCTTATATCCGGGCCAATACGGTAATTAAAAAAAATTACCGCCCGTTAACGCGATGAATTTGACAGCACTAATAAATTTGCTCCTGATAGGGGGC
Organism: Corythoichthys intestinalis; assembly: GCF_030265065.1. Taxonomy (NCBI): domain Eukaryota; kingdom Metazoa; phylum Chordata; class Actinopteri; order Syngnathiformes; family Syngnathidae; genus Corythoichthys; species Corythoichthys intestinalis. Next base: position 1,068,087 of record NC_080398.1, read on the forward strand.
GAACTTCACGGAGATTGCATACCTCAGTTAAAATTTTCCATCTTTGCTGCTTTTAAGACTTACCCATGGTCCTCTCATTTTGCAGTGGGTCCTCAGTGAGAATGGGCTCAGTCGCCTTAGAAGGTCGACCAACTCCAGCTTGGTTGACGGCCCGAACTCTGAACTGGTACCTGGCTCCTTCTTTAAGCCCGAACACCGGATAGCGACATTCTTTCTGAGGGTTCTCATTGCAGCGCACCCACTGACCCTGGCTGAGGTCACACCTGTAAAAAACACCGTTAAAGATTGATGACTCCCTGCAAACATAAACGAGCACATTACTTCCAGAGTTTCAATTTATAACATAATAGCGAGCCAGCACAACAAATTTAAAGCGGTAAACACCTCGCTAAGACCCGTAATAACCGCGGTGCTCAAACAAAGGGCCTCCCAAACACATTAAAAACTTATTTCCAAAGATAAATGTAGGTTCCAGATAAGGGAACTTCAATAACAATCTGTTGCCGCATTCGGGAAAACAAAGAGGGATGAGCGGAGTTTGCACTAACGATAAGGCTGTTGCTAGGGAACTGGGGAACTAAGTTGTCCTCTCGTACCCAGAAAACATTCATGTTTAGGAATTCAATCCGCCGCTCCAATTAAAACAGATAAATCACATACATACACAGTACCAGCATCATGCACAGATGAATGAGGTCATTTGCAGAATACTAAAACACAAGACGACAAATTACAAAGCGAGAGTGGATTAAGGCAAAACCAAAAGATGAACCTGACTGATTGGTGCACTGATACTGTTGGAGCGGCACCTGTTTCTTCAGCAGGAGTCTTTGATTCTGGTGTTCGCAGGATGTCGAAGGCTGATAAATATCACACCTCCCATTCATCACGGAAGAACGATAACACCTGCTGCCCGGCTGCCTGAACTTTTATCTGCCGCTAATCAATTTCCCCAAGAGTGAGATAAAGCAGCCACTTTGGTCTTTCTTTTATTACGAGGAATCTCAAGTAGAGCTGAAACGATTACACGAATAATTCGAGGAACTCGGTTTAAAAAATTGCTAGAGGAATGTTCTCCACCTCGAGGAATCGTTTAATTCATAAGCGGATTTTAAGGGGGGCCGAAAAGTGTCATTGTATGTAATTGACTTTCCTATATACACTCACCGGCCACTTTATTAGGTACACCTGTCCAACTGCTCGTTAACACTTACTTTCTAATCAGCCAATCACATGGCGGCAACTCGGTGCATTCAGGCATGTAGACATGGTTTAAGACAATCTCCTGCAGTTCAAACCGAGCATCAGTATGGGGAAGAAAGGTGATTTGAGTGACTTTGAAAGTGGCATAGTTGTTGGTACCAGAAGGGCTGATCTGAGTATTTCAGAAACTGCTGATCAACTGGGATTTTCACACACAACCATCTCTAGGGTTTACAGAGAATGGTCCGAAAAAGAAAAAATATCCAGTGAGCGGTAGTTCTGTGGGCGGAAATGCCTTGTTGATGCCAGAGGTCAGAGGAGAATGGCCAGACTGGTTCGAGCTGATAGAAAGGCAACAGTGACCCAAACGAAGGTAGGCTGAAGAGCATCTCTGAAAGCACAGTACGTCGAACTTTGAGGCAGATGGGCTACAGCAGCAAAAGACCACGCCGGGTGCCAGTCCTTTCAGCTAAGAACAGGAAACTGAGGCTACAATTTGCACAAGCTCATTGAAATTGGACAGTATAAGATTGGAAAAACGTTGCCTGGTCTGATGAGTCTCGATTCCTGCTGCGACATTCGGATGGTAGGGTCAGAATTTGGCGTCAACAACATGAAACCTTGGATCCATCCTGCCTTGTATCAACGGTTCAGGCTGGTGGTGGTGGTGTAATGGTGTGGGGAATATTTTCTTGCCACTCTTTGGGCCCCTTGGTGCCAATTGAGCAACATTGGAACGCCACATCCTACCTGAGTATTGTTGCTGACAATGTCCGTTCCTTTATGACCACAATTTACCCAACTTCTGATGGCTACTTTCAGCAGGATAATGCGCCATGTCATAAAGCTGGAATCATCTCAGACTGGTTTCTTGAATATGACAATGAGTTCACTGTACTCAAATGGCCTCCACAATCACCAGATCTCAGTCCAATAGAGCATCTTTGGGATGTAGTGGGACGGGAGATTCGCATCATGGAAGTGCAGCCGACAAATCTACACCAACTGTTTGATGCCATCATGTCAATATTGTGGCCGGTGAGTGTACTGTATATACACTCACCGGCCACTTTATCAGGTACACCATGCTAGTAACGGGTTGGACCCCCTTTTGCCTTCAGAACTGCCTCAATTCTTGGTGGCATAGATTCAATAAGGTGCTGGAAGCATTCCTCAGAGAGTTTGGTCCATATTGACATGATGGCATCACACAGTTGGTGCAGATTTGTTGGTTGCACATCCATGATGCGAATCTCCCGTTCCACCACATCCCAAAGATGCTCTATTGGATTGATTGCTCCTCTGTCTACCTTGGTTGTAATGGTTTGCTATTTGAGTCACTGTTGCCTTTCTATCAGCTCGAACCAGTCTGGCCATTCTCCTCTGACCTCTGGCATCAACAAGGCATTTTCGCCCACAGAACTGCCGCTCACTGGATATTTCTTCTTTTTCGGACCATTCTCTGTAAACCCTGGAGATGGTTGTGCGTGAAAATCCCAGTAGATCAGCAGTTTCTGAAATACTCAGACCAGCCCTTCTGGCACCAACAACCACGCCACGTTCAAAGTCACTCAAATCACCTTTCTTCCCCATACTGATGCTCGGTTTGAACTGCAGGAGATTGTCTTAAACCATGTCTACATGCCTAAATGCACTGAGTTGCCGCCATGCGATTGGCTGATTAGAAATTAAGTGTTAACGAGCAGTTGGACAGGTGTACCTTATAAAGTGGTCGGTGAGAGTATAGTTGTAATAAAACTGCAACAAAAATGAATGAAATGAACAAAATTATGTATTTTTATAATGGGTCAAAATTATTTTTTGAACAGATCATGTGACTAGCAACTTAGACGGCCATTTGCTTTGCATATAATCCCCCCCCCCCCCCCCCCCCCAAAAAAAATTTTTTTTAGGGGAGGACAATTTTATTTTTCAAATGATTTTTTTTCTTTAATTGATTTTTTTGTTGTTGTTGATTGAAACAACTTTTTGGGGGATTACATGATTTAGACCCAAATGTCCTACCCATAATATGGCCCAAACACAAAAAGGATGGCTTCAAAGAAAACTTTTTCGATGAAATTAAGTGTTCAAATGCAAATTTTTCAATCTCAAATATTTTTTTCGCATTCAAAAACTTTTTCCATGATTGAATTTTTTCATTATTATTATTATTTATTTATTTTTTTATTAAAGTGATTTTTCTTTTTGAAAATAGATTTTTTTGAAGCAACTTATTTTTTGATTGAATAATAAAGACAAAAATGTCCTAGCCAAAATGTGCCCCAAACACAAATCAACATTACTTCAATCAAAAAAAAAAACATCAACGACAAATAACTTTCATATGCATTTTTTTTTTTTAGTTATTTGAATTTCAAATTTATTTTTGGGAGAGCACGCTTGGGTTTTACGAGCAGGCGCCGTGTTGTGATTTAAATAAATCTTTATAAACCAACGAAATCCTGACATCATTACTTGAGATGTTGCAAGCGATGCTCAGTAGCGCTCTCACCACTTGGAAAAACAACAAATAGAAGCATATGGGTTGGCGCTGCGTATATTTTCTGGAAGCCGCAACCAGGACTGCTTGTGCATAAAAGTGACGATCCTGGAAGTGGCAACAGTTTTGACAGGCAGAAATATCTGGGGGGGGGGGGGGGGGGGGGGGGGGACTGATCGTGCGCCTCTTTGACTGGGGATACCACGCAGGTCACTTTTCAGGGTTAAATTTTCCTCTACGCATTTTCATATACAGTACTCAAGTTCGATCGGCATTGAGTTGGGAGGGGCCAGCTCAGCAGCTGGCTGATCGGAGACAACTCGGGAGACGAACTCTGTAAAAAACATTCATCTCCACCCCATCCGCGATGGGAGGACCCCAAATGGGCACCGAATTTGATTATATTATTGAGACATAGTTTGAAGGTTCAAAACTATATGTAAAACTATGGCCAAGAATGGTGTTCATTCGAGGACTCCACGGTGGAAGCCACTGCTGTCTAAAAAAAAAAAACAACAACATTGTTGCTCGTTTAATGTTCGCAAAAAGGCACTTGGACACTCCACAGAAGTTTTGGCTAAATATTTTGTGGACTGATGAAACCAAAAGTAAATTTTTTGGGAGTAACACACAACGTCATGTGTGGAGGAAAAAATGGGACAGCTCACCAACATCAACATCTCATCCCCACCGTGAAGCATGGAGGAGGGAGCATCATGATTTGGACTGTTATGCTACCACAGGGCCTGGACAACTTGCAATCATTAATGGAAGAATGAATTCAAGAGTTTATCAGAATGTTTTGCAGGAAGACCTGAGGCCGTCTGTCAGACAGTTGAGGCTTGATCGCACGTCTTCAGACAGCTCTTTTGACCGAGCCATGATACACATCAGACAATGCTTCTCATCAAGACAAGTCTTACCAGGTGTGTGTTTTATAGTGGGTAGGGCAGCTTTAAACCGCTCAGCCGCAGAGTCCTCCCATGAACACCATTCTTGGCCATGGTTTTACATATAGTTGATGTGTGCACATAGATCTCGGACTGTTTCTTTCTTTAACAGACACTCTAGGGTTCTTTTTTACCTCTCTGAGTATTCTGCGCTGAACTATTGGCGTCATCTTTAGTGGACGGCTATGATGCACATCATTTAAGTCTTCTCATCAAGACAATTCTTACCAAGTGTCTGTTTTATAGTGGACAGGGCAGCTTTAAACCACTCATCAGTGATTGGGCACACACCTGACTTAAATTGTTTGGTAAAAATTGGTTTCAATTGCTCTTTAAGTCTCCTTAGGCAAAGAGTTCACTTGATTGTTTGCATGCTATCCTCATTACAATATGAAAACCTATAAATGTTTGGGTGGTTTTAGGTAAAGTAGACAGTTTTTACATCTGTGTGATTTTGACAAAGATCAGATCACATTTGATGGTGATTTTATGCAGAAATGTGAGAAATTCCAAAAGGTTCTGATACTTTTTCATACCACTGTAATTTGCTGTTTGCATGCAGGCGGACCGACAGTTAACACTCAACATGATGGCTGCTGGCATTTGTACAAGTATATGGAACGGTTTTAAGATCAGGCGACAATGGGTGAGTTATATCTTTTGGAGTGTGAAAATGTCCTGAAATACACACTCAATGCATGAGCATTGTACACCCTGATTGTAATAAGCACAGACAGATGTCTCACTGCTCAATTTTTACATGTTGACCTTTGAAATGACATGCCACCAACCGCATGTTTTATATTGAGCATTTAGAGCCTAAAAACCCCAAGCAGTTTTCCACATTCATTCTAATTACCGCTCGATATAATAGCCCTCGATTGGTGATGATCCATCGGCACTTGGCGGCTGCCAGGTCAAGAAGACGTAGTCCTTGTTGACATCGGATACTTTGACCAGCAGGGGAGACGCAGGGCATCCAACTACTGGGGCTGAGGCATCTAAATTGTGGTAAACAAACACGATTGAACAAAACTGCAACAAATTGGGACACAATTTGTGTGGTTTTTGGTCTGAAAGCTGCTTTTAACACATTTTTGGGTACGGAATCCAATTCACCCGCACTCCTCGGCGCTGACGAGTTCGGGCCAATGTTTTTTCTGTATATTCTGGTAGCCGCCCTTTCTTTTTCCTCCTCAGGCAAAACTTTTTGTAGCTATTGCTCTGCCATCCTTGCAGTATTCGGCGAAAGCATTAGCATCGACCTCCGTCTTTCTAATGAACGGGAAGTGACGTACGCCGTAAAGCAGTCAGCACATTTGTATTTTTGTTTTTTTTTTGTGGGGGGGGGGCCTGTTGACCAGGGAAAGAACGGGAGGGGGTGGGGGAGTCAATAAGCTAAGTGATTGGGAGGGGTGGAGTGTACACAAATCAGCTCTGATCTAGAAACCAGTAATCGTGTGAATCCCTTGTGAGTGTAAGCCAGTTGGCAACCATCCCCACGCCGCCCCAACGCTAATCCCGGCCCCGGGAACCCCCACCTGAGCGCGCCCGATCACATCCAGCCGCGTGCGACCCTCAACAAACACGCAACAGCCACGCAGACGAGCGGACACGCTGCGCTGGCGCCACCCCAGGGCCACGGCCCCCCAAGCCAGCCCAGGGAGGAGGGGGGGGCAGGGGGTTTGAGTGGGGAGCCAGCGAAGCCCATCCCTCCTCCCGCAGCCCAGTAAAGGGGCCATCATCAACGCCCCGGGATCCGCCATATAACCATATAACACGGCCCTATTAACCGCCCTACAGGGATGGGAGGAGGGGACGCACCACGCCACCTCCACCCCCACCCGCCAACCCGGCCGACGAGCCACAGCCGCAGCCCCCAAACGTCACGGCATGCCACGGGACCCCCAACGGCACACCAAGCCCAGGGCAGGGCAGGGACCCCAGCCGGAGCAGGCGACACCCACTCGATACACCGGCGTCCAGCCAGTGACCTGTGACGGATAACCAGGCAGAGAAAAGAGGGAAAGGCCGAAGCAGGAGAATGCCGAGGAGCCGCCGCGGGGCAACGCGAGATCAGAGCCCCGACCTCCCCCCACTCCCGGAGTCGGCAGCCCAGGCAGAGGGGAGGCCACCACATAACCTGGTGCAATCAAAGAACAATGTTCCAGTGTTGTTAATCTTACTTTAAAAAAAGTAATTAATTACAGTTACAAATTACTCCTCCCCAAAAAAATATTTGAGTTAGCAACTCAGTTACCTGAATGTTTGAGTAATTAGCTTCTTAGCAAAGTAACTGGTGTTACCTTTCATGTTTTTTTTTCATAAAAAAAAAAAAAAGTAACTTTTGCTATGTTTGAAAGTCATTTAATGTTGTGAAGCAACCGTTACAGTTGTTAAAATTGCTCCCGTTTTTGCATTAGTTCCCTTCTGTTTAAATTTAGATTTAAAACTGTTTCATCATTTAAAGATAGATTCAAGTCAAGATTTTGCCGACTTAGGAGTATTTTGGATAAAACGTTGCTTAAGGTTCGCTAGGAAGGGTCACTACAACAGAGCCTTTCTCAGAAGTCTACAGCTTTAAGATGGCGGCTGCTCACTAACGCCACCGAGTCTGTCATTTCGCATCTAGTTCTATGTGCATGTGATATCTAGCTTAGCATTAAGTGGGCGTTGATTGTAGGCTGTCGGCTTCAGTCAGGAAATATTGGTGCCACCTCGCCTAGCATCGCGTTTGCAACAGCGTCACAACACTCTTCACTGCTTTCCACTTGCGCTCTTCTCTCTCCGTGTCTCTGACTTTTCTCGTGTCATTCAACCAATGTAGTAACGCATAGTAACGCACATTGTCTCGTTGCCGAGACGGTGACAAAATCTGAACGGAGAAAAAAACAATGCACGAAAAACGTACAGTTTTTGAACGTACGGCGTACACATTTAAAAATCAGTGCTTACTTGTACAAATTACGCCGAAACCGTAAAACTTAACAGGTATGTAAATCGGCAGCGCTGTCATGCTCATTAATGTTCCTCTTGGCTTCTAATTGAAAGGGCTGAACAGATGACATGTTTATGTCGCTGGAACCATAGTCTGGAAGCCCGGCAGCGTAACCCAGTGACGTCACCGCCCATCGATGTCAACAACAATGGCGACCTACCAGTTAAAATAATTTTACAAATTGTATAAAAACGAAAACATCATGAGGGGTTTCAATATGAAATTATTTAAACTCATAATAAGGTTTGACTTTTAAGGACTACAAGTCTTTTTATCCATGGTTCCCTTTAAAGACACCACGTGATTGAACAGGTTGGTGTGATCATAGAACAGCAAGCTTGAGTCCAATTGGTATAATGGAGTCATGTGATGTCGAGTCGAGTGAAAACTCTTGTGAACTCCAGTAAGCAAGGCCTCTCTTCAAGATCTCATATACTAGGCCTGAAAGCTTAGTTGTATTTAAGTATTATTTATCTAAAGTTATATCTGTTCAAGAGTTCATAAAAAACAATCGGGGTTCAACGAATATTTAATCTTATTGTAGTAGTTATATTGTTGTTTTTAGTATTAGTATGGCACAAAATAGCCATTAGTGTGAAGCTAGCGCTAATAGCTAATAGTGGCTAACCGCTACGCTAGCGTCTAGCAGTTGTACTTACTATAAGTACATTGTGAATGAGAAATGTAAATGTTTAATCAATATGTTCAGTTGTTTTACTACAAATACGTATGTGATTGTAATTTCCACATTGTATAGTTGGAGTTGGCTGTACAGTTACACAATACATGATGAAAATACTGAGTAATGCTAGTATTAAGATAAATTGAACAGAATGGAACAGAAAGAGTGATTATACATTCTACACTGTGTAGTTTTTTTTTTTCTTTTCTTTTCTTGGATTGGAAAAGGATCTTGGATTCTGAATCCAGTGTGGTTCAGTGGCGAGCCAAAACCCAGGACGACAGTGGACAGGACTAGAGATGTCCCGATCCGATATTTGGATCAGATCGGACGCCGATATGGGCAAAAAAATGCGCATCGGTATCGGATCGGCCGACACAGAAAAATTCCGATCCAGACTTCCGATCCAGTTTTTTTTTTTTTAAATCCGGTCCGGGTTTTCTAGCGCACTGATATACATAATCCATTCCAGTATTTGCTTCGGTTTCCCTAAAATCCAGTCCGCATTTTACGGCACTCCTTCAACACACTACATTACCGTCTCCCGAGTCCCAATTTACCGAGAGATTTTATCGGTAAAAATGTCAGCTGTGTGGGATCATTTCACCTTAAAGGACGACAAAGACGAGGCAGAGTGCAACATATGCCACAGTAAAGTCAAGCGTGGTGGTAAAGCTGTAAGAAGTTTTAATACAACCAACCTAATCAAGCATTTAGCGACATACCACCACAAACAATATAAGGAGTATGTTAAGAAAACCGAAGACAAAAAGAAAGGTCCTACGCAACTAACACTGGCAGAAACGTTTGCTAGGCATGACAAACTGGCACTTGACAGTCCCAAAGCCCAGGGAATAACAAGAGTCATTGCCGAAGAATTCATTCTGGATGACGAGCCATTATCTCTCGTGAGTAAAGACGCACCATCCAACACTTTTATGCTGCATTCCAGAGAAGTGGGAAATCGGATTTATCCCACTCGGATGGTACCAGTTCCGACCTCAAAGCGTTCCAAGCAAATGTAAGCAACAAAGATGGCTGATCGCGACGAGGTGTTTTTTATTTTGGCCATCCAAAGACATTTTGACCTCCAGCGAACCTGCCTTCCTATAAGCGATCAAATAGTAGAGGAAAAACGACGGCTGAGTTATTGCCCACACTGTTAACTGCCTTTTTTTAGTTACATCCTTTGCTGATCGTCAATATAAAAACATAGCACAACAAAGATAATTCACTTAATGAGAAAAAAATACATGGCGTCTCAAATGAACTTGATTTACTTCATTATTGTGTTATCATTATCCCAAATTCAGATATCGTACAATACCAAACAACACAAATAATGTTCAAAGCTATAAGAAATTTATTACCTCAGAATATTCAACAGTTGTTTACAAACTACGAAAAAATTTACGGGGATATTGGGACTTCAAAGAACCCAGATTTCGGACGACAAGGAAAAGTTTTTGCATATCAGTATGTGGGGTGAGACTACTGAAGAAATTTTGTGTGGATTTAAAACAATGTATACATATTGGACAATTTAGGAAACTGTATAAAGTAGGGCTGTCAAACGATTAAAATTTTTAATCGAGTTAATTACAGCTTAAAAATTAATTAATCGTAATTAATCGCAATTAATCGCAATTCAAACCATCTATAAAATATGCCATATTTTTCTGTAAATTATTGTTGGAATGAAAAGATAAGACAAGATGGATATATACATTCAACATACGGTACATAAGGACTGTATTTGTTTATTATAACAATAAATCAACAAGATGGCATTAACATTATTAACATTCTGTTAAAGTGATCCATGGATAGAAAGACTTGTAGTTCTTAAAAGATGAATATTAGTACAAGTTATAGAAATGTTATATTAAAACGCCTCTTAATATTTTCATTTTAATAAAATTTGTAAAATTTTCAATCAAAAAAATAAACTAGTAGCCCTATTCTGTCCTCAATCTGTGTGAGTACACAAATTGACAGATAGCGAACATAAGTTCCAAAAAGAAATCAGACGGTGTGGCAAAGTTGCATGGGCTTTACTGAAGTCATCTCTTTTTGACAGGAGCACGTTTCTTGTATTTTTGTAAAACTGAAAATAACAAGGCAATGTGTCAGTAACTTGCATAAATCACAAAATAACAAACTGTACACACACGTGTCCATTTGAGCAGTAGCACTAGCCAATTAGCTCACAAGCATCTAACAATGTAACTGCATTTCACCATATATGTGAACAAATTCAAATACACATCATCAATAACTATCTAATGCTCATGAATATAAACAAAGGAGGAATATAACTCACAAGCGATGCATGTATTAGACACAAACAGTGTGATGGGGCTATGAGAACTGCCACTGAATACTGGATGCGGACATTAGCTGGTCTGAATAGCACTGTCTATTAGTGTGAGTTCGCGTCGACATATAATCACGTCAGAAAAGCGCGCCGAAACCCAAATAATCAGCTGCACTGAATCGCCAGCAGAGGGCGACATTACGCCACATAACATATGCAAGTCACACCCAAGCGCCAGCAGAAGGCGGAAAAACTCCATAAAACACAATTAACAAGTTGGCCTTTCACTGTACTGACATTTAAATCTGTCTGAGCGGGCCTAGTGCGTTAATTGCGTCAAATATTTTAACGTGATTAATTAAAAAAATTAATTGACGCCCGTTAACGCGATAATTTTGACAGCCCTAGTATAAAGATATGATTTTCAAAAAATATAAGGATGATGGAATTATGGATAACAACTAGGGTGTTGTGGTTATTGGGATATGGGACGTTGCTTTCATTTATTTATTTATCTATGTTTTCTGGGCTGTTTAATGGACTGGGCTTTTGCAACATTTGTGTATAGGTCATATGCAGGGTTATATGGTGAGATTGTATATACAAGAATGTATATATTTAAATGTAAGGAACTGAACATATATGTCAGGACTTAAGGACAAGGGGTGGGAGTAAATAAGTTTTTACTTCTTCTCACTCCTTTTCGAATACTCATATTTTGTTTTTTTTTTCCATTTTTTTTTCATTATTGTCACCGATTATCGGTACCTATGTATTAAGTATTCGAAATAAACGCGTTCAGTCAATCATTCAATACATTTTCTTGAGCGCCATTTTGTCCAGTGACGTCAGATTGAAACAACTGGAAGTCGGGGTAGTTATTTTTTCTCCGACTTCGCGACTTGGACCTCCTAGTTCGAGTAGCGTTCCAATGATATTTTCCTAGTCGGAGGCCGGGAAAGTCCGACATCATCTTTGTTGTGCTATGTTTTTATATTGACGATCAGCAAAGGATGTAACTAAAAAAAGGCAGTTTGCAGTGTGGGCTATAACGCAGCCGTCGTTTTTCCTCTACTATTTGATCGCTTATAGGAAGGCAGGTTTGCTGGAGGTCAAAATGTCTTGTTTTCCTCTACTATTTGACCGCTTATAGGAAGGCAGGTTCGCTGGGGGTCAAAATGTCTTTGGATGGCCAAAATAAAAAACGCCTCGTCGCGATCAGCCATCATTGTTGTTTACATTTGCTTGGAACGCTTTGAGGTCGGAACTGGTACCATTCGAGAGGGATAAATCCGACTTCCCACTTCTCTGGAATGCAGCATAAACGTCATGCTTGTCTAATAGATATCATATGTATATAGAACTAGATGCAAAATGACAGACTCGACGCCGTTAGCAACACATGCATTGAAAACTACGTGCGTTAGTGAACAGCCGCCATCTTAAAGCAGGAGACTTCCCTTGTAGGCTGTTGTAGTGAACCTTCCAAGCGAACCTAATTAACTTTTTATCTAAAATACTCCTAAATCGGCAAAATCTTGACTTGAATCTATCTTTCACAACAGTTTTAAAACTTTCACATGTCAAAAGTAGACAGAAGGGAAATTATGGAATAACGGGAGCAATTTTAACAACTTTAACAGTTGATTCGCAAAATTAAATGAATTGAATGTAGTTTAAAGCTGCTGATAGAGAATGGGGACTTGAGTATTTTATTTACTGTTTTAAAATGTTAACTTGATACTGAAATGGTTGTTTAATTAAACCTGAGAGGCTTTTTATACAATTTTTGTAACATTAAAAGCATATAATAGCTTGGGAAGTTTGTGGGATTTTCCACCGACAGTTTACAATATTATTTGCACGTTTTACTGACTGACTATGCCATTTCTGTTGGTTATTTAGAATGTTTTGTGTTTGTCACTGAATAAACAGGTCAGTTTCTTGTTACCAACCATCTTGTGTTATTCAAACTCACCTAATTCAGCTGGCTAGTTGTTATCAAGAGTACTAAAACCCTTTTCAACATGAGTCTGACAACTAAGTAAGGAGGCTAAATAACTTTAAACTTTAATACATGCTCAGATAGGCCGGTATCGGTATCGGCCAGTATCGGTATCGGATCGGAAGTGCAAAACAATATCGGTATCGGATCGGAAGTGCAAAAACCTGGATCGGGACATCCCTAGACAGGACAGTTCCATGGTGTGGCCAGCTGTGGAATCTGCCTGAAGATCAACTACAGAGACTTGATACTACGCAATCACTCAGATAAGACATTACAAACTACCCGGGTAGTAGTAGTAGTAGGAGTAGTAACAGAAAAGACAATAATTCTTTTCATCCGCACACACACAAAGGGGGATTTATTTTTTATTTTATTTAAAGAGCTCTATTTTGTTTCTATAGTTTTTTTCATTCTTGTTGTAATTAATGTTCTTGCTGTTCACCTTCCTGTGTTTAAATTTTTGGGTTAACCCTTTAACACCGAACGTGTCGGCAGCGACGCGTTTACGCATATCGTCTTTGAAGCTTCGTCACGCTGTAATTATATCACCCGCGTGCCGCTGATTGGTCTCGTTTGAAAGTGTGGAAGTTGATGTCCACACCAGTTTTTATTTGAAGTCAATCGGCCAAGAAAAACGGGAGATAATGTCATTTGAGTTTTATAGTTTTATTGCACTCATAAATATGCATTAAAACGCTGCATGGACCATGTATCCATCCCCATATTTCCATCATTTCTTGTCCTTTTTCAAAATCGAAAGCAGCACAGAAGACTACAAATCCCAAGAGCCGTTGTGATGTCAAGAAGGACGAACCGAATGTGATCATTTTTAATAAATTTTCGAGCGAGGCGCTAACTATTGAAAGGGAGGCATGCGAAGCAAGCAACGGCCGGTGTTGTGCCGAGAAATAGCCGCCCCGCGCGAGCGACTTTGAAACGTGCAGAATGAATCTAAAACTACATTTAGCGCAAGCTAATGCATTATTCCATAACTCAAGGAAGAAGATGAGCCGTATTTGTCGTTGTTTTCTTGGGAGGAGTCGGCGTCTCGGCGAGTAGAAGTGACAGCAGCGCGCAAACGGCGAAAGAGTAGGCTGTGTGACGTTGTGTGTCACGCCGCTCCGTGACCTGTTCAAGAAGAAGCTTTATTGAGTGCGCAAGAAAAAAGAAAAAAAACTTTATTGGGTCGCATGCCTGAAAATTTTGAATTGAACTGAACTACTTGTCAATATTTTTTAAAATACTTTTTTTCAATGTTTATATATATATTTTCTTCACTATAATCTTTTAAATTTTTATGTAGATGTGTGCTGGAGAAGCTTGATTGCATGTACGTATATACTTTTGATAAGGTGATGGGTACAACACCTAACTTTTTGCACTTTTTGTGTTAGATGATATATACAATTTTTTTCTCTCACTATTTTGCACAGTATATAACCTGTTTTGGCCATAGTATGTGTAAAGGCCAAAAACGCCTATGACCATACCTGATGTTTGTGTTGAATAGTCAAACATAAAACTATTCAATCTTATTTTTTTCTATTGAATGTTTATCCTAACAAGTTGAATAAATATTATCCAGCTTCAAAACGGTTGGTCGAGCATGTTTGGTTCTCAATGGGACATCAACATTACACATTTTGAAAAAAAGATTTTGGGATTTTTTTGTCTTTTTGGGTCCAAAATGTGGATTATAATTGGTCAGTGAAGAAAATAACAGTTTAGACATGAAGTTCAAGGTGTCCTGAAAAAAGGGACCCAACTTGGCCATTGTAAACAATTTTTTCTTTGAAATATAAAGGCAACATCAAATGCATGCAAATTCGGCCAAAATAGGCTTAGGTGTTAAAGGGTTAAAGTATCCTAAAATTGAAAGTTCCAGTTCTCCGAACCTAGACGAATGTTAGCATCAGTGGCTTGAAGTTTTTAACACCACTCAGGGCGCTACATCTAATATGTAGAATAAGAATAAGAGGAAAAATCTACTAAATAACTCAAAGTGCAGTAGCAAAGTAAGAGTAGCGTTTCTTCTTCACAAATCTACTCAAGTAGAACGTAAGGCTTAGTAAAACTACTCTTAGAAGTACATTTCTCTGAAAAAGTTACTGAAGTAAATGTTACGGAGTAAATGTAACACATTACTACTAGAGGTGTGCAAAATTTCCGATTCTTAGATTATTCGCGATTCGGCCGTGGAAGACTCGAGAACGATTCACAAACATCCAAATTCCGATTATTGAATTACACCACGTAAAGCGGAAATAAAACGCAGTCAGCGTGGTCTTCAGGACGCAATGAGAAACGGACCGAGAGTAAATATCATGTGCAGCTAATGCCGCTAGGTTAAAAAAAAAAAAACAATAATATCTGACTGCGGCCGTCAGGTGCTACAAACAGCGCCCGGTTGCTAGTTGCTACAAACATACGGCAACACACGGCTATGGTAGATATCACATATATCTAGACTAGATGTGAAATGACAGACTTTCCCGTGCTAGTAAACAGGCACCATCTTAAAGCAGTAGACTTCTCTAGAAGGCTCTGTTTTAACGAACCTAATTACTTTTTATCTAAAATACCCCTAAATCGGCAAAATCTTGACTTGAATCTATCTTTAAATGATGAAACAGTTTTAAAACTTTCACATGTCGAAAGTAGACATGAGGGAAATCATGGAATAACAGGCGCAATTTTAACAACTTTAACGGTTGATTCACAACATTAAATGCCTTCCAAACATAGCAAAGGTTACTATGTTTTTGTTTAGTTTTTTGAAAAAATGGGGGGGAAAAAACATGAAAGGTAACACTAGTTACTTACTCAATACTCAATTTACTCACATCATTAAATTAATTGAATGTAGTTTAAAGCTGCCGATACAGAATGGGGACTTGAGTATTTTATTTACTGTTTTAAACCGGTAACTTGATACTAAAATAGTAGTTTGGCTTATTTAGCCTGAGAGGATTTTTGAACAATTTTGCAACAAATATACAAAACATAAAAAAAAAAAAAAATTAAATGGGGGGAGGGTGGCACCAATAATCGATTTATAATCGAATCGGAGTCTCTGAATCGTAATCGAATCGTTAGGTGCCCAAAGATTCCCACCTCTAGTTACTACCCACCTCCGGTTTTGGATTTGTTAAAAACAGCTGTCAGACCTAAAACAAAAAACATTGTGTTCCCCTGTGTAATATTCAAATACAAGGGAAAGTTTTGCTAGCTTAAGGCATATAACTGACGGAAGATGATTTAAATGGCAATTCAAGTTACTTTGCACAGCTGGTAGACTGGACGAGAGAAAAAAATATATTAATTATATCTCGTTTATGCAAAGCAGACTGAAGTAATGTAATCTGACTTGCTTCAAAACCTTGTCTCGGGGCATGGAGGGATCATAATTTGCCTCTCCCCCAATAAAAATCCATCCAACACATCTTCCCGTTTATTTTCCTCGGGCTCCCATGTTTGTTTTTGTTCTCACGAACCTTCTATTTGTAATGCAAATGTGACTGCTGAATGGAGGCACTTGGTTCAGATTGACTAATTAGTACCTCCAGCTCTCGCAAAAAGCAGACTTGGTAAGAAGAGCGACAGAGAGATTGGAGCCCAGACACATTTTCAGTCGTTTGAGGCCTCATTTGGGAGCTGTTCCTTGTGCTTTTGTCACCAGTTACTTTGCTCTTCGGAAATAATGTCAAAGGTACGAGATGTTCTCTTGTATGAAAAGAGTTCTGACGTGAGCTCTGCTATGATTGGATTATTTGCCCAAGTACAAGGCTGTGGAAAAAGACACGTATTGTTTAACGGGGAAGAAAAAAAAAAAACTTAACAAGTCTGACTGATGCTTCAATTCCACCATCTGAATGAATGTGCTAGCTGGAAATTAAAGCAAAACCAAACACTGCCATAAAAACAAACTATTTGGGAGTGTGAAACACAATTTGCGAGAGAAAAGCAATGGTACACCGTGATATTTTGCATGCAAACACATATTTCAGAATACATTGCGGTAGGTAGAGTGTGTGGAAAAGTGTTCCGACAATGATCTAATGCAATCTGACAGCTATTTGGCCTCACTGGAGACAGCAGAGGAGTTCACACAATATGGCCGCCTCCACCTTTAAAACAGTCACTACTCATTCAGGAGCGCATTTGGGGAAAAAAACTGGCAGTGATTTAGTTTTCATGGCTCGATCGTTATCAAACGGTGACCTTCACAAAGTGCCGCGTTGTTGGGTTTTTATTCTGGGCATGGCCGTAGTATCAAGATTATGATATGATGCAAAGATAATCAAACTTCAACCACAGTTTAAAGGGAGAGACAACCTTTATTCTGTGCATCCCAGCATAAGCAATCGTGTTTAGTGTATGGAAAAAAGACACGGAATTTCATTATTTTGATGTGTAGTAGTGGAGAAAAGGGTTAATAAAAGCCAGTATTACAGTAAGTGGTCGCCCAAAATCGGGGCAGACAGTTTGTCAAATCCAGTACTATTTTAGCCAATCAAATGCAAGCATCCCAGATTGTCTGTCATTCCCTTTTTTTTTTTCATCTTCTTTTTTTAAAAACCTGTCCTGTTCAGCTGCTTGACACGGAGAACGGGAATCTGAGGCTAGGTTCATACTGCAGGTCTTAATGCACAATTCCAATTTTTTTGATAGCTGTATTTTTTTGGGCGTGCCCGTTCAGACTGCATTTTTCCATTGAGCGCGTTCAAGTACAGTGGGGCAAATAAGTATTTAGTCAACCACTAATTGTGCAAGTTCTCCCACTTGAAAATATTAGAGAGGCCTGTAATTGTCAACATGGGTAAACCTTAACCATGAGACAGAATATGGGAAAAAAAAAACAGAAAATCACATTGTTTGATTTTTAAAGAATTTATTTGCAAATGATGGTGGAAAATAAGTATTTGGTCAAAACCAAAAGTTCATCTCAATACTTCGTTATGTACCCTTTGTTGGCAATAACGGAGGCCAAACGTTTTCTGTAACTCTTCACAAGCTTTTCACACACTGTTGCTGGTATTTTGGCCCATTGCTCCATGCAGATCTCCTCTAGAGCAGTGATGTCTTGGGGCTGTTGTTGGGCAACACGGACTTTCAACTCCCTCCACAGATTTCCGAATAATACTGCACGCCCCACTTTTCAGTTGAGATCTGGATACTGGCTAGGCCACTCCAGGACCTTGAAATGATTCTTACGAAGCCACTTCTTTGTTGCCCTGGCTGTGTGTTTGGGATCATTGTCATGCTGAAAGACCCAGCCACGTCTCATCTTCAATGCCCTTGCTGATGGTAGGAGATTTTCACTCAAAATCTCTCGATACATGGGCCCATTCATTCTTTTCTTTACACAGATCAGTCGTCCAGGTCCCTTTGCAGAAAAACAGCCCCAAAGCATGATGTTTCCACCTCCATGCTTCACAGTGGGTATGGTGTTCTTCGGATGCAATTGAGTATTCTTTCCCCTCCAAACACGAGAACCTGTGCTTCTACCAAAAAGTTCTATTTTGGTTTCATCTGACCATAACACATTCTCCCAGTCCTCTTCTGGATCATCCAAATGCTCTCTAGCAGTCTCGCCTGGACGAGTACTGGCTTCAGCAGGGGGACACGTCTGGCAGTGCAGGATTTGAGTCCCTGGCGGCGCATTGTGTTACTGATAGTAGCCTTTGTTACTGTGGTCCCAGCTCTCTGTAGGTCATTCACTACATCCCCTTGGGTGGTTCTGGGATTTTTGCGCACAGTTCTTGTTATCATTTTGACACCACGGGGTGAGATCTTGCATGGAGCCCCAGATTGAGGGAGATTATTAGTGGTCTTGTATGTCTTCCATTTTCTAATAATTGCTCCCACAGTTGATTTCTTTACACCAAGCGAAGAGTGGAAAGTTACAGAAAACATTTGGCCTCCGTTATTGCCAACAAAGGGTACATAGCAAAGTATTGAGATGAACTTTTGGTATTGACCAAATACTTATTTTCCACCATGATTTGCAAATAAATTCTTTAAAAATCAAACAATGTGATTTTCTGTTTTTTTTTTCCCCACATTCTGTCTCTCATGGTTGAGGTTTACCCATGTTGACAATTACAGGCCTCACTAATCTTTTCAAGTAGGAGAACTTGCACAATTTGTGGTTGACTAAATACTTATTTTCCCCACTGTACATTTTTTTTCATGAAGTGACGATGACGAGGTAAAAACGTGACCTGGGTGACTGGAACATAACAAGACGAATGCCAGTTTTCGTCTGCCGAAACGACCACGAGACAAAAATGCGACATCATTTCTGTTATATGTTCACAATGTGTGACATTTTCGTATTGTACGTGAAGTATGTCACCTTGCATTGTGGCGGTGAATTGGACATCTAGCACTGTCAATGTCAGCCAAATAGTTAAAAGAGTTCCTTACCTTCGACGTAGACATAGGCACTAGATTCCAAAACTCCATCGCAGGTCTTCAAACGGACTGTGTAAACTCCTTCATGCTCCTTGTATACAGCGCTTAGTGTAATAGAAGCTGTGTTTTCAGTAGTCTTTATGTCGACGTCGCAAGATTGGAGGAGCTGTCTCCCTGAAACGACAAACAAAACTAATGCTGTGGTCGCTATAAAAAGAGTATGGCTTAGTCTGGGACTCTACCATCTCTGAACCAGGTGACATCCCACTGGAAGGGCAGCAGTGGAGAAGTGAAGGAACAGTTCAATGTCAGACTCTCGCCTTCTGTTACCCACGTTGGTGGAAAGGTGGTAGCAAAGCTAGCTTGCTGCGAAGCTACAAAAAATAGATGTAAAAAATACAAAAATCAAATTTGTTTGGATTTTGTAGGATTAGGTCTAGAAGAATTCCTGATAACACATATAGGAGGGATACAACTATTTTCAGAGTTGGGTAGTAATGCCTTTCATTTACTTGAGTAACTGCTTGAGAAAAATGTACTTCTTAGTGTGGTTTTACCACACAATACTTTTTATTTCGCGTAAGTCGCCCTCTAGTGTTTGGCCGCCATTTCTGGGGTGTTTGCCACTTATAGCAGCTCAGTGTCAGTTAATGTAAACAGTAACATTAGCTGCTGTTGACTGTGACGTCTTTGGACACCTTTTCTACAGTGTACACCTGCTGAGCCAGAAGAGGACCCTACAAGCAAGTTCATTCGGCATAATATGTGGCTAAAAGCTGGCAAACGACGAGGCAACAAAAGCAAATGCACTGAGAGAACCATGCCATTTGGTGAACCATACTGCTAAAGCCAAGAAACTAAAGATCACCCGATCGATCACGTCATTTTCAAAGTATCGGAATCGGCAGAAAAAAATATCGGACATGCCTTTTTTTAATATATATATATATATATATATATATATATATATATATATATATATATATATATATATATATATATACATTTTAATTTAATCGTTTTCTAATTGTATTTAACGTACAGACAAAATGTCTTACACTCATCCAGAGTCTTTAGTTTTGGCTTAAAACAGGGCTATCAAATTTATCGCGTTAACAGCGGTAATTAATTTTTTCTAAATTAATCACAAAATATTTAATGCAATTAACGCATGTGCTACACGACCCACTCACGCATTGTCGTGTTCAATCTATAATGGCGCCGCTTTACCTATATATAGAGCTAAAAGGCAGCGTAAAATGAGTAGAGTGAATTTTGGCAGCCTTTGGAGCCATTTTTTTAATTGGCTAAAGCCTTACAATTCCTCTCTCAACTATTAGAAATATTGTGGGAAGCACTGTGGGGAAGAAAGGTAGTAGTTGATCTTTTTCTTAACACCCTATGTTATTTCCCAACGCAGAGAAGATATATCAATTGGTGCCACTACGCACAGTCATGGTTGCACTTCCCATCATGCATTTGGGCAGAACAGTTAAATGGCTACAGTGTCATTTACTGAAAGCTCAACAAATACACTAGATGGCAACATTTAGTCACAATATACAAAGTCACATTTATCCTTTAAGAATTACAAGTCTTTCTATCAGTGGATCCCTCTCACAGAAAGAATGTTAATAATGTAAATGCCATCTTGAGCATTTATTGTCATAATAAACAAATACAGTACTTATGTTGAATGTATATATTCTTCCGAGTTTTATTATTTTTATTCTTAATGCATTGCCAAGATGTATATGATCGGGAAAAATTATCGGGAATGATTGGAATTGAATCGGGAGCAAAAAAAAAAAGCAATCAGATCGGGAAATATCGGGATTGGCAGATACTCAAACTAAAACGATCGGGATTGGATCGGGAGAAAAAAACATGATCGGAACAACCCTACAGGAAACCTTTCACCATTGAAGAACTCATTAGAAGAACTCATTATGCCAAGTTCTAGGAGAGGCTGCTGTTAAATAACAGTTGATTCAGCGTATGGTGAGCAGTGTTGTTAATAACGGCGATAGAGTATATCGGTGTTACTGACGGCGTTATTTCTTTTCAGTAGTGAGTAATCTAATTACTTTCCTCATCTTTGCAATGCAGTTACCGTTACTGAGGATGTAAAGGTGTGCATTACTAGGCGTTACTACGTTGGTTGAATGACGCGAGAAAAGTGAGAGACACGGCCTCATGGAGAAGGCAGAGTGGAAGTGGGGAGGAGGAAAGGGAGTTGTGACGCAATTGCAAACGCGATGCTAGGTGGAGAGGTCAGGAAGGATGTTTAGTTATACTGTTTCGTCGCTTAGCAGGCAGGCATAGCACTCTCAGTTGCACTGTATTGTAGCCTACATGGGACAATAGATGGAAATTGTTTATATTGTGTCACATCACATTACGGTCTGTTAAATTTAACTGTCCATCTCAAATTAAATAATTTGAAAATTTACATTGTCATTGCTTGCAACGCGTTAAAGTACTGCGTATGTTGTCATGACAAGCCGGTGGCAGGGTGGGGTGGGGGGGCTCTATAATGGTCTCTTGTCCCCAGGCACCTTCAAGTCTGTTGGCAGCCGTGGTACAGTATAATGATAATAGTTAATATAGATCAAGGGTGTGCAAACTATTCCACAAAGGGCCGCAGTGGCTGCGGGTTTTCATTGCAACCCATCAAGATGACACTTTTTCACCAATCACCAATCAGTTGTAGCGAAGACCAGGACCAATACTGCGGCCCTTGAGAACCGGTTTGCCCACCCCTGATATAGATGAAATTGTGCTGAGAAAAAAATATACCAATATTTTATTTTTTAAAAAATCAGACGTTGTAAGGAGTTACTCACAATGTTACTCATCACTTGAGTATTCTTTCCAACGAATACTTTTTTTCTTTGTTTAGTAGTAACGCTACTTTTACTTGAGTAAAATTTTTGGCTACTCTACTTATCTATGACTATTTTTTTAATAAACTGTGGTGTCTGTATCACAGATTAGAGATTTTGGAATTTCCATTTTTCTGCTACACTGCCTATGAAATACAGAAACACAAAAACAGGGAACAGATGAACAAGGCATTTCCTCAAGGAATGCACTATGCAAAAAAACCAAAGATGTGACAGCTCATGGATAGTGAACAATTCCTGACAAGCTATTACTTCAGCTAGAACTTGTCAAAAGCACTGAAGCGACACAATCCCACAAAAAAAAATGAAGCTACGGGTGCTGTGAGGTCTTGTCAAAGCTCCCTCACAAGGATGAATCTGAGAAAATGTGGCATAATTTATTTGTGTGCTAGACTATCACAAAGATGCACGCTGTTTTAATAATAATCTCCCCAGTCGGATCCTTTCTTGCCATCATTCAAAGGATCGACCTTTCCTCCCCGCAAGGATAAATGTGCCGCCGTTGCGCTTTTGTTGATTGAGTGAATCGCCTTTGCAAGCCGTGATTGTTTCCATATGAGATACTAAAGTATAAGTAACGTTATTCCGTACAAGCTGACAAAGCGCTATTCAAATCTCCATATCTAAGGGTCGTTTATCTGTCACAGTGATGTTGACGTACTGCATAGCAAGTAACAGGAAAGGTATTGATGTCAACCGTACGAATGAATTGGGAATACTTTGGCAGTTTCGGCGCACCAAAGCAAACACTTTAGTAAGATACGATAGGAGAGCGACCCAGCGCATACAGCAGTGCAAATATCAATGAATCATTCTGAACACACTGCTCTGTTCTTTGGTCTGTTTAGTTAAGGCCTGTTTTTTTGTTTTCACATGTCAAGAATCTGAGCTACCATATTGACAATCAGAGTTTAGCTACAGTGGGGAGAACAAGTATTTGATACACCCCACTGTATATAGTAGTTTGAAAAAGTATCAGAACCTTTTAGAATTTCTCATATTTCTGCATAAAATCATCAAATTTGTCAAAATCACACAGATGAAAAAACTGCTTAAATAAAACCACCTAAACATTTACAGGTTTTCACATTTTAATAAGGATAGTATGCAAACAATGACAGAAGGGGGAAAAATAAGTAAGTGAACCATCATTGTGAATATTTTGTGCCCACCCCTTTTGGCAGCAATAACTTCAATCAGATGCTTCCTGTAGCTGCAGATCAGTCTGGCACATCGATCAGGACTAATCTTGGCCTATTCTTCTCTACAAAACTGCTGTAATTCAGTCAGATTCCTGGGATGTCTTTCATGAATCGCTATCTTTAGGTCATTCCACAGGATCTCAATGGAGTTCAAGTCTGGACTTTGACTTGGCCACTCCAGAATGTGTATTTTGTTCTTCTGAAACCATTCTGAAGTTGATTTACTTCTATGTTTTGGATCACTGTCTTGTTAGCATCCATCTTCTTTTTAGCTTCAACTGTCTGACAGACGGCCTCAGGTTTTCCTGCAAAGCATCCTGCTAAACTTTTGATTAATACTAATTCATACTTCCATGAATGATTGCAAGTTGTCCAGGTCCTTAGGTAGCAAAACAGCCCCAATACATGATGGTCCCTCCTCCATGCTTCACGGTGGGGATGAGGTGTTGATGTTGATGAGCTGTTTCATTTTTCCTCCACACATGACGTTGTGTGTTACTCCCAAAGAATTCAACTTTGGTTTCATCAGTCTACAAAATATTTTGCCAAAACTTCTGTGGCGTCTCCAAGTGCTTTTTTGCGAACATTAAACGAGCAACAATTTTTTTTTAGACAGCAGCACCACTTTTAGCCATAGTTTTACATATATTTGATGTACAGTTGTGGTCAAAGGTTTACATACACTTGTGAAAAACATAATGTCATGGCTCTCTTGAGTTTCCAGTTATTTCTACAACTCTGATTTTTCTCTGATAGAGTGATTGGAACAGATACTTCTTTGTCACAAAAAACATTCATGAAATATGGTTCTTTTATGACTTTATTATGGGTGAACAGAAAAAAGTGATCAAATCTGCTGGGTCAAAAATATACATACAGCAGCACTAATATTTGGTAACATGTCCCTTGGCCATTTTCACGTCAATTAGGCGCTTTTGGTAGCCATCCACAAGCTTCTGGCAAGCTTCTGGTTGAATCTTTGACCACTCCTCTTGACAGAATTGGTGCAGTTCAGTTAAATTTGATGGCTTTCTGACATGGCCTTGTTTCTTCAGCATTGTCCACAAGTTCTCAGTGGGGTTTAAGTCAGGACTTTGGGAAGGCCATTCGAAAACCTTAATTCTAGCCTGATTTAGCCATTCCATTACCACTTTTGATGTGTGTTTGGGGTCATTGTCCTGTTGGAACACCCAACTGCGTCCAAGACCCAATCTTCGGGCTGATGACGTTAGGTTATCTTGAAGAATTTGAAGGTAATCCTCCTTCTTCATGATCCCATTTACTCTCTGTAAAGCACCAGCTCCATTGGCAGCAAAACAGCCCCACAGCATAATACTACCACCACCGTGCTTGACGGTAGGCATGGTGTACTTGGGGTTAAAGGCCTCACCTTTTCTCCTCCAAACATATTGCTGGGCATTGTGGCCAAACAGCTCGATTTTTGTTTCGTCTGACCACAGAACTGTCCGCCAGAAGGTCTTATCTTTGTCCATGTGATCAGCAGCAAACTTCAGTCGAGCCTTAAGGTGCCGCTTTTGGAGCAAGGGCTTCCTTCTTGCACGGCAGCCTCTCAGTCCATGGAGATGCAAAACATGCTTGACTGTGGACACTGACACCTGTGTTCCAGCAGCTTCTAATTCTTTGCAGATCTGCTTTTTGGTGATTCTCTGTTGAATCTTCACCCTCCTGACCAATTTTCTCTCAGCAGCAGGTGATAGCTTTCGTATTCTTCCTGATTGTGGCAGTGACAAAACAGTGCCATGCACTTTATACTTACAAACAATTGTTTGCACTGTTGCTCTTGGGACCTGCAGCTGCTTTGAAATGGCTCCAAGTGACTTTCCTGACTTGTTCAAGTCAATGATTGTTCAAGTCAATAATCACAAGAAATTGCTAATTCGTGTTGCTGTATGTATATTTTTGACCCAGCAGATTTGATCACTTTTTCTGTTAACCCATAATAAAGTCATAAAAGAACCAATTTTCATGAATGTTTTTTGTGACAAAGAAGTATCTGTTCCAATCACTCTATCGGAGAAAAATCAGAGTTGTAGAAATAACTGGAAACTCAAGAGAGCCATGACATTATGTTCATCACAAGTGTATGTAAACTTTTGACCACAACTGTATGCACATAGATATTGGACTGTGCCAGTGTTTTCTGTAAGTCTTTAGCAGACACTCTATTGTTCTTTTTTACCTCTCGGAGTATTCTGTGCTGAACTCTTGGTGTCATCTTTGGTGGACGGCCACTCTTTGGGAGAGAAGAAACAGTGCCAAACTCTCTCTATTTGTAGACTTCTCTGACTGTCAATTGATGAACATCCAGACTTTTAGAGATTGTTTTGTATCCTTTTCCAGCTTGATACAAATGAACAATCCTTGATCGCAGGTCTTCAGACAGCTCTTTTGACCGAGCCGTGATGCACATCAGACAATGCTTCTCATCAAGACAATTCTTACCAGGTGTGTGTTTTATAGTGGGCAGGGCAGCTTTAAACCACTCATCAGTGATTGGGCACACACCTGACTTTAATTGCTTGGTAAAAATTAGTTTCAAATGCTCTTTAAGTCTCCTTAGATCAGGGGTGTCCAAACTTTTTGCAAAGGGGGCCAGATTTGGTGTCGTAAAATTTTGGGGGGGCCGACCTTGGCTGACGTTTTTTACGTAGAACAATTAGGGCTGTCAAAATCATCGTGTTAACGGGCGTTAATTATTTTTTTTAAAAATTAATCACGTTAAAATATTTGACGCTATTAACACACGTGCCCCGCTCAAACAGATTAAAATGACAGCAAAGTGTCATTTTCACTTGTTACTTGTGTTTTTATGGGTTTCAGCACTTTCAGGCTTCAGCACCATCATTATTATTGACATCAACAATGGCGAGCTATTAGTTTATTTTTTGATTGAAAATTTTACAAACTTTATTAAAACGAAAACATTAAGAGGGGTTTTAATATAAAATTTCTATGACTTGTATTAACATGTATCTTCTAAGAACTACAAGTCTTTCTATCCATGGATCGCTTGAACAGAATGTTAATAATGTTAATGCCATCTTGTTGATTTATTGTTATCATAAACAAATACAGTACTTATGTACAGTATGTTGAATGTATATATCCATCTTGTGTCTTATCTTTCCGTTCCAACAATAATTTACAGAAAAATATGGCATATTTTACAGATGGTTTGAATTGCGATGAATTTTTAAGCTGTGATTAACTCGATTAAAAATTTTAATCGTTTGACAGCCCTAAGAACAATATATTTAAGCTAATTTTAGCAAGCCATTCTGTGCGTCACATTTGCTTTATTATTTTTTTTAAAAATTATTTAATTAACCCTTAAAGGTCTGGGCCTATTTTGTCTTATTTTGCATGCCTTTGAAGTTGCCTTTATATTTCAAAGAAAGAATTGTTTACGATGGCCTGGTTTGGTCCCTTTTTTTGTGACACCTTGAACTTCATGTCCAAACTGTTGTTCACTTCACTGACCAATTATAAATCATCATTTTGGGCCCAAAAAGACCAAAAATTCCAAAATCGTTTTGTCAAAATTTTTAATATTGATGTCCAATTGACAACCAAACATGCGTAACGAACCGTTTTGAAACTTTGTAATATTTATTCAACATGTTAGGATGAACATTCAACCAAAAAAAATTAGAATAAATAGTCTTATATTTGACAATTCAACATAAACAACAGGTATAGCCATAGGCGTTTTTTGCCTTTATACATGCTCTAGTCAAAACAGGTTATATACAGCAGACCAAACAGTGAAGAACAGTGAAAAAATATACCATCTAACACAAAAAGTGTTTAGAGGCCATCTCTTTATGAGTTTAGGTATTGCGGCCCATCACCTGATGAAAACTGTACACACAATCAAGCTTCTTGAACACACATTTATATACACAAATTGAGAAGACTGATTGTGGGAAAAAAATATATTTATATAACATTGGGAAAAAAAGTATTTTCAAAAATATTTACAATAAACAAGTTAAATTTTTTTCAGGCATGCCACTCCGAAAAGCAGTTTCGTCCTGGAATGAGACACAGGGCTACATCACACAGCCCACACTTCCATGGGGTGTCGGTCCTCTTTCCACCCTTCCATTTTCATTTCACTTTACTTTCATTGTCACTATAAATGTGCATTAAAAAAAGTCAGTATTTATGAAAATAATAAAGTATAAAATAAAAATATATACAGAAATAAATAATGGAAATCTATATGTATGACAATAGAAAGAATACCATAGCTGAATATGTGCTACATCCCTAATCTTCATATAGAAAGAAGACCACAAATTATACTTTGATCTGATATGCACATTTTATTATTATATACACAAACACACACTTATATTGCATCAAAATTAACTTTGTCTTGCAATATCAAAAGAAACTTTCAAAAGAAACTTTTTCAGCAGCATAGAAAAAAAAAAAAAAAAAAAAGAGTTGGCTTACCTCTGCTCGTCGATGGCGTCACCCACGTGTTCAAATCCGTCACTATCTTCACTCGAGGACTCTTCCGAAGAAGACGATGATGACGAATTTGGACCATCCTCTTCCTCAAGTTGATCAAAAAGCACAATTGCTTGCGCTAAATTTAGTTATCCGTTCATTCTCAAAGTCACACAAAGTCGCTCGCTCGCTCGATTCAAACACTCCTCCCTCTCGTTCGGTGGAACCTCGCACGGCAGTTATATTTATTTAAAAAAAAAAAAAAACGCATTTTGTGCTTCCACTGTGACTTCGAAAGGGTTCGTTTGATTTGGGGTTTTTTCATGGAGCTTCCGTTTTGAATAAGGACATGAAATGATGGAAATATAGACATAAACAAATGATCCATGCAGCGTTTTAATGTTTTTTGAGAGGACAATAAAACTATAAAACTTAAATGACAATATCTCACGTTTTAGTTGGTCGATTGACTTCAGATAACAACGAGAGTAAACCGCAACTTCCGCACTTTAAAACGAGACCAACCAACGGCATGTGGGTGACGTAATTAAAACACGAGGGCGCTTCAAAGACGACGTGCGCTGAGGACGCGCCGGCGCGTCCTTCGACTCTCAAGGGTTAATAATTTCAACAATCTCACATCTAGCCTTTGTGGCGTTTTCTTTCGACTCTCGGGCTCTTGCGAAATACTACTGTGAAATAAACTAGCTTCAAGTTGCTTCAAGTTTTCACAACGTATCTTCCCTGTAATCTTGTCGTATATGTCAGCGTGTCTTGTTTGTTAATATTGCCTCACATTGAACTCTTTAAAAACAGTGACTGTCTCTTTGCAAATGAGGCGGACACAGTTGTTGCATATTTTAGTGAAGAAATAGTCCAATTTCCACCTATCCTTGAAGCGTTGGCCATCACAGTCAACTTTTTTGTTGTTGATTGTCGTCATTTTAGAAAATTGGGAGTAAAGGGTCACATGGAGTAATGTTGCTTAGAGTGCTGCTGCCTTTTAGTGGGTAAATGATGAGTAGCATTTTGTGTGTAAGCTACTTCATATGCTGGTAGCAGTACTGCTGACCAACTTATTAAGTCTGTGTGCGGGCCAGACGTTATTGATTTTAGGACAGAGGCTGGGGGCCAGATGAAATTTGACCACGGGCCGCATTTGGCCCCCGGGCCGGACTTTGGACATGTCTGCCTTAGACAGATGGTTCACTTATTTTTCCTCCTCCTGTCATTGTTTGCATGCTATCTTTAATAAAATATGAAAACCTATAAATGTTTGGGTGGCTTGAGTTAAAGCAGACATTGTTTTTACATCTGTGTGATTTTGACAAAAATCACATCACATTTGATGGTGATTTCATGAAGAAATGTGAGAAATTCCAAAAGGTTCAGATACTTTTTCATACCACTGTAGGAGGTTTGTGTAAATGGTATTGGCAATTGTGTAAAACTAGAAAAAATACCTAGGCTGGGAAAATCCCCTAAGTCAAGAAAAGCTTCCTTTTTGTTCTTTCATCAGCTAGAGTACATCTTAAACAATTTTTTTCTTAGTTTCTTTTTTTAACTCTGCCAGTCAGTGGTGTTTTCGTCATCAATGACGATAACGAAAATATTTAGTCAACAAACAATTTTTTTCATGACGGCCTAAAAACGTGGCTCGGGATTGACTTGAACATAACGAAATGTTTGCGAGTTTTCATCTGACTAGACGAAAACGTGACGTAGTTTATCATATATTCAAAATGCGTGACATTTTCATATTGCACGTGGAAAACGTCAGCTTGCATCACAGCAGTGTTTGGGTCATGTCACTCATGTGAGATGTGCTGCACCTCTCCCTCACTCTCTTCACCGTAGTTAAGGATGTGTTTTAAGCTAGGCGTTGCTCCATCTTGCTTGTTTGGAAACACGTGGTAAGATTTGTTTTCTTATCTTGGCAAGAGAGAATATGTAATGTTGCTTTAGTCTTTATAGGTTTGTGCTGAGTGATCATCACAAACGAAATGTAAACTTGTAGCTAGCATAGCATTCACGTTAGCATTAGCTTTAGCATGGCGAGCATCCTCTTAAACACTCGGACAACTTTGTTTTTCACATACAGTTTGTGGATTCTAGGTAGGTTTAATTGAAAATAATGTACAGTACTGCATTTCCTGCTGAGTGTGTACTATTATCACGAAGTTGGCGTTGTCCAATGCTACAAGATTTGATCATCTGTCTATGTTCATTCAAAATTGTTGGAAAATTTCATTTAAATTTGGACTAAACCTTTGAATTTTCCAGAGGAAAACATTTCGAGTAACTGTCAACTAAAATTGACAGTTACTCGAATAATTATTATCGAATAAACTTGAATAAAATATGACTGGGACTAATAAAGATAAAGACTAAAACAAAAATCAAAAGGCTGCCAAAAACAACACTGCGGCCATTAGATGTAACTTACGGAAGGGGAAGGTTAGCATATGTATTCAGTTCCGTATGTTTTTGTTCAAGATAACTCAAGAATGAATAAAGGGATTATTATCAAAATGGCAGTATGTTTCTAATATGAAACGGAAGAGATGATATTTTGGGGGGTAGTGAGGTCAAAGGTCAGAAAAAGAATGACCTCATTACCCCAAAATGTATAACCAAAGGTCAAAGAGGTCAGATAAAAATCACGATAAATAGGCGAATCCTTATCAGGGTAACTAAACAAATTTCAGGCTAGGTGATATGATGAGAGGGTCAAAGGTCACAAAAGGTCAAAGGTCACAAATGACACAGTGTGCTCTTTGCGTTTATTCTCATTTTTTGGTATGAAACATTCAGTTACTTCAAAGCTGTTCCCACACAGAAAAACATGGATATGACGGACAGGAAGTCTAACTGCCTACCACCCTTGTCACACTTCTCCGTAAACAAATACATTTCAGCGGCTAGCGATATGTATTTGGCATTATGTCAAACTTGTTGATATATTTTAAAATGGCATCACGCCAACGCCATTATATCAATGGATATCAAAAAGAAACTAGTGCGAAGCAAACACAATTTCAAGGTGCAATTAAGCTGCCAATCCCTTCAAACAAAGCCAAGGTAATAAAAATGCCATTGTTTTTTTTATAGTTTAATAACTCACACTGTTTAAATGGTTACTGTTGCACTTGTCTGCATTGTTCATTTATTAAAAAGAAGAAAACCTTTATTCTACCATCAGAAAAAAAATCTATCATATACAGTATATTTGTATAGAGGTGGGAACCTCCTGGTACCTCACGATATGATACGCAATACAAAGCTCATGATAACAATGATCTCACGATATGGCGATACAACGATTATTGATACATTGGTCTGGAAATCATTTGAGGATATTCTACAAAACAACTAATAAACAGAAAAACAAAAAAGTTAGCATAACATTAAACTTGCTAACTTGCAAAACTTCTGCAGTCAAGCCAGCCTACACAAGGAACAACGAAGTCAAGCTAGCCGTCCTTCATTTGGATCATTGTTTGCATTATGTGCATTACGGTAATATCGTCCCTACAAATGTTGACATCAAACCTACGCCCTAAATTACTACCCATCTCTGCTCCAATCCCAATCGTCTTAGACTGCTTGAATATAAGGACAAAACAAACATTTCTTACTACTGTAATTTTTGGACTATAAGCCGCTACTTTTTTCCTTCATTTTGATACCTGTGGCTTATAGTCCAGTGTGGCTTATTTGTTGATTTTTTTCAGGTAACACTTTATTTGACAGCGGTGTCATAAGACTGTCATAAGATCATCAAAATTATGACATGACACTATCATGGACATTACTGAATGCTTATGTCCTTAAGTGTCATTTGGCAATTTATGTCACTAACTCAATTTTTGTCCATCTTGGATCTTTTGCATCCATTCAAAAGTGAGATCATTTGCCGGATAACACTTAATGACATCTGTTATAAGCATTCATGAATGCTCAGGACAGAGACGTCATAATTATGATTGTGTAATGACAGTCTTATGGCACCACTGTCAAATAAAGTGTTAGCAAATACCATAACTAGCAACTGATGAAACAATTGGAACAGTAACTGAAGAATTATTTAGCACAGAACATGATTTTTGATTGTTATTTACATCTGTAGCGCTGCAATGCATGCTAAGAGGCATGTTGGATGACAACAGTCAACAGCAGGTGGCAGCAGAGGTTGACTGTCTCCCTCTAGGGAGCAGTGATGGCCAAATGAAGCTTCTTGAAGCAATAAAGCTTTGCACTAATTGGTTCAAAGTTTAATGATGGTTCATTTGGTCTTATGACAGTCGGTCGTATGATGCCGCTGTTAAATAAGGTTGTACCGGTTAATATCGTTTGGTGCAAATATCCCATGATACAGTGAGGACAGCGGCGGCTTATAGTGCAGTGCGGCTTATCTATGAACAAATGCCGTTTTCGTGCCAAATTTGGTGGGCTGCGGCTTATAGCCAGGTGTGCCTTATAGTGCGAAAATTAGGGTAACTAGAAGCTTTTGTAACATAATACAGTAAAATAAATGAGGACAGTCATGGACACTCATTAGAAGGAGCTTACCCAGAGTCCGGAAATCGTCCGTACCAGCCGTGGCTCCTTTATACGCTGCATGGCGAAGCAGGGCCGTGCCGATCCAAAATGGAGATAAAGAAGCAAAGCGGTTCATATAAGAAGATGAAAGAACTAGTTCATAATGAAGCTCAGTAAATGCCTTTCATATCAAAACCACTTAATGATCACGGGCAGAAGAAATGGAAATGTGAAGGATTTTTCATCAATAGCACACGCAGATGGTGTTTAAACAATAGCTGCCTTGCTGTCAAAGACCAATCCATCTTAACAATGAGAGATATGAAAAGTCAACATTAGAGAACGTTACAAGATTTGTCTTGATGCTGCAAGGCCACAAAAGCTGTTTAAAGTCATTCCCGCTGCACACTGACTCTCCTCCATCTACCTTTTGAATTCATTATGCATGAGTGCAGCAAGATCACTTGTTATGTAATGGAGATAGAAGGCAACTGTACTGTTCAAAGTGAGAAAATGGCACAAAGCATATGAGGTGTGTCAGAATAAGTCCAGGACTGGTGTCATAAAATTTCAAACTCCGAATTTCTTGTTTGGAAAAATGACGTTAAAATGGACGTGTCAACAGAAGTGTGGAGTATTGCAGAATAATCCATCTAGTAGTTAGTGGAAGTGTGGTTGAGAATGCTGGGAAAGTGCATTAGACTCCAAATGAATTACTTCAAAATGGAAAAAGTTTGGATTTTAAGTACTGTACTGTATATCCTGTCCTGGAACTATTATGACAGCATCATTTCTTGTAGGCAAGTGATTCCCATTACTAATTTCACTTAACAGATCAAAAAATAATATGTTAAACAACAAATAATGTTCCTTCGTTCATTTATATATTATACAAATATGTTAATTTGTATGTAAAATGAAAATTATCATTGCTGTATATTAATTTTCTAATAGGAAATATTTGGTTTGTCTCAATAAAGGTTTGGAAACATTGTTTTCACTTTCTTGAGAAATGGCATACACTACTGGCTAAAAGTACTGGCACCCCTGCAATTCTGTCAGATATTGCTCAAATTTCTCCCAGAAAATGATTGCAATTACAAATTGTTTTGGTTGTAATATCTTTCCTTTATTTTGCTTGCAATGAAAAAACACAAAAGAGAATTGATTATCATTATTTTTAAAAAAATCATTATCATTTTACTAGGGCTGTCAAACGATAAAATTTTTTAATCGAGTTAATTACAGCTT
Source organism: Corythoichthys intestinalis (assembly GCF_030265065.1). Classification (NCBI taxonomy): domain Eukaryota; kingdom Metazoa; phylum Chordata; class Actinopteri; order Syngnathiformes; family Syngnathidae; genus Corythoichthys; species Corythoichthys intestinalis. The sequence goes on from NC_080398.1 coordinate 1,101,545, forward strand.
AAAAATTAATTAATCGTAATTAATCGCAATTAATCGCAATTCAAACCATCTATAAAATATGCCATATTTTTCTGTAAATTATATATATATTCTGTAAAATAAATTGTTGGAATGGAAAGATAAGACACAAGATGGATATATACATTCAACATACGGTACATAAAGACTGTAGTGGGCATTTCACTCTACTGTCATTTAAATCTGTCTATGCTGTCCTCACTCCGAAGCGTCTACTTTTTCCAAAGCTAGACAGCTAGTGAACGACGCCTTAATGATCAGACTTCTTCCTTTTTCATCTGATTTATTAATAAAATGGCCTCAAACCACTGTCCTCTTTAGACCGTAGTGAAACTACAAAAAAAAGTACACAAGCATTACATTAGCAACAACGTTAGCTTAGCACGCTATACAGGTTCACTAAACATAAACAAAAAGCGTCTCATACAAAAAATATAACATTTCGCTTACTAACATAATATGTACATTCTTTACAACAACCATACTTACGGACAAATCTTGTCCAAGGATCATATAAGCACAACATTATCAGCCCGAGACGTCGTGCAGCCATAATGAACTGGAAAGAAAACAATAAACCATGTCGCAAAGCGACCACAAGAGTTCGCTGTTGGACAGCACAAAAACCCTTGCTGTAAAATTTACCAAAAGGCAGAATACTTTTTGAGCGGGACATGTGCGTTAATTGCGTCAAATATTTTAACGTGATTAATTTAAAAAATTAATTACCGCGCGTTAACGCGATAATTTTGACAGCCCTACATTTTACACAAAACTCCAAAAATGGGCCGGACAAAAGTATTGGCACCCTTTGAAAAATCGTGATGCTTCTCTAATTCGTGTAATTAACAGCACCTGTTACTTACCTGTGGCACATAACAGGTGGTGGCATTAACTAAATCACACTCGATTCACTCGATTTGCTGTTCAGCCTTCGCTGCGTACAGACGCACTCTGAAGCACTCTCTTATCTTAACCGATAAGCGCTCAGGGCCAGCAAGCTCGACTCCCAGTATGGCTCCAAAGAATTTGAAACCTGCCGACTTGGATGAAATAAAATCCTCCATACAGAAGTTGGAGGTCTCCTTGACTGGCTTGATTCAAAACCAGAATCAAGAAATCTTCAGAGAGCTCCATTTAATTCGCGCTGAAAACGAGAAACTCAAGCAGGCGGTCGAGGAGAGAGATGTTCGCATCAAGAAGCTGGAAGTTTTGGCTGACGATCTCGACCAGTGCCGACGCGCAAATGAGCTCATCATTTCTGGATTACAACTGACGCCTGGCCCAGGGGACACAGTGGCACAACTGGCAATTGCTAAGCTGAAAGAGTATGGAATAAACATGGAACCGCTGGACATCCATCGCTGCCTTCTGCTCCCATCTTGGGGGAGAGGACCGGCGACGGTGCTCATGAATCTGGTAGACAACAAGACCAAGACTGCCCTGCTTAACCAGCGCCGCCACCTGAAAGGGTTGAAGATTTTCTTGAATGATAACTTAACTCGCTGAAATGCCGAAATTGCAAGAAAAGCATGTCAACTCAAGAAAGCTGGGTAAATAGCCAACACCTGGGTCTCGGATTGCAAGATCCTTGTCAAGACGCAGGATATGAAGATTAGAGCTATTACGAGTCTTGACCAACTGACTACAAAAGCTGGATAACTGTAAATACTACACAGCCGACCAGTATAACAACTCGTGGACGTGGACGGTAGCTGAAACTTATCAACGGCAGGAGTTACAAGAATCTCTAACACATTAAGGATTATCTACTAAAGACAACAAAGGCTCTGACTTTAATTTGCACGGATATAACATGACACATAAGTATCAGTCATCTAAAGGGGGAGGGGGTGTTGCAATTATGATTGACAATCTCCTGGAATGTATTACAATTGAACTCCTAATCCCCAATTGTAAAAACATAATTATCTGCTGTGTCTACCAAGCTCCTGATTCAAATGTCTAGTTTACTGAGTATATGGAAAATATACTGTATAAAACGAATAATAAGCATGTTTTCGTTGTGTAGACATTAATCTTGGGACAAAATATGTACAACATGTTGTTTGATTTTCTCATACATTCATGTCTGATGAAACTGTTACAGTGACCTTGTGTGCGTCAATTGTTGCCACCATGTACACCTCAGCAATGTATCCTTTTAAGAGACTTATAAGAAAAGCATTTTGAGTCGCTACTCACACCAGCTGTGATAACATGTCACACACATAGCCACAACAAAATGTTCCACAGCAAACAGATGCAAAAATGTCAGGGACATGACAAAGTCATAACCTTCTACGCCCTAAAATTAATCGAGCTGCTTGACTGGACGCTTAGTCACTAAACCCAGATTCTTGACTGTGTTATTCTACAGTTTTGATGTATGTTCCATGCCTGAATGTGCGTCTTTAGTTGTATGGGGGACGGGAAACTGATAAGCATATGCTTCATCTCATCCGCCTTTGTCGTCTTCTTCGGTTTCTTCGGGCAAATCATATCACATTTTGTAATTGTCAATGATTGTAAATGATACCGATGATGATGACAATAAAATTCCATTAAAAAAACACTTGAAGCCAGTTAAAATGGATTAAAGTCGACTCATCCTCTGTCCTGTGTCCTTGTGTATACCACGTTGAGCATGGAGAAAAGAAGACCAAATAATAATAATAATAATACATTTTATTTGTACAGCGCTTTTTCCAATGCTCAAAGATGCTTAAATAATTGTCTGAGGGCTTGAGAAGCAAAATTGTGAGGAAGCATGTCCATCTCCAAAGAACTGAATGTTCCTGTGTCTACCGTGCGCAGTGTCATCAATAAGTGTAAAACCCATGGCACTGTGGCTAACCTCCCTAGATGTGGACGGAAAAGAAAAATTGACACGAGATTTCAATGAAAGATTGTGCGGATGGTGGATAAAAAAACCTCAACTAACATCCAAACAAGTTCAAGCTGTCCTGCAGTCCGAGGGTACAACAGTGTCAACCCGTATTATCTGTTGGCGTCTGAAAGAAACAGACTCTATGGTAGGATACCCAGGAAGACCCCACTTCTGACCCAGAGACATAATAAAGCCAGGATGGAGTTCGCCAAAACTTAGCTGAGAAAGCCAAAAACGTTTTGGAAGAATGTTCTCCGGTCAGATGACACAAAAGTAGTGCCTTTCGAGAAAAGGCATCAACATAGAGTTTGCAGGGGAAAAAACGAGGCCTTCAAAGAAAAGAACACTGTCCCCATAGTCAAACATGGCAAAGGTTCCCTGATGTTTTGGGGATGCTTTGCTTCCTCTGGCACTGGACTGCTTGACCGTGTGCATGGCATTATGAAGTCTGAAGAAAACAACAAATTTTGCAGCATAATGTAGGGCCAAGTGTGAGAAAGCTGGGTCACCCTCAGAGGTCATGGGTCTTCCAGCAGGACAATGACCCAAAACACACTTCAAAAAGCAGTAGAAAATGGTTTGAGAGAAAGCACTGGAGACTCCTAAAGTGGCCACCATGGAGTCCAGACCTGAATCCCATAGAACACCTGTGGAGCGATCTGAAAATAGCAGTTTGGAGAAGGCACCCTTCAGATTGTAAGAAACTCATTGATGGATACCGGAAGAGGTTGTTTGCAGTTATTTTGTCTAAAGGTTGTGCTATCAAGTATTAAGCTGAGGGTGCCAATACTTCTGTCCGGCCCAGTTTTGGAGTTTTGTGTAAAATGATAATGATTTTTTTTTTTACCCCATTCGCTTTTGTCTTTTTTCATTCCAAGCAAAATAAATGAAGATATTACTACCAAAGCATTTGTAATCGCAATTATTTTCTGCCAAAAATTAAGCATTATCTGAAGGAACTGCAGGGGTGCCAATACTTTTGGCCAGCAGGGTAGCTTCACGCCATTACCAATAAAAATTAGATTTAAGTTAATGATAATAATGAATTGGATAATATAGTGCTTTTCTAGGCACTTGAGTGTTGTTTCAGTGAAGCATTAATTTCTCATTACTGTGATTCATGCTAGGTGAGACTTTATGACCTCACAAAGTGGATATGCTCAACCCCATTGAATTAATTAGGAGTCTAATTCGACCTACTTACCTTTGTCGCACTTGTTTGAATGTTACATAACTGGCACTGAGAACGGCTGGTAAATTGCTATTCGCATCAAATTTTTCATCAAATTAGGTAAATTGCAGACTTATTGTTGCCTATAGATTCCGTGTTAGCCCCAAGAAGGCATGCTGATCATCTCTGATGCGACGTTATGGGAGCAAGCCGGGCAGTCGTAGTTCAATTTGAGTTCGCTAGTATACAGTGAGGAGAATAAGTATTTGAACAGCCTGCAATTTTGCAAGTTCTCCCACTTAGAAATGATGGGCGGGTTTGAAATTTTCATGGTAGGTGCTTGTCCACTATGGAAGACAATCGGTCATGTTGGAAGATCGAGTCACGACCCGTTTTCAAATCTCACAATACAAGGCCCTGGTCATCCTCTCCTTAATACAGTGCAGTCGGCTAGTCCCATATGCTGAAAAGCACCACCAAAGCATGATGCTACTACTCCCATGCTTCACAGTAGGGATGGTGTTCTTGGGATGGTACTCATCATACTTCTTCCTCCAAACACCATGAGTGGAATTAAGACCAAAAAGTTTCATTTTTATCTCATATGACCACAGGACTCTCTCCCATGATTCCTCTGGATTATCCATACGGTCAATGGCATACTTAAAACGTGCCTGGACATGTGCTGGTTTAGAAGGGGAACCTTACGTGCCATGCATGATTTTAAACCATGACGTCTCAGTGTATTACCAACAGTAACCTTGGAAATGGTGGTCCTTGCTCCTTTCAGGTCATTGACCAGCTCCTCATGTGTAGTTCTTGGCTGCTTCCTCACCATTCTTAGGATCATTGAGACCCTAAGAGGTAGATCTTGCATGGAGCCCCAGTCCGAGGGAGATTGACAGTGATGTTTAGCTTCTTCCACTTTCTAATAATTGCTCCACTAGTGGATATTATATCACCAAGCTGCTTGGCAGTTGCCCTGTAATCCTGTCCAGCCTTGTAGAGGTCTACAATTTATTTATTTATTTAATTTTTTAAAACCTTCCTGTTCAGATGTTGATGTTTCACATTGGAGTAGGGCTGCAGCTATCGATTATTTTAGTAGTCGATTAATCGATAAACCATTAGTTCGTATAATCGAGTAATCGGATAAGGAACATGAAAAATTAAATTACCTGAGCTGAGCCTCAAACGGTATTAAAAAAAAAAGAGGATCTATGTACAACAAAAGAAAAATTTGGCTAACTTACATCGCAAAAGACCACTAGTTTAAATGCTATAAAATGCTAACTTTTTTACAATGCTCTTAACAAATGGTTCAGACACATATTCCCACAAAAATAGGCTAAATATGCCAATAGACTAAATTACAAATGCATTAAAAAAACAATAGCTCAAACAAAAGCTCAAACAAAATTTAGCTTATGTTGGTCTTAACAGGGAGCACCTGGATTCAGCCATGTGAATTGAGGCAGACTAGAAGGCAGTGTATCCACCCAAATCAATAAAACTAAATGCAAACACTTTCAAAATAAACCATTACAACGTCACTTTAATTAAACGAATACTCGAAGCAGCAAAATTGAATTCAAATATTTTTCTGTAATCGAAAACCCGAGTTAATCGAATAATTGTTGCAGCACTACACTGGAGTATGACATACTCCCATTGTGATCATTCAACATACTTCGTTTATTAAGACAAAGTAGTGAACAGGAAGGTGTTATGGGGGAACAGAAGAAAAGAAGGAGAGAGACAGAAGAAACACAAACAACAACAAGAAATACATTGAACGCCCACACTGACTATGAATATGTTGGTGCTATCGTCAGCTAGATGTATTTCCGGTCGACACCATGTGGGGGGCCTGATAACCAGGGAAAGAGAGGGATGGGGGTGTAGAAGATAAGTGATTGGGAGGGGTGGAGTGTACACAAATCAGTCCTGTGATCTAGAACCAAGTAATCATGTGGATCACTTGTGAGTGTGAGTCTGTTGGCAACCCACTCTACGCCACCCCATCGCTAATCCTGCACCTTGATCCTCTGCCCGAACGCGCCCAATCACATCCAGCCATGCTCGTAGCCCATCAAACATGTGATTGCCACGCAGACGAGCGGAGATGCCGCGCGGATGCCGCCCCAGGGCCACGTCCCCCCCGAGCCCTTGGATATGAGGTCTACAATTCAGTCTTTGGTGTGTTTGAACAGTTCTTTGGTCTCGACTATATGGAATCTTTCTGATTGTATGGGGTGGACCGGTGTTTATATGCAGCAAACCGCCTCAAACAGGTAAAAAAGTCGGACTCAAAAAGTCCAACTCCACTTATTTGTTGGACTTTTAAAGGCGACTAACAGGTCTTTGAGGCTCACAATCCTATCTAATAGAGAGGTGTTCAAATATTTATTTGTAGCAGTATAATACAAATAAATAGTTACAAAAATCATACGCTGTGATTTCTGGATTTTTTTTTTTCCTTTAGATTCCCTCACAGTGGACAAGCACCTACAATGAAAATTTCAAACCCGCCCATCATTTCTAAGTGGGAGAACTTCACAGGGTGTTCCTATACTTATTTTCTTCACTGTACAGTGCTGTTGAGTCTTGCTTGGAGCTGGGTTGGGGACATAAACTCTGAAAAATGACTATTCTTAGAAAACCTCTAACAGTAAGCCAAACAGTTTCATTGAATTCCAAATACTTAACTCAAGTTTGCACTGAAATGTCACTGTCATTGCACCGCTAATGCCACAACATTGTCACATACATTTTTCAACAAACAATAGGCTCCCAAATGGCGATTTGGCAAGGGTTCACTGTCATCAACTATAAAGGGAGCTGAAGTGGCCTCACAGTATCTTTGATTTTAATTCCACACACAATTTTGACAACTTCGGAAACTAAATCCTTGATTTTGTGTCTATAATTATTCATAACATATCTATGGAGTTACTCACAGTTCACCACAACTGTAGCGAAGGTCATTGCTTCACCCAGTCGACTCTTGGCTACCACTTTGTATACGCCGGCGTCATCAGGAGAGCATCTAATGAGATAGATACAGTGAGGCAAATAAGTATTTAGTCAACCACTAATTGTGCAAGTTCTCCCACTTAAAAATATTAGAGAGGCCTGTAATTTTCAACATGGGTAAACCTCAACCATGAGAGACAGAATGTGGAGAAAAAAAAAAACAGAAAATTACATTGTTTGATTTTTAAAGAATTTATTTGCAAATCATGGTGGAAAATAAGTATTTGGTCAATACCAAAAGTTCATCTCAATACTTTTTTATGTACCTGTTAGGTTTTGTGTTGGTTCCCTCCTAGTGTGTCCTGTAATTGCCATTGATTTCACCTGGTGTACCGCTCCTTGTGTACCCTCCAATCTGCGTCCACCTGTGTCACCCAGCTGTTCCTCATTGTCTCGTTACTCTTTGTCTGCGTGTGTATATAAGCTCCCAGTTTCTTTTCAGTCCTTGTTGCGTCATTGTCAATGTCTATGTCTATGCGAACGTCAATTTCAAGTCCTGTCCACGCCCTCGTGTACCAGTCCCTCTGTTTAAGTAAGTTTTGGTTTGAACATTGCCTTTTTGATCCCCAGTCCTTTTAGTTGTACTTTGTGCTTTTGGTTAGTTGTTATTAAAACGTTTTTTGAGTTCACCACCACCTTTTTTGCCTCGCTTCACTTTTCCTGCGTTTGGGTCCACACACCTGCCCGCCCAGCACTTCCTGACAGAATGACGCAACCACTCCTGGACCCAGCGGGAAAGATTCATCTTCAGCCGGCACGCCGACACCCTCAACCCACCCACAGACCACAACACATTTTTTTGGACTCCGATTTTTCAGACTTTGAGGAGGATCACAATTTATATGACCTCCTTTATTCTGATTCTGACTCAGACCCGGATTTTGATTTTACGCCTTCCGTTTCCCCTGATTATTTTTCTTACCACCCTCCGCACTCCGTGTCCCGTTCGGAGCTCATCGCCAAAGACTCCTACCTGGGATCCCGTTGGGCCATCTATCGGGGACCACCCCGGGGTGGTCTGAAGAATCGCCCAGGCTCATTGCGGCCTAATGGGGCTATTATGCAGCCCCTGCCAACTGAAGGCGCTCGGCAAAGGCCTCGGCGTGGTCGTCAACGCCGACGGTGTGCGGCGGTGCTGACGTCGTTGCTTCCCGAGGCTCCTGCGGCGACTCCCCGCAGTCAAGTTCATCCCGCGCCGTCTCCCCGCAGTCAAGTTCCTCCCGCGCCGTCTCCTCGCAGAGCAGACTCCCCGGAGTCTCCTGCGGCTCCGCTGCTGTCCCGCCAGCAGACGACCACGCTGCTGTCCCGCCAGCAGACGCCGACGACACCGCTGCCGTCCCGCCAGCAGACGACGACGACACCGCTGCCGTCCCGCCAACAGACGACACCGCTGCTGTCCCGCCAGCAGACGCCGACGACACCGCTGCTGTCCTGCCAGCAGACTCCGAAGTTCCTAGCCCTCGCCCCGACGATGCTACTCCCCGCTTCTTGCCGCGGCTTGGCGGCATGAACGACCGAGCACTTCCTCGTCTGGGACGCCCGCCTGATCGGCCCATGCGGTCGCCCAACGTCTGGCGCCCTGGACACCCTCCAGATCGACCCTTGCGGTCAGCCCATGTCTGGCGTCCTGGACGCCCGCCTGACTGGCCCTGACAGGCTGGTGTTGCTCCCTCCTCCGAGCAACCTTCTGCTCTCAAAGTGTTTGGGACTTTGTTTCTTCGGGATGTCTGGGATCCGTCTTTTGAGGGTGGGGTTACTGTTAGGTTTGGTGTTGGTTCCCTCCTAGTGTGTCCTTGTAATTGCCATTGATTTTACCTGGTGTACCGCTCCTTGTGTATCCTCCAATCTGCGTCCACCTGTGTCACCCATCTGTTCCTCATTGTCTCGTTACTCTTTGTCTGCGTGTGTATATAAGCTCCCAGTTTCTTTTCAGTCCTTGTTGCGTCATTGTCAATGTCTATGTCTATGCGAACGTCAATTTCAAGTCCTGTCCACGCCCTCGTGTACCAGTCCCTCTGTTTAAGTGAGGTTTGGTTTGAACATTGCCTTTTTGATTCCCGGTCCTTTTAGTTGTACTTTGTGCTTTTGGTTAGTTGTTATTAAAATATTTTTTGAGTTCACCACCGCCTTTATTGCCTCGCTTCACTTTTCCTGCGTTTGGGTCCACACACCTGCCCGCCCAGCACTTCCTGACAGTACCCTTTGTTGGCAATAACGGAGGCCAAACATTTTCTGTAACTCTTCACAAGCTTTTCACACATTGTTGATGGTATTTTGGCCCATTCGTCCATGCAGATCTCCTCTATAGCAGTGATGTTTTGGGGCTGTCGTTTGGCAACACAGACTTTCAACTCCCTCCACAGATTTTGGGGTTGAGATCTGAAGACTGGCTAGGCCACTCAAGGACCTTGAAATGCTTCTTACGAAGCCACTCCTTTGTTGCCCTGGCTGTGTGTTTGGGATCATTGTCATGCTGAAAGGCCCAGCCACGTCGCATCTTCAATGCCCTTGCTGACGGAAGGAGATTTTCACTCAAAATCTCTCGATACATGGCCCCATTTATTCTTTCCTTTACATAGATCAGTCGTCCTGGTCCCTTTGCAGAGAAACAGCCCCAAAGCATGAAGTTTCCACCCCCATGCTTCACAGTAAGTATGGTGTTCTTCGGATATAATTCAGTATTCTTTCTCCTCCAAACATGAGAACCTGTGTTTCTACCAAAAAGTTATATTTTGGTTTCATCTGACCATAACACACTCTCCCAGTCCTCTTCTGGATCATTCAAATGCTCTCTAGCGAACCGCAGATGGGCCTGGGTGTGTACTTTCTTCAGCAGGGGGACACGTCTGGCAGTGCAGGATTTGAGTCTCTGGCGGCGCATTGTGTTACTGATAGGAGCCTTTGTTACTGTGGTACCAGCTCTTTGTAGGTCATTCACCAGGACCCTTCGTGTGGTTCTGGGATTTTTGCTCACCGTTCTTATTATTTTGACGCCACCAGATGAGATCTTGCATGGAGCCCTAGATCGAGGTAGATTATCAGTGGTCTTGTATGTCTTCCATTTTCTAATAATTGCTCCCAAAGTTGATTTGTTTACACCAAGCTTTCTACCTATTGCAGATTCAGTCTTCCCAGCCTGGTGCAGGTCTACAATTTTGTCTCTAGTGTCCTTCGACAGGTCTTTGGTCTTGGCCATAATGGAGTTTGGATTGTGACTGACTGAGGTTGTGGACAGGTGTCTTTTATACCGATGAGTTAAAACAGGTGCCGTAAATACAGGTAACGAGTGGAGCCTCGTTAGACCTTGTAAGAAGAAGTTAGAAATCTTGCTTCTTTGTAGATCACCAAATACTTATTTTCCATTCTAATTTGGAAACAAATTATTTAAAAATCAAACTATGTAATTTCCTTGCTTTTTTTTCCCACATTCTGTCTCTCATGGTTGAGGTTTACCAATGTTGACAATTAGAGGCCTCTCTAATCTTTCCAAGTAGGGGAACTTGCTCAATTTGTGGAAGCACAATTGGACTAAATACTTATTTGCCCCACTGTAGTACAAATAAAGTAGTAGGCAGATGTAGCTGTATAAGGAATATTTCTGGAACGTAAACAGAAATGGTTTTCAGTGACATACCGTCTGATCTCAAGGTAATTAAGACCAAACGCTTGCTGAAGGCCGTAATTCCACGGCATCTTAGGCTTCGTCAGCAGCGCACCGTCTTTGTACCTTCAAGACAGGATTAATGGACAATTGGTTCCACATAACAAAAAGATAAATTTTCCTCACAAAAGATTATCATGCCACCTTTGGGAACTAATGAAATACTACTTTTTGATTCTTGTGATGCTGAAGTAGTTGCGCCTCATCACATCCAGCATCCTGAGTATTAATTTCCGACAAAGCATGAGTAACTTTTGAAGATGAAATATTTTTATATATATTTAATATAATTTTTACGTGTCTTGGCTTAAGTGTCTTCATCAGGGAATTTTAATTTTGTCCTCCATCTCTACTCCATTCCATCATTATGCTGAATGAATATTGCAAAACATGTAGCATCTATCATCCATCTTCAAAAACGCGTGTCCTCATTAGATTTGCGGGTTAGCTGACTTTGGATGAGAGGATGTTAGAAGTACCCAGAGAAAACCCGCATGAACACAGGGAGAATGTGTGAACGCCAAGCAGGAAAGCCAATGGTGAGACTCTAACTCGATATCATTGTTATTATAGAAATATTTCATCGACAAACAATTTTTTCAGGACAATAACGAGCTAAAAATGTGTTTTGGGAGAGTAAAACATAACAAGACGAATGACAGTTTTTGTCTGACGAGACGACTACGAGACGGAAATGCGCCATAGTTTCCGTCACATGTTCACAATTTGTACTTAGCCAGGCTTGCTTGTTTTGAAACACGTACAGTAACATTTGCTTTCTTATCTTGGCAAGAGAGAATATGCAGTGTTGCTTTAGCCTTTAAATGTCTGTGCTGAGTGATCTTCATACACTAAATGTAACTCGTAGCATTAGCATAGCGTTCACGTTTGCGTTAGCATTAGTCTAATGCCAATGGTGAGCGTCCTCTTAAAGTCTCTGAAAGTCCCTTTTTTTTTAACATGCAGTTCGTGGCGTCCAGGTGGGTATAATTCATTGAAAAACAATGTACATGCAATCCCCGGGTTACAACGTACCCGACTAACATGGTTTCGACTTTAGGACGCCGGTGTTTCGTCCGCCGTTTTTTCTCCAGTTGTTTTTTCTTTTTTTCTTTTTAAGTCGCGAAACTGTGTCTTGTTTGCCACCTCTCAGCATTGATGGTAAGTATAGTATGTTATTTGTCATTTAATTTTGTTATTTATTAAATCTAAATAGTTGATCTCTAATTGCTATGCATGTCTGGTATTTTATTATACTATATGTGTGGTCCGCTTTCCTTTGTTGCACTCGGACTTGTTTGACGTCACGCCAGCGCTACTTTCTGTTAGTTTCGAATGTTGCTTTCATGTTGGGAAGTGGGGGTGAACGCCAGTTACCATTACAAGAAGGCAGAGAAAGAAACGGTGCGGGCTCGGCGGTACCCCCTGTTGGCTTGCTATTAGCCTGCTAGCTTATATAGCCGCGTTCGTTTTAGCTGCCGTTTTCCTTGTTGCCATGTTGCAAAATGTATTTTGGCATGTGGCATTTTTTTTTATTTTGGTAAATTTTGGTAAGTGGCAAAATGGATTTTGGGCATGTGGCATTTTTTTTTTTTTGGCATGTGGCATGTTTTTGACATGTGCTATTTTTTTGGTATGCGGCAAAATGGATTTTGGCATGTGGCATTTTTTTTTTTTTTTTTTTTTTGCAATGTGGCATTTAAAAAAATTTTTTTTTTGGTAAGTGGCAAAATGGATTTTGGGCACGTGGCATTTATTTTTTTTTGGCATGTGGCATGTTTCTGACATGTGGTATTTTTTTTTGGTATGCGGCAAAATGGATTTTGGCATGTGGCATTTTTTTTTTTTTTGGTTGCAATGTGGCATTAAAAAAAATTTTTTTTTTTTGGTAAGTGGCAAAATGGATTTTGGGCACGTGGCATTTATTTTTTTTTGGCATGTGGCATGTTTCTGACATGTGGTATTTTTTTTTGGTATGCGGCAAAATGGATTTTGGCATGTGGCATTTTTTTTTTGGCATGTGGCATGTTTTTGACATGTGCTATTTTTTTGGTATGCGGCAAAATGGATTTTGGCATGTGGCATTTTTTTTTTTTTTGCCATATGGCATTTAAAAAAAAAATTTTTTTTTGGTAAGTGGCAAAATGGATTTTGGGCACGTGGCATTGATTTTTTTTTTGGCATGTGGCATGTTTCTGACATGTGGTATTTTTTTTTGGGATGCGGCAAAATGGATTTTGGCATGTGGCATTTTTTTTGGGCATGTGGCATGTTTCTGACATGTGGTATTTTTTTTTGGTATGCGGCAAAATGGATTTTGGCATGTGGCATTTTTTTTTTGGCATGTGGCATGTTTTTGACATGTGCTATTTTTTTGGTATGCGGCAAAATTGATTTTGGCATGTGGCATTTTTTTTTTTTTGCCATATGGCATTTAAAAAAAAAATTTTTTTTGGTAAGTGGCAAAATGGATTTTGGGCACGTGGCATTGATTTTTTTTTTGGCATGTGGCATGTTTCTGACATGTGGTATTTTTTTTTGGGATGCGGCAAAATGGATTTTGGCATGTGGCATTTTTTTTGGGCATGTGGCATGTTTTTGACATGTGTTATTTTTTTTGGTATGCGGCAAAATGGATTTTGGCATGTGGCATTTTTTTTTGTTGCCATGATGCATTTTTTTTTTTTTTTTTTTTTTTTTTGGCATGTGGCAAAATGGATTTTGGTATGTGACACGCACATCCAAGCCATTGACAGCTATGCACGTCCAAATATTCCATTAATTTTAAATGGCAGAAAAACGTGTGGCTGTGATTTTTAACCATACACTTTCATTACAGTGCATTGACATTCAACTGGCACCCAAGTAAGGCTATGCCATTGACGGATATGAACGTCCAAATTTTCCGTTAATTTTAAATGGCAGAAAAACGTGTGGCTGTGATTTTTACAGTGATTTTTTACAGTGCATTGAAATTCAACTGACAACCTAGTCAGGCAATGCCACTGACGGCTATGAACGTCCAAATTTTCCATTCATTTTGAATGGCAGAAAAACGTGTGGTTGTGATTTTTGACCATACACTTACTATTACAACGCATTGACATTCAACTGGCACCCAAGTAAGGCTATGAACGTCCAAATTTTCCATTCATTTTGAACGGCAGAAAAACGTATGGTTATGATTTTTCTGTGAATGCTCTGGTTTCAAAAATGAATTGGATGTCTGGCGCCGTTAATGGCAGCCAGTGACGTAATGTAGACACTATTCTAATGGAAGACTTTGTTAGCATATCCTTATTGATAACTGATATATCATCCTTTCGATATTTTGCTTAATATCCACCAGTGTTAGTCAGTCAGTTTGATCCTAAGAAGACAATCTTAAGTTTTTGTTTGGCCGACTAAAGTAAAAAAAAGTATGGAACATCATACCATGTGACCTGCGGGGGTGGGCATCCCTGGACCACACAGGCGAGCTGCACAGTCATGCCCTCCCAGACAGTGTGAGCCCTCAGGGGAACGCTGAAGTCTGGCACCTTCTGACTTAGACGCTCCAGATAATCCAAGTGCTCGCACGCCTTCTTTTGAGCCTGAAGCATCCAAAAACTCAGCTTCATTTGCACAATATTGCACATAAGTCAAAATGCTAAGGTCCGAAGATGACATCACTCAGTTTATAAAATTAGCTATTATGAGCTCCATTATACAGAAATAATATGTTTGTTGACCTTGGTTGAGGAGTATGAAAGAGTCAAGAAAAAATAATCATTAGAATGGACAGCATGGTTTTCAAATCCAGCAAGTGAATTCATATGGGAGTGAGATGATTTATAAAATATGAACAGGACTCAACAAAACTGGAGTAATATTAAATAATCATGTGTATTGTACAAGGATGTGATCATGAAAACTTGTTGAACCAAAAAAGTATGGAATATATTTAATTTTTTGGATTACCGCTTTCCGAAGGGCCATTTTGTCTACCCGGGTGCGTAGCAGACGTCGGCTCTGGATCATTCCCACCTCCAGCTTCTCCGCCTCGTTCCCAAACATTGTCCACTTGTCCCGTTGATAGCATTCCCCAGCCGCTCGAGTTTCCCTCAGGATCTCCCTGGCAAGGCGCAATTGGAAAATAATCAAATTAATGATTGCTAAGAATTATAATATATTCAGTGGGATTTAATGGCTCATGCTAGGGCAAAGATTTCACACTTAAAGTGCCTATGATAGCAAAGCGCATGTTTATTTCATATTTCACGCGGTATTTTATGTTCCTAAAATAAATAGACCGCTCGGATGTGTGTGGAAGCGCTCGATTTATTTATTCAATTTTTTTTAATCCCGCGCCGTGAAAATGCGTGACTTCCTGGATTGAGGAAGAATGTGACGTCAGCCAGGTAACCATCTCACAATACAGCCATTACTATATAGCATGCAGAAGGACTGCTGATTCAGCTGATTTTGCAGATGAATTCGTTTATTTTTTGCATCACGCCAGCCCAATGTGCTGCAGGCTTTTGTTGCTGCACCAGAGAGAGGCGTGTGAGCCTTTATGGGTTCAAAAAGTTCCCGTTCACCGCGGAGAATGGCCAAAACAAGTCCAACAACTGTGGGACCATTAGACCAATGAGGAAGTGAGTAAACTATGTGTTTTGTATTGTGTCAAATATTGGGATCATGGCACATGTTTTATAAGGAGGTGGCTTGCATTAAAAAAAAAAAAAAAAAAAAGTATTTATTTATTTTCCCTTCAGGCATTTTCAGCCCGAAAAGAAAAGGGCAGACGGGAGAAGCCGAAGCTTACTGAAACCCGCCCCCAGTATACCAAAAAGGACGCAGAAATGCGTCCTTCGTCCTCGAGCGTCAGAATGTTATTTTCCCGATCGGTGAAGACATTCAACCCCACTGCCATGTGTCACAAGAGTCAGGGTAGTTTTGTGTGATTTTTCGTTTTCGAAAGGCAAGAAAAAGACAAGCTGATGGGTTCAGGTTAGCACTTCGGCTAGTTGTCACGCCTCCTGTTTTGTTTACGCTCTTTCCTCCATCTCCGAAGCCGGGGCAGGGAAATGACAAAAGCCGGACTAACTCCGGTGGCATAAAATACCATTCGAGAAGAAGTCAGCAGTTTTGACAGTTATGTAGTAATATTGCCCTGTTGTACTCAATAAATGCATTTTTAATATTTCATATTCCATTCAGCACAAGACTGTTATTTGTCATGACCATACCATATACAGTGGGGAGAACAAGTATTTGATACACTGCCAATGGGTTTTCCCATTGGCAGTGTATCAAATACTTGTTCTCCCCACTGTATTTAACAATTGGGGAAAAATACTTAGATGAAAAGAATATCCTGTAAAAATATTGGAGGAGAGAGATTGAAACAATGATGACATTTTGCTGGTCTCTGTCGCGTTTTCTTCGTTCTGAATCTTCCCACTCAATGGGCTGAATTCTAAATTAGCTGAAATCATTACCCTGCCGACATCATTATCCAGCTGGGGACACTAGAGCACTATAATGGCAGGCGGGGCTAAACGGTTGGTGAGCCGTTCCATTTTCCCTCCACACATGACGAGTGTTACTCTCAAACAATTCAACTTTGGTTTCATCATTCCACAAAATATTTTGCCAAAACTTCTGTGGCTTGTCCAAGTGCCTTTTTGCAAACATTAAATGTTTTTTTTTTAGACAATAGTGACTTCCTCTGTGGCGTCAGCCCATGAGCGATATTCTTGGCCATAGTTTTATATATAGTTGATGTCTGCAGAGATCTTGGACTGTGCCAGTGATTTCTAAAAGTCTTAAGCAGACACTCTAGGTTTTTTTTTTTACCTCTCTGAGTATTCTGCGCTGAACTCTTGGTGCAATCTTTGGTGGACAGCCACTCCATGGGAGAGAAGCAACAGTGCCAAACTCTCTCCATTTGTAGACAACTTCTCTGACTGTTGATTGATGAACATCCAGACTTTTAGAGATGGTTTTGTATCTTTTCCCAGCTTTATACAAATCAACAATCCTTGATCACAGGTCTTCAGATAACTGTTTCGAGCCACAACGCACATCAGACAATGCATCTCATCAAGACAAATCATACCAGGTGCGTGTTTTATAGTGGGCAGGGCAGCTTTAAACCACTCATCCGTGATTGAGCACACACCTGAGTAAATTGATTAGTAAAAATGGATTTCAAATACTCTTTAGGGTACTGGTTGCCAGCCAATCGCAGGGCACAAGGACACATACAACCATTCATGCACACGCACACTCAATTTAGAGTGTTCAATCAGCCTACCATGCATGTTTTTTGGGAAGGCCGAAGCCCGGGATTGGGTGGTTTTAGTTCATGCAGACACTGTTTTTACATCGGTGTGATTTTGACAAGATCAGATCACATTTGATGGTGATTTAAAGCAGAAATGAGAGAAATTCCAAAAGGTTCAGATACTTTTTCATACCACTGTAGCTGAACAGGTCAGGTTTAAAAAATAGTAGCAAACTTGAAAGGAGAATATAAATATAAAGTAGCTGAACTAAAAAAAAAAATGCAAAAAGGTAAAGAGTTTAAAAAGTTGTTGATTGCCAATGTAAGCAATAAAAAGAAAAGCCGTGGAAACATCATTTCAGAGATGTTTGGGCTAGAGAGAAAAACAATTGCCATTTAACATTGATTGAAATTTCGTTCCTGTTGTCAGCGCAGTCACAGACAAATGCTTTATCGCAACATTTGACAACTTGATGAGGTCCGCGCTCGACTGCCGCCGTGTCATTTTAAACGAGCGCCGCTCTCGCACTACTTGAGAGATTTCCAAAGGTCGGTCTTTTTCTGTCTCGCCTTGCCGTCACCGTTGATTTGCTTGAAAAATCTCTCGCTGGTGCTTCTTAGGTATGAACGGTCCCCTACTTTGCAATACCCCGTTGCTTGATAGCGAGATAACTGACATTTGTGAGTGTGTGCAATCACGAGAGGCGCCCTTATTTTCCTGCCAGAAAAGTGCGGTAGTGAACTGCTGTAGCTGGCAGTAAAGTGGTTTAACACAACATGAACCTGTCACAGAAGGCTGATTAAAATGCATATCCAAAATTGGTGGTCTCGAGTGAAGATAGGGAGGGAGGCCTTTACTTGTACACACAAACATGAAGGCGTCTCTATCATAAGCGGATTTTAAGGGGGGGGGGGGGTCAGGGTCTGGTCCCCCTGGTGGCCGAAAAGTGTCATTGCAAATAATTGACTGCTGCATACGGTATATACAAATTGTAAAGCAATAAACTGCAACAAAAATAAATTAAATGAACAAAAAATTATATTTTTATAATGGGTCAAAATTAGACTTCGAAGAGATCATGTGACTAGCAACTTAAACGGTCATTTTCTTTGCATATAATTAAAAAAAAAAAATAGAATAAAATAAATAAGAAAAATAGGGGAGGGCAGTTTTATTTTTCAAATGATTTTTTTCTTTGATTGAATTTTTTTTTTTTTGGATTGAAGCAACTCCTTTGGGGATTAAATGATTTAGACACATAATACTGACCAAACACTAAAAGGATTGCCTCAATCGAAGAAAACTTTTTCGATACAAAATTAAGTGTTCAAATGCAAAATTTTCAATCTCAAATATTTTTTCGCATTCGAAAATTTTTTCCATGATTGAAAATTTTCTTTTTTCGATTTTTCTTTTTTGAAAAAAAAAAAAAAAAAAAAAAAAACAATAATAATAATAAAAAATAAATAAATAATATATATATATATATAAAAAAGAAAATATATTTTTTGAAGCAACTTATTTTTTGATTGAATAATAAAGACAAAAAATGTCCTAGCCAAAATGTGGCCCAAAATCAAATCGACATTACTTTAATCAAAAAAGTTGCTTCAATCAAAAAAACAAAAAACAAAACACTTCAATCAAAAAAAAAAAAAAAAAAAAAAAAAAAAAAAAGAAAAAATAGCTTTCACATGCATTTTTTTAAAGTTTCAAATTAGGGCTGTCAAACGATTCAAATTTTTAATCAAGTTAATCACAGCTTAAAAATTAATTAATCGTAATTAATCGTAATTCAAACCATAAAGCGCCAGCAGAGGGAGACAAAAAACACAAGTAACAAGTGGACAAGTCACTGTGCTGTCATTTTAATCTGTTTGAGCGGGGCATGTGCGTTATTTGCGTCAAATATTTTAACGTGATTAATTTAAAAAATCAATTACCGCCCGTTAACACGATAATTTTAACAGCCGTATTTCAAATGTATTTTTGCAATCAAACACATTTTTTGGGGGGGATTAGAGCGACTTTTTTTCTTGATTGAATAATAAATACACAAATCTACCTCCACATGGGTCCGCCCAGGGGATACAATTTTTGACTGGGGTAACTACATTGGCACGACACCGGCGGGCGTACCATATTCAATGGATGACGATCTTGGCGAAAAGTATTGCCTAAGCTGCCTGATTTAGAATTCTCCTCAAGAATGATAGGAAAAACGCTCATTGTCAACTTATTAATATAAATATTCTTGTAAGTTAATTTCATTGCTGACACTGCGTTTCGGGGTCATCAACATGTAGTGCCCTCCCCGCCCCAAAAGTCAAACTCCGCCTATGGTCCCTATTTGTCTATTCTTACAGATGCAGTGCAATATAAGAAGAAAAATGTTCCCAGACAACCTTAAAGGCCTTCATATTTAATCACGAAGCAGAATAAGCGATTCTACTGGTCCGTGATGACACGAATACATTTATTTTTCTTTTAATGTGCCTTCCCATCTATGTTGTAGTGCGCTCGCAACCGAGCGCGACACTTAAACACGCATAAATAGAACGTTTTAATACGGAACTCTCAACGCCAGGGGCGTGCTTTTCGTGATCTATCTCCCGATTAAATATTCACAAACGCCGCTCTGATCTATGACGACTACTCTGGCATGAAGGGCTGAACAAATAGTTAAGATAATTGGCAGTGAAATACACAACGGCAAGAATCCACATGGGTGCTCACGAGTGCAAAGTCACGCTCTGAAAATGTAGCGGCCCCTTTCAGTGCTGTTTGTGACCTTTCATGTCACTGATTCTTTTTTAATCAAGTATAAGTCTATCAACGTTAAAGCAAAAGGACCGAGAGCACGTCCAGCTTGCGGGAGGGAGATTGTTTATGGCTTAATTTCTGCTCCGGAGGACATTTTTAATATTTACAAGCAATGTAGAGGACAGCTCCTGTCAAGACAAAACATTCCCGCGTTCATCTGCCACTCCAACGTTACGCCTCGGAGGAAATGATGCTGGAGAAACCATGTAGAGACACAATGACTGCGTTTACATGCACAATGAATCTTATTGTTGACACTCATGGGTAGCTTCATTTTTCCACGCTTGTCCGTGAATTTCCAGTTTATTTACGTTCAATTCTAGGCTCAACTTTGTGTCCAAACATTACTTAGTGATTACACTGCTGGCCAAAAGTATTGGCACCCCTGAGATTTTGTCAGATAACAATCTCAACCAGAAAATGATTGCAATTACAAATGCTTTGTGACAAGGACTCACTAAGGATCCAAATGCACGAACGTTCCGTTTAAACAAAAATATTTATTTTCAGTTCATACGGGTTCAAAAAGAGAACGAAAAATCACAGCACTTGCTGGACACCAAAATTCTGAGCAAAGTCAACAAAAAGTCACAGCACTTGCTGGATATCAAAATTCTGAGCAAAGTCAACAAAAAGTCACAGCACTTGCTGGATACCAAAATTCTGAGCAAAGTCAACTAAGTAACAAAAGTGGGCATTTGAACTCAACATAAATCTTAGTCAAGAAAAGGCTTACATGAGCTGGTGACATGGAACATGGCAGGATACAAGACAAACCGGCACTGGGCATGGTTAGCTGCAGGCTATAGACCCTACCCACCGACGTCACAAAATCACCTGATCGCTGTATTGTTCCGCCCCATTGTCCATCATTTTGTGTCTGTATTATCAATGGTCTCAATTGATCGAGCAATTTATAATGCATTTCATGGAAGACCCGGTGCTTTCGGATGCCGTGAACTCACTGGATGCGTTGCATAAAAGGCGTTATGTGGAAAAGCTTCAGTTTATCCATTCGCCAGATCCATATTTGATGCCTAAATCGATGTTTTTCAACCCGCTGTCTTCGCCGTCTTTGCCTGACATCTGCTAGCTACCCTGATATTTACAACTATCTTGTCCACACAAAATCAGCCTATTCTCACGAAAGTTTGAAAAACTTTAAGAGCTTGGAGGCTTATAAATACTTCGTTGCTGGTTGGGTGAAACAGGTCCTCGTCCACGAAAATTCGGCAGGAATCTATCTTGTGCTTGGAAAGGTGAGTTACGAAATTTTCAATTCAAAATCTTTTGTTCTTGCTAACATCCACTGTCAAGTCTAATGTATTTCATGTCATTTGTCAATGGAGCTAGGGCTTTTAATGTTTATATGGTTTAGCGATAGCACTCTCACTACATACATACGTGTATGTTGTCGGCGATTAGCCTAGCAATGATCTTAATTGTGGTTGTCAGCCCAAAACCCTCTAAATATATATTAAATGCATCTTACCAGATATAAAATGACTACTACATAATCTGTGGTAATCGTTTGGAGCCCAGTTTTCTCGTCGAATTGCAGCAGCCCATCTCGCTCTCTCCTCTCCGGGTCTCTCGGAATCCGGTAGAACTTCAAGTCTCTCCGTCTATCTTCTCTGTTATTGCAACCGACCGCCACACACGCCTTCACCATTTTGATTATTAATGTTAACGAGCAGAAAAACACGCCGTAAATAGGAGGAATGTACGTAGCCGTAACAGGTAAACACGATGTGTTGACGGACAATTGGGCGGCAACAGTCAGGAGGGCGGAGTTGTGACGTCACGTGGGTAGGGTCTATATATACAGAGGGTCACAGGTGGACATGATCAGCCTGATTGGCAAGAGCACGAAGTAAAGTCTGCTTAAGGAGGCAAAAGGATCTGACTTGAACCAACCCAAAACATTAACAAGACTTCCGAGACGTGACACTTTGGTGGTAACATCTTCACTGATTTTGCTTGCAATGAAAAAACACAAAAGAGAATGATTATCATTTCACCCAAAACTCCAAAAACTGGCCAGACAAAAGTATTGGCACTTTTAGAAAAATCACAGGTGGTGGCAATCACTAAATCACACTTGCAGCCAGTTAAAATGGATTAAAATTGACTCAACCTCTGTCCTGTGTCCTTGTGTGTACTACATTGAGTATGGAGAAAAGGAAGAAGACCAAAGAACTGTATGAGGACTTGAGAAGCAAAATTGTGAGGAAGCATGGGCAATCTCAAGGTTACAAGTCCATCTCAAAAGACCTGAATGTTCCTGTGTCTACCGTGCGCAGTGTCATCAATAAGTGTAAAGCCCATGGCACTGTGGACAGAAAAGAAAAATTGACGAGAGATTTCAATGAAAGATTGTGCAGATGATTGATAAAGATACTCGACTAACATCCAGACAAGTTCAAGCTGTCCTGCAGTCCTAGGGTACAACAGTGTCAAACCGTACAATCCGTCGGTGTCTAAATGAAAAGGGACTCTATGGTAGGATACCCAGGAAGACCCCAATTCAGACCCAGAGACATAAAAAAAGCCAGGCTGGAGTTTGCCAAAACTTACCTCTGAAAGCTAAAAACGTTTTGGAAGAATGTTCTCTGGTCAGATGAGACAAAAGTAGAGCTTTTGGGGAAATGGCATCAACATAGAGGTTACAGGGAAAAAAGTGAGGCCTTCGAAGAAAAGAACATGGTCCCCACAGTCAAACATGGCAGAGGTTCCCTGACATTTTGTGGTTGCTTTGCTACCTCTGGCACTGGACTACTTGACTGTGTGCGTGGCAATGTGAAGTCTGAAGACTACCAACAAATTTTGCGGCATAATGTAGGGCCCAGTGTGAGAAAACTGGGTCTCCCTCAGAGGTCATGGGTCTTCCAACAGGACAATGACCCAAAACACACTTCAAAAAGCAATGGAAAATGGTTGGAGAGAAAGCACTGGAGACTTCTAAAGTGGCCAGCAATTAGTCCAGACCTGAATCCCATAGAACACCTGTGGAGTGATCTGAAAATGGCAGTTTGGAGAAGGCACCCTTCAGATTGTAAGAAACTCATTGATGGATACCGGAAACGGTTATTTGCAGTTATCTTGTCTAAAGGTTGTGCTACCAAGTATTAGGTTGAGGGTGCCAATACTTTTGCCCGGCCCATTTTTGGAGTTTTGTGTAGAATGATAATGATTTAATTTGAAAGGTTTTTTCATTGCAAGCAAAGTAAATGAAGATATTACAACTAAAGCATTTGTAATTGCAATCATTTTCTGGGAGAAATTGAGCATAATCTGACATCTCCATTGAAGCAGCAGGATTCCTGGAACAAGTTGCGTGAAAGTTTGAAGTGTGCTCAAACTGTTAGCTCCTTCTAATTATGGCTAACAACGCCAATAATTACCACAGCATATTCATAACTGTCTATTCAAATTTCAAGTTATTTGCTTTTGATCTTTTTTTGTTTTTTTTGTTTTGGTTTTTCGATTTCCCGATTCCAATTTTAAATTTTTTTTCGAATTAATTCAATGTGATTTATAGAAATAATTATTTATCTATGTTGGTGAATCTTTGTGTGATGTAAAGCACTGAATTGTGTTGAATTGTGCCAATCAAATAATTTGTCTTGCTTTTATTCCCAAGTATTGATGGGATAGGATTCCCATTACCATTATAATTCCTATCATCATCATTTTGAACATGCTTTTTACTCAAGCTTCACTCAAACCTCTTATCTCCCAAGCTGTTATGTTGTCTTCTGTCAAGTTCAGAAATAGACCCTTAGGTAGACATTTGTAAAATTACCCAAAAATAAGGAGAGAAGACACTCAGTTTTCTTGGCCAAGGAGAGCAAGGAGGGACTAGACAGAGAAATGCTAGATTACGCTGTACAGTCACCAAAATTGATCTAAAAAAAACCTCCTTGCTCTTTCTTTTATTAAGGGGTTTGTCCTAACACAGAAGGGTGCCGCCCTAAATGGAGGGGGAAAGCAAGCTGGAGACACCCATGTGATTTTGGTTGACTATGTGTGAGCATGTAGGTGGAACTAACTAAATAAACGTGTGTAAGCAAGGGCACTTAGGTAAAGTGGTCAGAATGACCCAGACACTTCAGTTATGCAACGCTGCGGCCATGGAAGATGTCCTCGAATGGAAGATTGTCCTCGAAAGTCTAGAAGAAAGTCCAGACGTAAGATGCTGAAGATGTCCTAGAAGGTCTAGTTACGCAATGTTGCGGCCATGAAGCAAGGCAGTTGTCACCCCAACCCTTTTTAACACTTTGTAACACTTAAACATTATACTACGGCCTAGTATAGCAAGCAATAATCATTTACTGGTTATATCAAATAAGAAAAAATATGGCAATATGTATTATGTATGTATTAGGTATATATGAGCACAAGCAAATATTCAATCAATCAAGCAAATATTCAATCAACCCTCGATAATTAACTCAACATCTTCCATTGTCGTCATGGCAAGCAACAGTACCTCGACCACTAAGATGAGTGGGATTTCGTATTGTCATTGTTCTGTCAGCTCATTGGTCAGAACGCAGGAGAGGCTTGAAGGGCAGTAAGTAAGGCAGCAAGTATTCGTTGGGTCTCCAAATCGGACGCAATTTTCGATTTTTATGACAATACGGGACGTAGTGCGTCTATTGTAAGCTTAAAGAGCATACAACAGGAGAAAAAAAGTCTTAAATAGCATTATTATGTGAATTAGAATCATTTTGAGACGATTTAGCAAAGCGCAGATGACGAGAAATTAGTCTTTTAATCTGCCGGTTGGCCACGCCTACCATTATAGGGCTCTAGCGTCTCCAACAGGTGGATGACGTCAGCGGGTGACTGGGCTCATCGGTTTTACTATTCAGCCCACTGAGGGGGAATTATTCCGAACGAGGAAAACGCGACGAAGAGAGCCGCAAAATGTCATTGTTTCAGTCTCTTGACTCCAATATTTTTACAGGATATTCTTTTTATCCAAGTATTTTTCCCCAGTTGCTAAATTAATGGCATGGTCATGACAAATAACAGTCTTGTGCTAAATGGAATATGAAATAATAAAAATGCACCTATTCAGGACGACATGGCAAAATTACTCCATAATGGTCAAAACTGTCGACTTCACCTTTACTGTCGCACCTCCCGAACGATATTTTATGACACCTAAATGGGACATATGTCATTTCCCTTCCCCGGCTTCGGAGGATGTAAACAAACCAAGAGGCGTGACAGCTAGCAGACATGCTAACCTGAACCGAGTGATGTTTGAAAGTCTTCGAAGCGGAAAATCACACATAACTAGCCCGGATTATTTAACATGACGACTGGGTTGTCGATTGTCTTTGGGATCGGCAAACCGCCCGGCGTAGAGCAATTTACAGTTCGTTCCCCAGAGTAGGGCAGCTACAGTTGTCGGGCAGCTAACGTGCAGCTAATGTGCATGAGGAGAGCTTTTTATATGCCTATCAATGATCAAACGTAAGTAGACCTTTATTTAAAGAAAGTTTGTAGTGTTTACTTTGTAATCGCTGTATTCATATTTGACATAATACAGAACAAGATGTTTACTCACTGCCTCGTAAGTCCAATGGTCCCACAGTAGTAGGGCTTGTTTTGGTCAATATCCATGGTGAATGGGAACCTTTTGAAACTCCAAAAAGGCGCACACGCCTCTCCCTCATAAAGATTTTTCTGCAGCCGTTTGGCTGGCGTGATGCGAAAAATAAACGTATTAATCCGCAAAATCAGCTTAATCCTTAGTCCTCATACACAACAGTACCACTGTTTAGTGAAGAGGACGCCTTCACCCGTACACGTCACAGCGCCCTCCTCCTCAATGCAAGACCGAAACCGGAAGTCACTCATTTTCATGGCGCGGGATTAAAAAAACTAAATAAATATAGCGATCGCTTCCACACACATCCAAGCGGTCCATATCATTCAGGAGCATAAAATACCGCGTGTGTTATGAAATAAACATGCTTTTTCGTGTTACATGCACTTTAATACGGGATGCATACATTTGTACGGGACAGTTGGCAACCCAAGTTACATTACTTAGCAATTTTGCTACATTTAGCGTTTAGCTTTGGATTGTTTTCAGCAAAGAGGTGCAAATGGGAAATACAGTAATGAAAAAAAAATCCACTAAGGTTACATAAATAACTTGAATTTCAACAAATAAAAATGAAATTGAAATGAAAATCAACCAATTAAATCAACCCGGTTCCTTGTATGATATTGACATACTTGGCCAACAAAGCTGAATTTCTGATTCTAATTCTGATCAGAAGGAAAGTTGGCTTCAGAGCTTTGCTGCAGCTGGGGCTCATTACTGTCACATTTTGTCTTTGGGGCGCTTGGGTTGTCATCCTCAATGACTTGTGCCCAGGCTTTGCTCACTCTCGGCAACTCAAAAATAACTGTTCGTCTTCTTTAGTCGGCGGCGTGACAGCTTGTCTGCTAATACTTTTGCAGGCTTGAGCTTTATTCACTGGAAAGTCAGTGGTTCCTATCCCTCAAGGTACCACACACTTCGACCTGTCCCATCGGGCTTATTACTGGACTCCGATGTAACTACGCATTTTTTGAAAGGCCCAAAAGGTGAAAGTATGTTCTCAAGTTGTAAAAGTCAAATGTCATAGGTGCGAAAAGTAGTATCTTAAGGGCAATACTGACTTCTGCCTGCTGGGAGGTAGGAAATTTCCCACTTGATATATAATGTTTTAGTTTCCTGAAACCCAGCAATAATACCCTTAAGTGCCTGGATGTCTACCATCCATGAGGGTACAGCAAAAATTCAATGAGTAGTGAAAAAGTACATATTGTACCACTCTCTGAGAACTATTCCTTACCTTATGGCCCAATAACTTGTACTCTCATTGATGTGATTTCATTAAAATACCCCACAGCTTTAGAATCATAGCTTACTTTTCTGAAACATCACGAAACTGTCCATTTTTATGCACTGTTGCGCTTCAATTTCAGACAGCAACTCACAATAACTCTTTTCCATTTGTAGCTGCCGACCAAGTCATATCTAATATACAGTGGGGCAAATAAGTATTTAGTCAACCACTAATTGTGCAAGTTCTCCCACTTGAAAATATTAGAGAGGCCTGTAATTGTCAACATGGGTAAACCTCAACCATGAGAGACAGAATGTGGGAAAAAAAAACAGAAAATCACAGTGTTTGATTTTTAAAGAAATTATTTGGAAATCATGGTGGGAAAAAAAGTATTTGGTAAATACCAAAAGTTCATCTCATTATTTTGTTATGTACCCTTTGTTGGCAATAACGGAGGCCAAACGTTTTCTGTAACTCTTCACAAGCTTTTCACACACTGTTGCTGGTATTTTGGCCATTCCTCCATGCAGATCTCCTCTAGAGCAATGATGTTTTGGGGCTGTCGTTGGGCAACACAGGCTTTCAACTCCCTCCACAGATTTTCTGTGGGGTTGAGATCTGGAGACTGGCTAGGCCACTCCAGGACCTTGAAATGCTTTTTACGAAGCCACTCCTTTGTTGCCCTGGCTGTGTGTTTGGGATCATTGTCATGCTGAAAGACCCAGCCACGTCTCATCTTCAATGCCCTTGCTGATGGAAGGAGATTTTCACTCAAAATCTCTCGATACACGGCCCCATTCATTCTTTCCTTGTCACAGATCAGTCGTCTTGGTCCCTTTGCAGAAAAACAGACCCAAAGCATGATGTTTCCACCCCCATGCTTCACAGTTGGTATGGTGTTCTTTGGATGCAATTCAGTATTCTTTCTCATCCAAACATGAGAACCTGTATTTCTACCAAAAACTTCTATTTTGGTTTCATCTGACCATAACACATTCTCCCAATCCTCTTCTGGTTCATCCAAATGCTCTCTAGCAAACCGCAGACGGGCCTGGAAGTGTACTTTCTTCAGCAGGGGGACACGTCTGGCAGTGCAGGATTTGAGTCCCTGGCGGCGCATTGTGTTACTGATAGTAGCCTTTGTTACTGTGGTCCCAGCTCTCTGTAGGTCATTCACTAGGTCCCCACGTGCGGTTCTGTGATTTTTGCTCACTGTTCTTGTTATCATTTTGACACCACGGGGTGAGATCTTGCATGGAGCCCCAGATCGAGGGAGATTATCAGTGGTCTTGTATGTCTTCCATTTTCTAATAATTGCTCCCACAGTTGATTTCTTTACATCAAGCGTTTTACCTATTGCAGATTCAGTCTTCCCAGCCTGATGCAGGTCTACAAGTTTGTCTTTGATGTCCTTCGACAGCTCTTTGGTCTTGGCCATAGTAGGGTTTGGAGTGTGACTGACTGAGGTTGTGGACAGGTGTCTTTCATACCGATAATGAGTTAAAACAGGTGCCATTACCTCGTTTGCTCCCAGAAAGTATAAATATGTTATATTTTTAAATGCTTCATTGTCCCAAAAACGTATTTATACGTCTTTTGCGTTTTTTTTTTTTTTTTTTTTTTACAAGAAGAATCTATAGCTTGCGGTCTATCTGAGAAACAAAAAACAAGGCAATAAAACTGGCCACTGGAGGGCAGTAGTGCATTTTGTAAATACCAGCAACCCGATTCAACAGCAATGAATGGCTGGGCAGCATGGTCGGAGCGCTGGCGGCAGTATGCCAGGAGGCGGACAACCGAACAAAACAACCGAGACGACGACGGAGCAAAACGACTGAGACCACGGTGCAGCGGGCTCGCCAAGCAGACCCCGCAAAGATTAAAAAATAATCCATCTTTGTGAGACAGACAACGATGAGGGAAAAGTTTACACAGCAGACGCGGCGACAACGGCCTCATCTTGGCGACAACAGGCGTCATCTCTCAGTAGTCACGTGTAAACAAATTGTTACTTTGCAATCAAAAGCTCTATTTGTCTTGTTCATTCATCACATGATATTTTGTAAAAGGAAAACATTATTCAGATGTTTGGGATGTAACTAATGCAAAAAATAACTGTTAAAGTTAAAGTTATGTTTGAAATGTATGCGTTTACAAAAAGCTCATTTTCTCCGTTTTTTCATCAGAAATTGGAAATTTGCTCAAATTCTATTTTCTAATGCTGATTTCTAAAGAATGGAAAAAGATATGAACTTACTTTTTTCTGCTGAAAGAAGAGAGTCTAATCTTTCTTTTGGTGGGTTCCATGTTTATATAGTAATAGAACAGAAATTTCTGTGGGCCTTGCAAAATCCGTCAAAATACAGAAAAACTACCGGGAGCGAAGGGCCTTGCTCTGGTGAAAATGGCTGGGAGTGAATGAGTTAATACAGTTAACGAGTGGAGCCTTGTTAGGCCTCGGTAGAAGAAGTTAGACCTCTTTGACAGCCAGAAATTTTGCTTGTTTGTAGGTGACCAAATACTTATTTTCCACTCTAATTTGGAAATAAATTCTTTAAAAATCAATGTGATTTTCTGTTTTTTTTGCCCTCATTCTGTCTCTCATGGTTGAGGTTTACCCATGTTGACAATTACAGGCCTCTCTAATCTTTTCAAGTAGGAGAACTTGCACAATTGGTGATTGACTAAATACTTATTCGCCCCACTGTAGGTAGAGGTCTAAAATTTCAATTATAGATGCATTTTCACTCATGGAGACATAATCTAAAAAAAATACAGAAATCACATAGTATGATCTTTAGAATAATCCTAAGTATTTGTACCCATGGGAAAATCAGCAATAATTATGACACTCACAGAGTTTAAAAAAAAAAAAATCCACTTTCGCCCCATGAGTAAACATCCACTAACCACCTCTATGAGCTCATTATTGTCACCTGTGCACTCCACAGTCAGTCATAATCCAATTGCTACCATGGGCAAGACCAGAGAGTTTATGAAGGAAACAAGAGAGCTTTGAAAGGCACCAGAGAAAAAATGTTGAGCTCCACAAAGCTGGAAAAGGCTATAAGACAATTGGAAAGCATAATCTACCTTGGACTGGGGCTCCATGTAAAATCTCTCCTCTTGGGGCATCACTCATGATGAGAAAAGAGGGCTCAGCCTAGAACTACATGACAATGACCTGAAGAGAGCTGGATGCACAGTTTCAAAGGCTCCTGTCAGTAGAACACTACGGTGCAATGGTTTAAAATCATGCATTGCTCAGTAGGTTCCTCTGTTGAAGCAAGTACATGTGAAGGCCCGTCTGAAGTTTACCAGAGACCATCTATGAGAAAGTCATGTGGTCAGATGAGAGCAAAGTAGAACTTTTTGGTCCTTTAATTTACTTTACTCGTCGAATGTCGAGGAAAAATAAGGATGAGTACAACCCCAAGAACACCATCCTCACTGTGCAGTATGGGGGTGGAAACCTCATGCTTTGGGGCTGCTTTTCGGCAAAGGAGACTTTACGACTGCTTTGTATAAAGCAGAGGATGAATGGTGAAATGTATCATCAGATTTTGAGGCACAACCTCCATCCTTCAGTCAGAGACTTGAAGATGAGTCGTGGCTAGATCTTTCAACATGACATTGATCCGAAGCACACAGCCTAGCTGACCAAGGAGTGGCTGCGTAATAAGCATATCAAGGCTCTGGAGTGGCCTAGCCAGACTCCGGACCTCAATCTGTAGAAAATCTTTGGATGGAGCTGATTCTTCATGTTTCTCAACGACAGCCCCGAAACATGACAGATCTAGAGAATATTTGTGTGGAGGAATGGGCCAAAATCCCAGTTTCCATATGTAAAGACCTGGTAAAGAACTACAGAGAGCGTCTGATCTCTGTAATTGCAAACAAAGGCTTCTACACTAAGTATTAGCACTGATTTTCTCAGGGGTACAAATACTTATTAACCCCAGTAAATTACAAATAAATTAGTGAAAAATCATACAATTTGAGTTTTAGATTATGTTATGTTATTTAGATTATGTCTCAATACGTAGAAATGCATCCATGATTGAAATTTGAAAAAAAAGTGGGTGAAGTTGCAAAATTACAAGGGGTTCAAATACTTATGGTCCTTACTGTATGTTTTTTGATAGTTATTTTGAGATTTAGGGGGTGATTAGGGGTACTTAAAGGATTCATCCCGATTCCCGCGGAAATTTGTGTTAGGTCGCCAGCGTAGGAACGGAACTCGTTCGTAACCCAGGGACTAACTGAATAACAATTATTTAGTGAAAAACT
This sequence comes from Corythoichthys intestinalis, assembly GCF_030265065.1. Lineage (NCBI taxonomy): Eukaryota > Metazoa > Chordata > Actinopteri > Syngnathiformes > Syngnathidae > Corythoichthys > Corythoichthys intestinalis. The sequence goes on from NC_080398.1 coordinate 1,132,563, forward strand.
GCAATTAAAGCGCATTTCTGATTTTTTAGCTAAACCAAGTGACCCTGGATCAAAAAGTGTCTCTGAGCACAAAGAGTGTCCTTCTACTGCTTCAGGCAATGTAAGACACGTGCAACCAGGACAGCAGACATTCTTGGGAGTAAATTAAATGAAGAGGCATTGTCTGGGATTATTTATAGATCCGTACATGACAGCCGAGCAGGGATTTCTGCCCTCCTTCCATGATAACGAGATGCATTAAAAGGTGGCAGATATGATGCCCCATCTCCCCGAATGATAAATAAATCAACCTATTCTCTGACAGACTCTCAGCGGGAAAAGAAGTTTAAACACAAGGCAGAGAGCATGAAAATGTCAAGGCCAATAAGCGGATTCTGACCCGGATAATGCGACAGCTGCGCCCAACGACGCGGCGAATTAACAAGAGACGAGATGACCCAAAAAAATACGGTTGAAATGTCTCAAGTAGAACAAAATGTACTCGTGTACAGGTAAAAAAAACTAGGTTTTGGCTCAGCTTTACGCACGTTCAACTTTCTTTTAAATTCAGTTGAATTGGAGAAAGGCAACAATGTGGAATAGTTGGCACGTCTACTTCCTGCCATATTCCGTAAGCTTCCATTTTCATGGTAATTTCACACTATTCAACTCTCGATGGTCGTCAATGCGAGTGTGAATGGTTGTTTGTCTATCTTTTGCTGCCCTGCAACGGCCTAGCGACCAGCCCAGGTTGTATCGCGCTTGGCGCGAGTTAACCGAGCAGCTAATCAGAAAAAGCGGAACAAAAAAATGAATGGATAAATGGAAGCATCCATTAGAGCGATTGAAAGAAGGTCTGCTTAATGACTCCATTGAGGGTCTTTTGGATGAATAAGGACACGTGTCCGCAAGCTGGCCTCCCGCAAATGGGCAACATTTGAAAAAAGCCTTGGTTTCCGATGTTTTGTTCGTAAAAGAAATGAAAATCCAGCTGTAATTTCATTCAGGGTGAAGGACCAGAGAATCCACTCGAATATTGTGAGCGTAGAGCTATACATGGTGATCACCCAGGGAGGAAGTCATCAAGTTCTCAATGGTTTCCATTTGGCGTCTACAAAAAGCTTGGCGAAATAAGATGCAGAATGAAATTTCCCTCCCGCGGCTTTGATTGATTTGCTGATTTGAAACGTCGCCTTGAAGGCTTTTGATAAATGTTTGTGCCTGCCACCACAATTAAATCTCCAACTGGGTGCCACCCCTTCTTATCTGGTGTATTCATTTGTCTGCATTTTTCCACTTGTCCTTTAAGATCCCAAATGTGTTGCCCGCTGTTATTCATTTTGTTTGCTTCGTGTCGTCAAACTTTTAGACATGTTGTGTTCCCGACAATCTGCAAGGATAAAATTAGTGTTTGATTGTAGCTTTGCATATAATGCAAACGCTGCAATCTATAATACAGTGGTACCTCTACATATGAAGTTAATTCGTTCTAGGACCTTGTTTGTAAGTCGAAATGGTTGTATGTCGAGCAGGATTTTCCCATAAAAATACATTATAATCCCATTAATTCATTCCACAGCCCAAAAACGTACACTAAATCATTAATAAATACTACTGGTACTATTACAAATGGCAATTACATACAGCAAAACAAATTAATTATAAATAAAAATTGGAATAATAATATAATAATAATAATTCCCTTAATAGTGAAACGAATTGGGTTCTAATATGGCGGACGTTTTGGCCAGTGGCGGACTTGGCAATTTTGGGGCCTAAGGCGAACATATCCGGGGGCCCTCTTCATGGGTCAGGGGTTGAAAAGGTGAAAAGGGTGTGGAGGAAATATACACTAAGGCTGTCCTAAACGACAAATTTTCTCCGGATTAGTCAGCCGACTAGTTTTACAATTAGTCGACTAATCTAATAATTTAATAATAATAATTAATAATATATATATATATTTTTTTACTAATTTTGCAATGAAACTTTTGTTGACGCTTATTCATTCACAAAACCATTTTGAAACACTTAAATTCATTCATTCAATTAAAGTACAAATAATCATGTAAACAACAATAATTAATCTCAAATAAACAATGAGGTTAAACGCTGATAGCATTTATTAGTGCAAAAGAATGGAAAGTAAACAGATTCAGAACAGTGACTTTGCCTTTCCAACATTATTCAAAACATTTCTTAAAAAAAAATCTAGCATTATTATTATTATAGTATACTACTATATATAATAGTAGTATAATAATTATAATAATTATTCATTGCCAATCATATTTGTCATAAAGAGTGTCATTTGAAAGCTATTCTTAGTGTAGAATCTATATTCTGTAGTATTTACTCAACATATTATATTAATTCTGAAGTATGTGGGATTAACTCCTGAAATCGTTATTTATATGACGAACATGACATGCTTTTATTTTGAAATGTTCACTGGAGGTACGTTCGCTAAACCACTAACCGAAAGCTTTACACTCCGTAAAACACATTCTTCGTCATTTCTCGTGGTGTCACTAATAGAATTTTTTTTTTTTTTTCGTTAGCAAATGCTGTTAACCAGCTGTTGAGTGTTATTGTATGACTGATTGGAACTGTACTGCATTGTTTTGCCACAGGGTGTGCTGTCGTGTAATTTATGTTCGGTGTGAAGAAGAAGAAGAAAGTTAAGAGGCATTAGCGGCCTGTTCTCAACTTCTCCCTCACAGCTCTTTGGCTCTCATGGAGAGCACGTTCGCTCATGTGTTCGAAATAAATGATAGCCGACGTGCAAAGTAGCAAGTAAGCTGTAAAAATAGCGAGCTTAGTGGTGTGAAAAACGCGGGAGAGCTAAGTGAAGCTAACGAACAGCTAAGCGATGCTAAACGGAGCTAAGCGAAGCTAAATGGCGCTAAATGAAGCTAAGCGACTGATACCCAGTCCATCGTCGTGGAACAGTCCATTGTAGTGCGTGTGTGTGGGGGAGGGATAATATAAATGCAGCATTCAAATGGCTTTCTTTTTTGTTTTGTTATTTGTTTGTTTGGTATCCTGATATAATTATACATGACGAATAGTTGGGAGTGCTGCTGGCTCCAGTGGCCCAAGCCCTTGCTTGTTGGGGCAAGGGCAGCTGGTTGTGGGCCCCCTACTGGTTGGGGGCCTAGGGCGATCGCCTACTTCGCCTGAATAGTAGATCCGCCTATGGTTTTGGCGAACGGTGGTTGGAAGAGGACCATGGAGATGTATTATTTAGACAGTTCATGGATGCGCATCCCACGCTCATATTTTTCTATAATTTGCATATTCATTTCAAAAGTAAGCGTCACTTTTTTCCTTTTTTCTACTAGTGTGACTTGTCCCTGTGATTGCCCATTAATTTCACCTGTTGTGCCTGCTCCTAGTGTATCCTCTAATCTGCATCCTCCTGTGCTCACCTGTTCCTCGTTGTGTCGTTACCCCTTGTCTATGTGTGTATATAAGCTCCCAGTTTCTTTTCACGTCATTGCGTCATTTTCAGTTTGCATGTCCACGTTCATGACAGCGTTTTCCCCAGTTCCTCGTCCTGCTTCTAAGTAAGTTGATTTGTTAGCCTGACTTTTGTTTGTTAAAATGAATGAATGAATGAAAGATTTTTTGGATTCCCGTCATTTTGTTGGTATTTTGTTTTTTGTTGGCAATAATTAAAACATTATTGCACCGCCCTTTTTGCCTCGCTTCCCTTTTCCTGCGTTTGGGTCCACACACCACCTGCCTGCCCGTTTCCTGACACTGTACCAACTTTTTTGAAACCTGTGTTGATTTCTCACACAAGAAAATCCGCCGTACGTTCGTTTGCTGTGCTGTTATGTCATCGTTTTTCGAGCATGTCGTCGGATGTAGAAACAAATGGCGAGTCAAAATTTTACGTCGGATTTCGAAAAGATCGTGTGTCGAAGCGATCGTACGTGGAGGTACCACTGTATTCCTAGTTTTGTCAATGGTGTTTCTTCGGCGCGACGCACGGCCAAAACCGGTAAACCGACCGACACCATGGGGATCTGAGTCACCTGATTTTGAGAATCTGCTGATACAGAGTCCCGATCCGATACAGGAAAAAAAGTTTTTTTGTTAAAAAGTTCCAAACTTATTACTGTCCCACCGAGCTGCCTTCATAATCCACTCACGCTTTGATGCTCACGCTGCTGAGAACAGCCTCTTAAATACACAATGAGTTGCTGCAGCACACTTATGCAAGTTTAGCGATGATTGACACATATGTGTCTTTGGCTACGTCTACACTAGGATGAATACTGGCCTTAAAGTTGCCTACGACAGGACAAAAAAAAGTCTTAAATAGCATTGTTATGTGAATTAGAATCATGTTTTGAGACGATTCGACTATATAAAACAATTTGGCAAAGCGCGGATGACGAGAAATTAGTTTTTTAATCTGTCATTTAGCCACGCCTACCATTATAGGGCTCTAGCGTCCCCAATAGGAGGATGGCGTCGGCAGGGTCACGGTTTCATCTGATTTAGAATCCAGCCCATTGAGGGGGAATTATTCAGAACGAGGAAAATGCGACGAAGAGAGCCGCAAAATGGCATTGTTTCGTTCTCTCTACTCCAATATTTTTACAGCATATTCTTTTTATCGAATTTTTTTTTTTTCCCCAATTGCAAAATAAATTGTATGGTCATGACAAATAACAGTCTTGTGCTAAATGGAATATGACATATTAAAAAAGCATTTATTCAGAACGACATGACAAAATTACTCCGTAATGGCCAAAACTGCCAACTTCACCTTTACTGTCGCACCTCCCGAATGATATTTTATGCCACCGGAATTAGTCCGGCTTTTGTCATTTCCCTGCCTCGACTTCGGAGAGCATAAACAAACCAGGAGGCGTGACAGCTAGCCGACATGCAAACCCAAACAGAGTTATGTTTCAAAGTCTATACTCGGCTTTTGAAGCAAAAAACTCACTCAAAACTACCCGGGATCATGTCACGCGGCGGCGGGGTTGTCGATTGTCTTCGCCGATCGTCAACCTGCCCGGTGGCGAGCAAGTTACAGCTCGTCCCCTGCTACGGGAGGAGAGCATGTTTGCTGGGAAGCAGCTAGAGAATTACCGCCGGACAAACTGGCCGACGTCGGAGGAGCGCATAGCTGCCATATGGTCAACACGAATATGGTGTAAATTAATGCTTAACTACACAGCGAAGAACAGTGAGAGAGCGGCGTGCTGTTGTTGTGCAGCTAACATGGCAGGATGTGTCTGAGGAGACTTTTATACATATCCCTCAATGATCAAACGTAAGTAAATAGTCCTTTTTTTGAACAAAGTTTGTAGTGTTTACTTTGTAATCGCTGTATCCGTGGCCATTTTTGACGAAAAATTGCAATTTCTGATCGGGTGGAAAATTTGACAGAACACCGGGCACACGAAGAGGGCAATAAGCTGAGTATAGCGCTCTCCTGGCAGGGGGATGAGCGACAACCTGCCGGTCGTCGGCTGAGTAACATTCTCGGTGGACAAGGAGCATGTCAGCCACAAAATGCAAGCCACCTCCATATTAAAACATGTGCCGTGATCCCAGCATTTGACATAATACAAAACACTCCCTTCCTCGTCCAATGGTCCCACACAGTTGTTGCACACTTGTTATGGCCGATCTTGGTGCAGCTACAAAAGCCTGCAGCCGTTTGGCAGGCGTGATGTGAAAAATAAACGAATTAATCCGCAAAATCAGCTGAATCCGCAGTCCATCTGCATGCTATAAAGCAATGCTGTATTATGAGACACTGACCAGGGTGACGTCATATTCGCATTTGTCCTTAATCCAGGAAGTCACTCATATTCATGGCGCGGGATTAAAAAACATTTAATATATAAATCGATCGCTTTCACACACATCCAAGCGGTCCATTTCATTCAGGAGCATAAAATACCGCGTGAAATAAAAAATAAACATGTTTTTTGCTATCATAGGTCCTTTAACACCAGTGTCGTTTTCGTCAACGATGACAATAACTAAAATATTACATCAACGAACACTTTTTTCATGACGAAGACGTCACAATGACGCGCTGAAAACGTGTCTTGGGAGACTAAAACATAACATCTGATGACACGAGAAGTTCACAAGGTGTGATATTTTCTAATTGTATGTGTCGTTAGCACGCATTTAGCAGTGTTTGGTTGTGTCACTCATGTGATGTGCTGACCCCCCCGCCCTCGTCCCACACACAGGCTTAAGCATGTGCTCATTCCAGGTTCCTTTTGTGAAACGTGTCAGGTGCTGCTTGGTAAGTTTTGTTTTCTCATCTTGGCTATACCATGTTGCTTTAGCCTTTAAAGGTCTGGCCTGAGTGATCAGCACACACTAAACCAGTGCTTCTCAATTATTTTCTGTTACGCCCCCCCAAGGAAGACGTAAATGTTTCGCGCCCCCCCAAACTCTCTGCCACCACTGTAAATAATATCATTTGTCTATAAAATTACTATTATAAATACGCATCTGCCTAACATTGTGTCCTTTTTTTTCCTAATGACGAAAAAAAGTAACAGATCAACTTATAATAAAGTAGAACTTTATTAACATTGTTTTGTTTGTAACAGAGAAGACGACGCGCATCAATTTGCCTGAATTAGAAAGAAAAGTCCCATCCAAACTAAAAAATACACTCGTTACATTTTTGACCATTTGATAAAGAAAAATAAAATGTAATAAAATCAGTAAATAATAACAAATTAAAATTGATTAGAAACATTCACTCATGAGGACAATATGCCAAAAAATTTGATCGGAAAAACAAAACTGAATAAAAGAAAAAGAAAAAAAAAAAGTGTCCTTGGACAGAAGGACAGTTTTTATTTTTGTACCTCCTTTGCAATGGTGTGGAGTTATCTTGCAATGAGCATGCTAACGATGCTAATTGGTTTACTGATATTACACTGACAAAACAGGACGATTGTTGGAAATATTCGGCCGTTTTCGCTGAAAAACAATCAAGCTTATCAATGAGATTGGGGTCTAATGTCTTTAAGTGGCGTCTTAATTGTTTTGGCTTCTGGCTGTCCGCTATAATTATTTTTAGACACAGTAAACAGTGGTCTTTCCTCATTACCCACTGTATTAAAAGTCAAAGCTAAAAGGCAAACGGCACGAAAAAAGCGCATTCCCGGCGGCCGAGGTAGAACCGTAGGTGAGGGCGGTCGTCGTGACGATCCCAAGCCAAAAATGGCACTTCTCGGGCGGCGACGTGAGAACCGGCCGGACAAGACAGTGGGTCGCTGCGTGAGTCCGGTCGGAAAACGGCTTTCGAAAACGGCGGCGGCGCACTGCTCTTCATATCTGTTTTCTGTGTGTTCTGAGTGCTCTTCCTTAGTTCAAAAATACTGCGCGCACTCTGAAAATGAGAGCGCCACTGCCACCCACTGAGTGGATGTGCAAGTACACTTTATTCCAGTACGGCAAAAAAAAAAAAAAAAAAAAAAGCATGTTCCCCGAGGTCACATGCGCCCCCCCGGCATCGCTCTGCGCCCCCCCAGGGGGGCGCGCCCCACTATTTGAGAAGTACTGCACTAAACCAACTTGTAGCGTTAGCATAGCGTTCGCGTTAGCATTAGCATTTAGCGTGGTGACTCTGTGAGTCTTCTTAAACTCTTTGAAAACATTTTACATATAGTTTGCGGCGTCTAGGTGAGTTTAATTAATTGCAAATAATGTGCTGTTTTCCTGCTGAGTGTGTATCATCATCATGAAAATGGTGATGTCCTTGCAGACTCTACAGTTATGTGCTCATCTGTCATGTTCATTTAAAATTGTTGGAAACCTTTTATTTATTTGTTCATGGCCTTAAACCTTTGAAGTTTATAAACGAAAACATTTTGAGAACTGTCGACTAAAACTAGACGAAGACGAACACATTTTACAATGACTAAAATATGACTAAGACTAATTAGTACTTTCGTTCAAAGACTAAGATGAAAATTAAAAATGGCTGCCAAAAACAACACTGCTTAAGTAACACCCATGCGACCCACTGTACTTGATCATATCTTACCATGTCCTGTGGCAGGGAAGGCTTTCCATGTTCAGGGTCTCCTTAACGGACATCACATCAGCAGGGATGACAGGAAAGATTTCAGAGTAGAGGACTTCTTCGTCACTGTGTAATAGAGAAAGCGAATGGAGTTGGGTATCATCAGATCAGACATTGAGCGCTGCTTGACACTATCTGCATCTGAGGTGTAACAGATAATCAGTTTTTATGATCACATGATTAAATGAAGCTCCAACAACTGGTGTGACAAACAATTGCTGTTAGCATGAAAGAACAGGAGGGGCTGGGACGAAGTACCGACTGTATGTCCTACCATTCTCGTGACGACCATGGCTTTGGTATTACAACCTGTGGCTGGAAAAGCAAAGTGCGGAGAGTCTGTCGCTCAGAGGCATGAGTAAAAAGGGTGATCGATCAATGCTGACAGCCATTGTCTCCCATTTCCTCTTTTTGTCGTTCTATGTTTGTCGTTTGCCAAGTTATTATGATTTAATGACAAATATATTTATTCCACATCTGCGTACACTGTAATCTGTATTTTTATATTAGCCTTATTAAATGTCTTGTTTTACTCTGTACAATGACAATTTAAGCTTTTTATTCTATTCTATTCTATTCTATTCTATTCTATTCTATTCTATTCTATTGATGGTGGCGCAGGTGATTCAGAAGGTCACCCACTGTTTGAAAGAACGGGAGTTCGATTCCAGCTCCCACCTGTGCCCATTGTCGTTGTATCTTTGGGCAAGATACTTCACCCTATTTGTCTGTGTGAAAGGAGTGTGAGAACGACTGCTGTGATGGTGGTCGGAAGGGGTGATGGTGTGGACTGGCTGCCTCACTTCTGTCAGAATGCCCCAGGGCAGCTGTGGCTACAGTAGTGGCTTACCACCATTGACTGTGGAGTGAAAGAATAATGCAATCTAAAGCACTTTGAGTGTCCAAAAAAAGTTATCATTAGCGTTATCATTGTCTCATGGTCTCTGGTTGGTGCGATGACTGGATGCTACCAGCCATAGACTCAGCCTGCCAACATGGGTCTTGGAACATTGACTGAACAAGTGTTTGCATAGGAAGAGGTGTGAAGTCGTTCTGAGTCTTCCGACCCCTACCATGGCGCCCCTGCAGCCTACTGTTTAAGACACCTGCCGCAGAGGAGGAAGCGCCAGAGTGGAGTGACATTGTCACTATTGAGGGTGGGGGGGGCGCCTTAAAAGGGGTGGCAACAGAGCTGGAGCGATGTTGTCACCGTTTGGAGGCGACCGCCATAGGAGGGCGCCGGAGCCAGAGTTGGAGCGACGTCGTCTCCGTCGGGAAGACCAGCGGCAGTAGTGTCATCATAGTGGCGGGATGGGGACCTAAAGGTGAGGTGCCAGAATGAGTACAGTGGTCTCTGGTTGCTGGGGTGACTGGATGCCACAAGCCATAGCCTCAGCCTGCCACTGTGGGTCTTGGAACATTGACTAGACAAGTGTTTGCATAGGAAGAGGTGTGAAGTCGCTCCGAGTCTTCCGACCCCTACCTGGGGCCTCCTGCAGACTACCGTCCAAGACGCCTGCCGCAGAAGAGGCGGTGCCAGAGCTGGAGCGACGTTGTCACCGTTTGGAGGAGCCCGCCATAGAAGGTGCAGCGCCAAAGCCAGAGTGGGAGTGGCGTGGTCTCCGTCGGGAAGACCAGCAGCAGGAGTGTCGTCATCATGGTGAAGAGCAGAAGCGATGTCGATGACATCAGGAAGTCCAGCAGCTGAAACATTATCATTGTGAAGAAGAGTGGGAGCGACGCCATCATGGCGAAGACCAGGATCGGTTGCGATGTTGTCGCAGTGAAGACAAAGAGCAGGAGCCTCAGCCTGCCACCATGGGTCTTGGAACGTTGACTGGACAAGTGTGTGCATAGGAAGAGTTGTGAAGTCGTTCCGAGTCTTCCGACCCTTACCTGGGTGCCCCTGCAGAGTATCGTCTAAGACACCTGCCGCAGAAGAGGTGGCGCCAGAGTTGGACTGACATTGTCGCTATCGAGGGGTCGCACGCCTTAGAAGGGACTGCACCAGAGCTGGAGCGACGTTGTCACCGTTTGGAGGAGCCTGCCATAGAAGGTGCAGCGCCAAAGCCAGAGTGGGAGTGGCGTGGTCTCCGTCGGGAAGACCAGCAGCAGGAGTGTCGTCATCATGGCAAAGAGCAGGAGCGATGTTGATGACGTCAGGAAGACTAGCAGCTGAAGCGTTATCTTTGTGGAGAAAAGTGGGAGCGACGTCAGTGTACCGAAGACCAGGATCAGTTGCGATGTTGTCGCAGTGAAGACAAAGAGCAGAAGCCTCAGCCTGCCACCATGGGTCTTGGAACATTGGCTGGAAAAGTGTTTGCATAGGAAGAAGTGTGAAGCGTTTCAGAGTCTTCCGACCCCTACCAGGGTGCCCCTGCAGAGTACCGTCTAAGACGCCTGCCGCAGAAGAGGTAGCGCCAGAGTCAGAGCGACATTGTCGCCATCGGGGGGGCGCCTGACTTAGAGGGGGTAGCACCAGAGCTGGAGCGACTTTGTCACTGTTAGGAGGCACCTGCCATAGAAGGTGCGGCGCCAGAGCCAGAGTGGGAGTGACGTGGTCTCCGTCGGAAAGACCAGCAGCTGAAGCGTTATCTCTGTGGAGAAGAGTGGGAGCGACGTCATCATGGTGAAGACCAGGAGTGGTTGTGATGTCGCCGTGAAGACCAAGAGTAGGAGCGATGTCGTCGCAGGAGTAGAAACAACGTCGTAGCCGGTTAGCCCTCACCAATGCAGTAGCGGCGTCGGAGCAGAAGCGTTGTAGTTACCGGGTGGCACCCGACAGAGCAGGGCGGTACTGGAGCCCGATAGGGACTTGACGGCGAGAAGCCAAGAAGGGGACCTGACGATGAGGAGCCAGAATGGGGAAAGTGGTCTCTGGGGCGACTGGATGCCACCAGCCATAGCCTCAGCCTGACACCGCTGGTCTTGGAACGTTGACTGGACAAGTGTTTGCACAGAAAGAGGTGTGAAGTCGCTCTGATTCATCCGACCCCTACCTGGGCGCCCCTGCCGACCACCACGTGGGGTCCCGTATAAATGGCCAACCTGGAGCCCGTGTAAGGGTCCCCCAGGGTGGAAGGGAACGTGGAGGCGGGACAAAAAGAAATGGAGGGCAGGAAATCGTAATCGGAGTCTGAGTCGGAAAGGAGATTGACCAGATAAGGGCCGTCTTCACATTCCGAAAACTCTGAATCCATAAAAATGTGTAACCAAGTGACAAAAATAGTGATAAGAGCATAAGCGGGCAGGCAGGCAGGCTAAAAACAGGCAATAGGCTGAACACGCTGACACCGTTTGTTTCCTATTCTGAGTCGCTTTTGTTTATACAGATCAGCTCTAAACAAAAAAAGGCCGAAAACAGTAGTAGGCAAATTATCCTTCCCGTATTCATTCGATTTATCTCTTTCTCTCTCCGTCGTCAAACATAACATAGTCAAAAAACCTTGAGGTTTAATTTCTTCATGCGTCCCATCGTATCCCGTCGAAAAAAGTGACAGCGCTTATCCACTCCGACAGTAAGAAGCTTAAAGGGATATTATTATTTTTTTGGTGGGGAAACTCTTGTGGCAAACGCTAAAAAGTCAACAAAGACAAACAAAACAACATAAACTGTCAGTAAGCGCGTCTGACAGGCAGGCGCTCTTTGAAACATCAATACCGCTAATAGACCGTGTCAGCGTGACGCTTCCGGATAAGCCGGCGAGTGAGTTTCATTGCAACTTGTCGATATTCTTTACCAACACGCATTTCAAGAGCTCTTACGTTAAAATTTCTGGATCGAGTGCGCTCCAATGCAGGCTATTTTTTGCCTTTTTTGGTACACCTATTGCAAATGAAGCCTTTCTTCTAGAGAGATTAGAGTTCAAGACGCAGCATGGAGGCTTTGTTGTGTCACACGACATGTTTGTTTTAGCCTTTCTATTCCACTAAGAAGCCTTTTCTTCTCTTGTGGCGCAAAATCGAATCCGCCGCATGACCTGTTTTCTCTTAAGTGAGATAAAGCTGATGAGTCTCTTTCACAAACACGCAAACTCACATTCTATAGGGATCTTATATAATAAGGTAGAAAAGGGGCCACTGAAGTGATCACGAGACAGTCAAGACAATAACGCTCAAAGGCTATTTATATCATAGCAACAACTCCTCTTTGTATAATTTGTGTGGGTGGTATCCTATATACAGTGGGGCAAATAAGTATTTAGTCAACCACCAATTGTGCAAGTTCTCCTACTTGAAAAGATTACAGAGGCCTGTAATTGTCAACATGGGTAAACCTCAACCATGAGAGACAGAATGTGGAAAAAAAACAGAAAATCACATTGTTTGATTTTTAAAGAATTTATTTCCAAATTAGAGTGGAAAATAAGTATTTGGTCACCTACAAACAAGCAAGATTTCTGGCTGTCAAAGAGGTCTAACGTCTTCTTACGAGGTCTAGCGAGGCTCCACTCGTTACCTGTATTAATGGCACCTGTTTTAACTCATTGTCTGTATAAAAGACACCTGTCCACAACCTCAGTCAGTCACACTCCAAACTCCACGATGGCCAAGACCAAAGAGCTGACGAAGGACACCAGAGACAAAATTGTAGACCTGCACCAGGCTAGGAAGACTGAATCTGCAATAGGTAAAACACTTGGTGTAAAGAAATCATCAGTGGGAGCAATTATTAGAAAATGGAAGACATACAAGATCACTGATGATCTCCCTTGATCTGGGGCTCCATGCAAGATCTCACCCCGTGGCGTCAAAATGATAAGAAGAACGGTGAGCAAAAATCCCAGAACCACACGGTGGGACCTAGTGAATGACCTATAGAGAGCTGGGACCACACTAACAAAGGCTACTATCAGTAACACAATGCACCGCCAGGGGTTCAAATCCTGCACGGCCAGACATGTCCCCCTGCTGAAGAAAGTACACGTCCAGGCCCGTCTGCGGTTCGCTAGAGAGCATTTGGATGATCCAGAAGAGGACTGGGACAATGTGTTATGGTCAGATGAAACTAAAATAGAACTTTTTGCTACAAACACAGGTTCTCGTGTTTGGAGGAGAAAGAATACTGAATTGCATCCGAAGAACACCATACCCCCTGTGAAGCATGGGGGTGGAAACATCATGCTTTGGGTCTGTTTTTCTGCAAAGTGACCAGGACGACTGATCTGTGTAAAGGAAAGAATGAATGGGGCCGTGTATCGAGAGGTTTTGAGTGAAAATCTCCTTCCATCAGCAAGTGCATTGAAGATGAGACGTGGCTGGGTCTTTCAGCATGACAATGATCCCAAACACACAGCCAGGGCAACAAAGGAGTGGCTTCATAAGAAGCATTTCAAGGTCCTGGAGTGGCCAGTCTCCAGATCTCAACCCCATAGAAAATCTGTGAAGGGTGTTGAAAGTCCGTGTTGCCCAACGACAGCCCCAAAACATCACTGTTCTAGAGGAGATCTGCATGGAGGAATGGGCCAAAATGCCAAAAACCGTGTGTGAAAAGCTTGTGAAAAGTTTGGCCTCCGTTATTGCCAACAAAGGGTACATATGTCAGGAATTTGCGGGCAGGCAGGTGGTGTGTGGACCCAATTGCAGGGAATTGGAGGCGAGGCAGGTAGACGGTGCAAAAATGATTTAATTAAGGCAAGCAAAAAAAACAACGTATCAACAAATAATGTGGAGAACCCAAAAAACGCAGCGAACAAAACTCAGGTCACTAACCAAAGGGTGGGTATTAAAAAGTTTTTTAATAAAAACTTACTGAGGCGAACACGAGGACTTGGAGAAAACTGACGAGAACAGGTTCGGACGTGCACATGGACATTGACATAGACATAGACAATGACGCAACAAGGAGTGAAAAGAAACCAGGAGCTTATATACACATATGCAGACACTGGGTAACGAGACAACGAGGAACAGCTGAGTAATCCAGGAGGATGGACTAGGAGCAGGAACACCAGGTGAAATCAATGGGTAATCACAGGGACAAGTCACACGAGGAAAAAAACCAACACAAAACCTAACAACATAACAAAGTATTGAGATGAACTTTTGGTATTGACCAAATACTTATTTTCCACCATGATTTGCAAATACATTCTTTAAAAATCAAACAATGTGATTTTCTGTTTTTTTTCCCCCACATTCTGTCTCTCATGGTTGAGGTTTATCCATGTTGACAATTACAGGCCTCTCTAATATTTTCAAGTGGGAGAACTTGCACAATTAGTTGTTGACTAAATACTTATTTGCCCCACTGTATATAGGATACTACCCACACAAATTATACAAAGAGGAGTTGTTGCTATGATATAAATAAATATATGATATAAATAAATAGTATATAAATAAACAATATATACTGTATCTCTCTCTCTCTCCCCATATATATATATATATATATATATATATATATATATATATATATATATATATATATATATATATATATAAATGTGTGTATTAGGGCTGTCAAACGATTAAAATTTTTAATCGAGTTAATTACAGCTTAAAAAGTAATTAATCGTAATTAATCGCAATTCAAACCATCTATAAGATATGCCATATTTTTCTGCAAATTATTGTTGGAATGGAAAGATAAGACACAAGATGGATATATACATTCAACATACGGTGCATAAGTACTGTATTTGTTTATTATAACAATAAATCAACAAGATGGCATTAACATCATTAACATTCTGTTAAAGCGATCCATGGATAGAAAGACTTTTAGTTCTTAAAAGATAAATGTTAGTACCAGTTATAGAAATTTTATATATTAAAACCTCTCGTAATGTTTTCGTTTTAATAAAATTTGTAAAATTTTCTATCAAAAAATAAACTAGTAGCCCGCCATTGTTGACGTCAATAATTACACAATGCTCATGGGTGCTTAAGCCCATTAAAAAATCAGTTGCACCCAAGCGCCAGAAGAGGGCGACAAAACTCCCAAAAACCCAAGTAACAAGTTGGCATTGCACTGTTCTGTCATTTTAATCTGTTTGAGCGGGGCATGTGCGTTAATTGCGTCAAATATTTTAACGTGATTAATTTAAAAAATGTAATTACCGCTCTTTAACGTGATAATTTTGACAGCCCTAATACGCACACATATGAAAGTCAACTACATGCAATGACATTTTTGCCCCAAGTGTATGGGGATTAGCCACATTAAGCCACACAGTTGCTAACCGTCATATGCTATTATTGCTGGATTCATTAACTAATTACTATTACTCCTTCACGAAGCCGCTGGAAACAGAAATGTTGTCTAATCCATCTGCAGGCGACCAGGAGATTGATTTTTGATTGTTTGATGATTTTACGACACTGTGCGGGTGTGTACTGGTCCTCATGGGAAAAGTACTTACTTAAGGCAAAACATTTCCGCTTTTGTCTACTGGTGTCGCTATAATTGACCAAAATTTAAGTTACCAAGTGTTGCTTTAACTGAGACACTATTACAGTGGAAGATTTTGGCAGCGACTTGGTTTTTGATAAATATTGACAACTTTTTAAACGGTTTTACGATTCTTGGCTTGAGCCTATCAATAACCTTTCGGGATGCAAAGTATCACAATATATCACCATTTCGATATTTTGTCACACTACTAGTAGAGATGGGGAGTAAGAAACACTAAATATTTGAAGTTTGAGTCTCCTTGCCACTACAGTTATGTACTCATGATCTGAATTCATGCAGACAGACACTCTCGCAGACAATAGCCACGCGTGTAAGCCTACACCCGAGAAACAGCCTGTCCATTTAAAGCACACAAAAATCAAGTTAGCTGACCTTTGTAGGCCTCCCAGCAAGAGGGGCCTTTTTGTGTTCAATGTCAAGGTCACGTGAGGCATCCTTGTAACTGGAGAAACAGCCCCCCATCCCCTTAATCCATAGATGACTGATGCACTGTTAGCATGGTTGGATACAGCAAGACCAACTGTGATGGAGAATGTAGTCTGTATATATATATATATATGCCTGTCTGTTAGATGTAGTGCAGATTTCTCTGACAACTGTGGGTTTAACAGACTTTAAAAAGCGACAACCTACGCAGAACATTCTCTCAGAAGCTCCGTGGCTTGTCAAAATGCAGTTTTTCAAATTCCAGTCTTGCGTTTTTAGGGTTTACACACATGCTCAGAAGTGTTAGTACATACTACACTGTTAAATCCGGACTAGACACAGAAATGTACTTACTGTGAAACATTAAGAAACTATGGGTTATCGTGTTGTCATTCTTGTTAGGATTTCATTGTTTTATTCATGTAGGGTTGTCTGCTTTTATTTTGGTAGTGACATTCCTCCTTGTTTCACCTCTACTTCCCACTCTTATGTTTCCTAATCATGCTGATTGTATCCACCTGTGATCCGGTGTATATTTAGTTGGCATTTGCCCTTGTCCATTGTCAGTTTGTCTTGTATCCTAACATGTCCTGAGACAATTACCTGACTTATTTGAGTAACTAGATTTTAAAAAGTGATCGAGGAATTATCTCCACCTCGAGGAATTGTTTAGTGTCGCCAGCTCTAAGCATGACATTTTGCCTGGACTACCTTTAATTTGGCACAAAGCGCTGACGTCACGTATGTATAGGAAGAAGATGGAGGCGGCGGATATATATTTTGATTTCAACCATGCCAACGAAAGCGAAGAGAAAAGCACCAACAAAAAACAGAAAAGCAGAGCATTTCAAGATGGACAGAAAAGCGAACACTGTTTCATGTATTCAGTGTAAGACAGAGCTTGCAAACTAATACAGCACGTCTTCAATGCTGCAGCTCCACTGAAGGCACCCAGTTTACTCCAAGAGCGGAGGAGCGGTACTCAGGACAAGGTAAAATTTTAATGTAGCGCTAATATATAAAAGTAACGCTACTGTACTTTTCTAACCAAACGTTAGCCCAGCGAGGGCTAGGTTTCTATTAATCATGACTACTCTCGATGCGTGGCTAATGAGTCTTTCATACAGGCTTTGTTTAATCTGTAAAAACACAGCGCTGTAGCGTGATGAGGGTGTAAAATAAAAACTAGGGGTGTCAAACGATTAAAATTTTTAATCCAGTTAATAACAGCTTAAAAACTAATTAATCGTAATTAATCGCTATTAATCGCAATTCAAACCATCAATAAAATATGCCATATTTTTCTGTAAATTATTGTTGGAATGGAAAGATGAGACTCAAGATGGATATATACATTCAACATACGGTACATAAGTACTGTATTTGTTTATTATAACAATAAATCAACAAGATGGCATTACCATTATTAACATTCTGTTAAAGCGATCCATGGATAGAAAGACTTGTAGTTCTTAAAAGATAAATGTTAGTACAAGTTATAGAAATTTTATGTTAAAACCCCTCTTAATGTTTTCCTTTTAATAAAATTTGTAAAATTTTCAATCCAAAAATAAACTAGTAGCCCATGATGTTGATGCCAATATTTACTTACACAATGCTCATGGGTGCTGAAGCCTATAAAATCAGTCGCACGTATCTTTGTAACGACAAGGCGAAGTCGTTAATGGTGAGCGCGTGTCCAGTTGTTGTGTGTAGCTTACATGGCAGGATGAATCTGAGGAGAACTTTTCTACAAGTCCTTCCATGATCAAACGTAAGTTAATATTCCTTTCTTTCAAGAAAGTTTGTATTGTTTACTTTGGAATCGCTGCATTTGCGCATTTTGCGGCTATGTTTAACGTTACGTGCATGCGCAGAACCGCATCGTTGCAATTTTTGATGGGTTGCAAAATTTGTCAGAACATCGGTCCGTGAAAAAAAAGACCCAAATAACACCGGTCCGTGGTGCAAAAAAGGTTGGGGACCCCTGTTTTAACGTGATTAATTAAAAAAGTTAATTACCGCCCGTTAACGCGATAATTTTGACAGCCCTAATAAAAACATAATAAAGCTGTCAATTTTAGCTCAGTAGTTATTGATGGATAAAACGCCAAGTAGCACTAGTGCCTAATGTACTCCAATACAGCAGGCAAGGGTTTGTATAGGGATGGTAGGGCAGGAGTCCCCAACTTTGCACCACGGACCTGTGTGATTTAGGTCTTTTTTTTTTTTTTCACGGACCGGTGTTGTCAAATTTTGCACCCTTATAAAATTTTGCTCCCAAAGCCTTTGTTGCGGTGAAAAAAAGCCCTCTTTTATATTCAGTTGGACTCTCAATGTTATCCAACGGTGCTAAAAAACTATTTACACCATAAACATACATGTGCAACACGAAAATGGCGTAAATTAATGCTTAACGACACGGCGAAGTCGTTAAGTGAGAGTGCTGCGTGCAGTTGTTGTGTGCAGCTAACATGGCAAACGTAAGTTAATATTCCTTTCTTTAAAGAAAGTTTGTAGTACTTTAGAATCTCTGCATTCGCAGTCATTTTTACCGTTACGCACATGCCAAATTTGTCAGAACACTGGCAGTGTGCGGCAGAAAAATACAGCAAATATGAAATTACATTTGTTTCTAGCCCCGTCGTGTTAAGTGCAGGGAAAATACAACTCACCCGCTGAATAAGTGGCTGAATCTCCCGAGATGGGAGAGTGAGAGAAGCCCGCTTCACAAAGATACGATGTTGGAAATTGTAGCACAGTTTTCAGTGTTCTCCCAGCGATGTCAGAATAATCCGAAATGACTTTAATCCAGAACCTCGGTAGAGTTGTTGTCTCAAATGTACGTTTAAGGTTGCCGTGATTTGCGATCTCTACAAGCTGATATTCCTGTTGCACAGACATGCTCGAATCACTCAGTTGACTCACATACGGGTCACGAACCCACTCCTTCACAGTTCGTGGGCCCTTTAGTGATTGGGAAGTAGCATAGATTTTGTTTTCTACGAGGTTGTAGGCTCATCTTCTGGCTCGTCAGGTCCCCTTTTCCCCGTAAAAAATCTGTCCAACGAAGTCTGTTTTTTAGTCATTCTAGTTTCGGGGCTAATTATTTCTGGGAACAAATGTGATGGGCGAGGACCTACGTCATACGTTATTATCGAGGCCAAGTGCACATAGATATGGCGGAAAACACAGACAAGACTGAAAAAGTAGTTTCTGCTCTTGCACCCTTCTTTAAAATAAACTGCTGTATTTTAAGCCAAAAGAACTGTTGTGTTTGATAGAACAATATGTCTATTCATGGCGCACTAAGCCTCCGAACCATTTTTAATTTGTCCGTTTTACCCTGAAAACCCCCGTTTACAGACGTCGCGCAACCGCTTTTGTTTCAACTCAGCCATAAAAAAGACGGTAAGTAATTTATCATTCAAAATGTCTGTCATTTTTAGCTTAGAATCATTAATTGATGTCTAATATTTCGTTTAAGAAAAAAAAAAGACTTAAAAAAAATTATTCACTCGCATATTTTAAACTTATAAACGAATTACGTCACAATGAAAAATTTGGTGCCTGTAAAAAAGTCACAGATATCTACCTCATAACTATCGCTTGATTGCATTTTTTTTTGTTACTGTCGCATTTTCTCCGATATGTTAGATGATAAATAATCGATCCCCCCCCAAAAAAATAAAATAAAATAAAATAAAAATCCAGCTGTGGTCATTCACAGCTGTGTCTTGACACTCGGTGATACACGCTACATGGAGTTTTTGGATCGAAACGAGGTAAGTACGTGATAATAACTCGTTAACATTGTGGCGTCTTTAATTCTGCTCTCGCGTGTTCTCGCCTCCAATTAGGGTTTTGCTGTTAAAAAAAAAAAAAAAATTCTAATGCCTTCCTGTTCAAATTACTTGTTCCCCAAGAAAATTGAGATTTTAAGCTTTCCAATGATGTATCACACATGCATAATCAGACAATTTTGAAAGTTGGACAAATTGGGGGTCTCAGAGCGGAACTGCAAGTCACCTGAGTGTTTTCCGCCATATACAAAACAAAATGTACTGCCAACAGTCCAATCAATGCATTTCTATGACGACCTCCTATCCTGTAGTTGTATATCTAGAGTAGACAGGGATATTGGTGTGTTAAACGGCACAGGCCAAAGTCAATCGGCCAGAATGCAGTTGTTAATAAATTATTTATTATTTCTACGCGGATCAGTACCAAACGTGCCATGGACCGGTACCGGTCCGCACCCCGGTCATTGGGAACCCCTGCGGTAGGGGCAGATGTTGTTTTTTGTTTCAGCCAGCAGTAGCAGCCATTGTAATGTAAAAAGACTCTTTGATTTACACTCAATTTATAATTGCACTTTACCCCTCAAAAATGTTCTATCCGATTACTCGATTAATCGATGGAATTTTCCGTAGACTACTCAATTATTAAAATATTCGATAGCTGAAACCCTAGTCCGAGCTAGAGTTCGGATGCATGTTCACATTTACAAAACGAAGTGAACTGAGAAAAAACACTCTCGTCCATTTAAAAAGGACCAAACAGTGCTAATGTGAAAACGTCCTTAAATTTTACTTGTTGAAACCTGTAAGAACCACGGTATTTTCTAATTAATTTGCTGCCAGCCTCTCCCAGTTCAAATGGATTTGACATTATCACCATGATAGTCAAGTAACACGCACTGGCAGAACTGCATGGTTATATGGTGTCAGAAGTGGGAAATTGCTGAGAGATTATTTAGCCTGTTTTGTGATACAGTGGGGCAAATAAGTATTTAGTCAACTACTAATTGTGGAAGTTCTCACACTTGAAAATATTAGAGAGGCCTGTAATTGTCAACATGGGTAAACCTCAACCATGAGAGACAGAATAGGGGAAAAAAAAACAGAAAATCACATTATTTGATTTTTAAAGATTTTTATTTGCAAATCATGGTGTAAAATAAGTATTTGGTCAATACGAAATGTTCATCTTAGTACTTTGTTATGTACCCTTTGTTGGCAATAACGGAGGCCAACGTTTTCTGTATCTCTTCACGAGCTTTTCACACACTGTTGCTGATATTTTGGCCCATTCGTCCATGCAGATCTCCTCTAGAGCAGTGATGTTTTGGGACTGTCGTCGGACAACATGGACTTTCAACTCCCTCCACAGATTTTCTATGGGGTTGAGATCTGAAGACTGGCTAGGCCACTCCAGGACCTTGAAATGCTTCTTACGAAGTCACTCCTTTGTTGCCCTGGCTGTGTGTTTGGGATCATTGTCATGCTGAAAGACCCAGGCACGTCTCATCTTTAATGCCCTTGCTGATGGAAGGAGATTTTCACTCAAAATCTGTCGATACGTGGCCCCATTCATTCTTTCCTTTACACAGATCAGTCGTCCTGGTCCCTTTGCAGAAAAACAGCCCCAAAGCATGATGTTTCCACCCCCATGCTTCACAGTGGGTATGGTGTTCTTTGGATGCAATTGAGTATTCTTTCCCCTCCAAACACGAGAACCTGTGTTTCTGCCAAAAAGTTCTATTTTGGTTTCATCCCACCATAACACATTCTCCCAGTCCTCTTCTGGATCATCCAAATGCTCTCTAGCGAACCGCAGACGGGTCTGGATGTGTACTGGCTTCAGCAGGGGGACACGTCTGGCAGTGCAGGATTTGAGTCCCTGGCGGCGCATTGTGTTACTGATAGTAGCCTTTGTTACTGTGGTCCCAGCTCTCTGTAGATCATTAACTAGGTCCCCCGTGTGGTTCTGGGATTTTTGCTCACCGTTCTTATCATTTTGACACCACGGGGTGAGATCTTGCATGGAGCCCCAGATCAAGTGAGATTATCAGTGGTCTTGTATGGCTTCCATTTTCTAATAATTCCTCCCACAGTTGATTTCTTCACACCAAGCGTTTTACCTATTGTAGATTCAGTCTTCCCAGCCTAGTGCAGGTCTACAATTTAATCTCTGGTGTCCTTCGACAGCTCTTTGGTCTTGGCTATAGTGGAGTTTGGAGTGTGACTGACTGAGGTTGTGGACAGGTGTCTTTTATACCGATAATGAGTTAAAACAGGTGCCATTACTCCAGATAAGTGGAGCCTCGTTAGACCTCGTTAGAAGAAGTTAGACCTCTTTGACAGCCAGAAATCTTGCTTGTTTTTAGGTGACCAAATACTTATTTTCCACTCTAATTTGGAAATAAATTCTTTAAAGATGAAACAATGTGATTTTCTGTTTTTTTTCCCATATTCTGTCTCTCATGGTTGAGGTTTACCCATGTTGACAATTACAGGCCTCTCTAACCTTTTCAAGTAAGATAACTTGCACAATTGGTGGTTGACTAAATACTTATTTGCCCCACTGTATCTTTGTTTGCTTCAGTAACAGTTAGGTATTAAATACCGTAGAGTGGCACAAATGTGAAAAAGCAGTTGTTGTTTAGTCATGAAACAAACAGCGTCACATATATTTACCCAGGTGCGACAGTGAGCTTCCGTTGCGAGCTTCTAAGCCCCGAGGCGTCACTTTCAACCAAGCCCCTCGTTTTACAAATAGCTATGCAAATCCGCGTGCCACTTCTCGTTTTTCTTTTTGTTTGAGAGCCTGGGAAAATTTCTTCGTCTTTTATCACAGCACGCACGGAACAACTTCTGCTTTTTTTTTAAGGTCTTATTTTTGTTTCTTTCTTCTATGTGTAGACTCCCTTTGAGAGCAAGCAGAAGAGGCCGGAGCCGTTGAATTATGTAGCGCGGAGCCCGCGGCCTCTCGCAGTATCGCTCCGGCGCGCCGACGCCGTTGCATGCATATAAACGGGCAAACAAAAACACGAGCGTGCACGCCGCGTATGACACCTTGGATTGTTTGCGCTTTGCTAACATTAATAACAGCTTCCTCAATTTCCGACAAAGGGGAAATAAAAAAAGGGGGAAAGTGCTGTGCAAGTAAACAGTGGGACGCGTAAATCAAATCTGAATTCCTTCCTTCAAGAGGAAGTTTCGCAAAGCTGCCTCCCGCTATCAAGTTTCCGCCATAGTTTTAGTTTTTTATTCGTCTGTCCGTCACGTTCCTGTTTGAAAGTCATCGCAGACAGGCCTTCGGGCTATGCTTTGAATTTGGCATTTACGTTTCATGGCTTTTCAGAGTGATGTGAGAGGTTCTGGGTCGTCAAGAACTCTTAGGATTCCAGTAGAAATTCAGCAAAACGGACAAGCTTGGAAGAAAGTGTTACACCTTATGCAATCTTAACCAGGACTAAAAATGGGTAGGATTCTTTGCCAGAACTTCCTGAATTAAAACCACCAAAAAGCCCAGACTTTTGTCTCCCCAGCCACGTCAACCTTCAACGCGATCCCAATGCGTTCCCAGGCCAGCCGAGAGACGGTCTTTGCAATGTGTCCCGGGTCGCCCCCGGGACCTGCCGTCCCGGAACTACTCTCCAGAGTAGTGTCCTGGAGGCATCCGAACTTGATGCCCAAGCCACCTCAGCTGGCTCCTCTCAACAGAAAGCCTTTTGGCTTAGCTCCTTCTTCAATTCAACGGACTGGTACAGAGTCCGCATCACTGCAAACGGTGCACTGATCTGCCTGTTGATCTCTCGCTCCTTCCTGCCCTCACTTGTGAACGAGATCCTAAGATACTTGAACTCCTCCACTTGTGGAAGCATCTCATTCCCAACCAGGAGAGAACTCTAACCCTTATCTGACTAAGGACCATGGTCTCGGATTTGTATGTACTGATCTTCATCCCAACCGCTTCACACTAGGCTGCGAACCGCTCCAGTGTGAGTTGGGGATCACTGCTTGATGAAGCCAACAGCCGCCAAACCGGACCCTCTCAACGCTTCAGAAATTCTGTCCAGAAAAGTTATGAACAAAATCTGTTACAAGGGGCAACCTTGGCGGAGTCCAACCCTCATTGGGAACGAATCTGACTGACTGCCGGCAATGCGGACCAAACTCTAACAGCGGTCGTACAAGGAACGAACAGCCTGGCTTGGTACCCCAGATTCCCGAAGCACCCCTCACAGGACTGCCCGAGGGACACGATCGTCAGGTAGACCGGTTGGGCGAACTCCTATGCACCCTCGAGGAGCCTGCCGAGGGTGTAGAGATTGTCCACTGTTCCACGGCTGGGACAAACACCACAGTCAGCTCTCGGATTCAGAAGGAGCAGTGTGGTTTTCATCACATGTCAGTGTGTCTGCCACTGAACGGACAACTGAGTCCACACTGTAAATACAAGTAGTACCCGGGTTACGAACGAGTTCCGTTACTACTGTCAGGTTTTGCAGGTGTGGACCCAAACACAGGGAAAAACAAAGACAAGGCAAGACAGGGTGGTGAAAAACTAAAAAACGTTTAATGATCTTAACAAAAACACAAAATTCAAACCAAAACTGTGGGGATCCAAAAACTGTGACAAACAAACTCAGAGCAATAACAAAAGGCTGGGTGTCCAAAACTTACTAGGCGGAAGATAGCTTTGACGCAGAAATGGACAAGACGCTCATATAGACAATGACCCAATAAGGACAGCACAAGGTGAACTTAAATACAGACACGGGGTAACAAGACAATGAGGCACAGGTCGGTGACACAAGAGGCCACAGATTTGTCAACACACAAGGAGCAGGCCACAACAGGTCGAATCAATGGGTAATTACAATGACCAGACGCACTAGGGCAAAATCTTAACAGAACTCAACTCAAGGCATTGCACCTATGCTGATGACGAACCCCAATTTCCGCGTAAGTCGGAAATAACCCTTTAAAATTTCAAAATAACTGTCCAAAAAGTCCAAACGTATTGCGTTTTGTTTAATGGTGGAGGATGCACTGCCCTCTGGTGAGTCTGGCTGGACTGTCGTTCAATAATACTTCCATATAGGAGCACTCAGACGTCTCACATGGAAAAAGGATAGCTGTGCTATCACGGCGCAGCTATGGTTTGGCCCGCATAAGTATTGTAAGTTGCTTCAGCTAATATATGTTTGCATGCATTCGTGATTAGGTTTAGAGCAACAGTTTGTGGAGTTAAGTGTGAGCGATTTGCTGTGAGAATTTTAAATACGTTAGCATTTGTACCATTTAAGCTAGCCGACTTTTGTGAAGCAAATCAGGCTAATTTAATCTACACAATTTACATACTGATAAGACTAGATGGACGTTTGAACACCAGTTGTCTTGTGTCGAGTGTTTTATTGTTAAAATGCGTGTCATTTTGAACAGAGCTGTATATATGTTTCAGCTTTACAAATTGTCAAAAGTGAAGGAAGTAAAAAGCTTCAAAAAGCACAATTACCTTGTCTGTAAAGCTGAACAACTTCCCATTTAGTGAGGACAGAACAATTCATGTTAATAAGTTATAGTATAAAAATAAGATACGGTACAATAAGGCACTGTTTATGCAGTCTAAATCATGTATAAGTAGTAATTTGTGGCTGGAAAACATGCCAAACATGATGTATCTCAGTCAAGTCGAATTAGAAAAAAAAAAATATATATTTTTTTTGTACCCAGTGTTCTTTGGGCGTTCTTTCAGGCTTGTGCAGATCTGCCTCTACATCCTAACGTTAGTAGATTGTTTTCTTCTTGGAGATTCGTGTGTGGCTGCCTATCTGTTTTTTATTTTTATTTTTTAAAACATTGGGTTTTGATGGTTGCAGTCATATTTCGGGAACAAAGCACCGTTCCGGCCCAGAATCTTTTACTGGAATAACGTTCCGGACCACTTTCACCCCTGATCTTAACTATATTGTAGACTATATTGTAATGTTTTTCGTAAAGATGCACCGATACAAGTATCGATAGAGGGGTCCGATCCGGCCCGAAATGGTGGTATTGGTATCTGCGCGTACCAACAAAGAGAGGGCGCCGCAAAGGGGTCAATTTCCTTCAATACAATAAAATCAGGGCAGCCATCAGATGCTAATTCCCATCACTAACGGGTACGTTAGACCCACCACCTTTCGTAAATAAAAAAATAAACGTCCATTCTCAACAACAACAAAAAATACTTTCAAAAGTATATAAAGCTTTCTCATTTAGCAACTCTACTTGTCTACCAATGGAATAACAAACTTTCGGTAACATTGGATAATAACTATTGGTCCAACATCTGTCAAAATACATTTACAATGACAAAGAATAAGAACCTTCTACGTATACAGTTCAAAATACTGCACAGATGGCATATTACTCAATCTAAAATGTACAAAATGGCGTGCTCCCAAGATAAATGTACAAGCTGCAAAGAAGATACTTCAGACACATACACACACATCTTTCCTATTAAACTGCAGGATTCCATTGTCTCCAATTCTTTGTCTGCTTGGCAATCTGAATACAGTGAATATCTCAAACCATCAAGCCCGTCCACAACTAGCAAGTTTAAAGACAGCCAAAAAAAAAAAACAATATTGTTGAAATGGAATAACAAACAAAACATTAGCATGAACCAATGGCTAAATCTAATCATTGAATAAACGTTTGGAATGGAATTTTATTGGCATCATCATCGGTATCATTGACAATCATTGACAATTACAAAATGTGATATGATTTGCCCGAAGGAACCGAAGAAGAAGACAAAGGCGGACGGGATGAAGCATATGCTTATCAGTTTCCCGTCCCCCATACAACCAAAGACGCACATTCAGGCATGGAACATACATCAAAACTGTACAATAACGCAATCAACAATCTGGGTTTAGTAACTTGGCGTCCAGTCAAGCAGCTCAATTTCAGGGCGTACACGTGTCGGCACTGGTCGAGATCGTCAGCCAAAATTTCCAGCCTCTTGATGCGAACATCTCTCTCCTCGACCGCCTGGTTGAGTTTCTCGTTTCCAGCGCGAATTGACTGGAGCTCTCTGACGATTTCTTGATTCTGGTTTTGAATCAAGCCAGTCAAGGAGACCTCCAACTTCTGTATGGAGGATTTTATTTCTTCCAAGTCTCCAGGTTTCAAATTCTTTGGAGCCATACTGGGAGTCGAGCTTGCTGGCCCTGAGCGCTTGCCGGTTAAGAGAAGAGAGTGCTTCAGGAACTCAGAGTGCGACTGTACACGGTGAAGTCTGTACACGGTTTTACGGTTTTACACGTATAACATTAGAGAAAATATCTGCCAAACAGACAAATAAAACTGACAAATATGAACAACGGTAGGAAATAGTCGCAAGAATGGAGGAGGGGGTTAGTGGTCCGTCCCCTCTTGCCATCCCTGAAGGCCGGTTGATGGATGCGCGGGTGGCCCGGGGGACCACCCTTGATCCTGGGTGGGGGCCGTGGCCCAGGGTTGGCGCCTGTGTGGCGTCTCCACTCGTCTGCGTGGCTGTCGCGCGCTTGGTGGGTCTCGCGTGTGGACGGATGTGACAGGGCGCGCTCGGGTGGGGGGTCCCGGTGCTGGGAGTGGCGATAGGGCGGCGTAGGGTCTGTCGCCAATGAGCTTACACTCACAAGGGATTCACACGATTACTGGGTTCCAGATCACAGAGCTGATTTGTGTACACTCTACCCCTTTCAACCACTTAGCTTATAGACTCCCCCCCCCCCCTTCCCTGGTCAATAGGCCCCCCACATGGAAATACATCTAGCTGACGATAGCACCAACATATTAGTAGTTAGTGTAGACGTTCAATGTATTTCTTGTTGTTTGTTTGTGTTTCTTTTCTTTCTTCTCTTGTGTTTATTTTATTCTGTTCCCCTATAACCCCCTCCTCTTCGCTGCTTTGTCATAATTAACGAGGTATATTGAATGATCACAATGGGAGTATGCCATACTCTCAATGTGAAAGATTAAAACTGTTCAGACCCACCGGGCACTTAAACTTCCATTCTCCGTGTCAAACAGCTGAACAGGACAGGTTTAAAAAAATATATACCATTACCGATACCATTTACCGGTCCAGTATTATAAGTTAGTATGTATTCAGTGGCAAATGCTTGTACATTCTTGTAAACACAAATATCTGACTTCACACTTTCTTTCCCACCTGGAGGTGAAGGTCTTCTTGTTTCTTTGCGAGGACACCTTTATGCCTTGAGACATGTGGGACGACTCGTCCTCCTGCTCTCGATGCATTACTGTCCTGGTTTCCATGGTAACCCCCAACTGCCACCTGTGGAGTTGCGGGGGAGGAATGCGTTCAGTGTATTTCTTTGTTCTGATGATACCCAAAGGGTACATATAAGACTGTATATGGGTTGGTCACAAAGTAAATGTAAATCGTATTCTCTGCAGGAATTGGAAGCGTTGTGTGGATTTGAAAGATGCCAAATGAAATTATTTATAAAGGTGGGCTTCAAAGGGTGGAAGATTTTGTCACAGTTCTTCAAATGGGTCATTAAAATTATCTGAATTTGGCCATTAAAATTCTGAAAAATGCAGATTAAATTTCCCTTTCCATCAAATTTAATTGAATAAATACATGCAGTTCTCTCCAATTTAAAAAAATGTCTCATGTTAAATCGAGGTCATCCATTTCTTTTAAATGATCCCAAATAATCTGTTAAAATACACATTTCTAGTCAAAATATAAAATGTTTAGTGTCTCAAAAGTGTTTCAAATGGATGGACGTTTGAACACCAGTTGTATTGTGTCAAGTGTTTTGTGGTTAAAATGTGTCTCGTTTTGAACATAAGTGTACATGAGTCACAGCTTTACAAATTGTCAAAAGTGAAGGAAGTAAAAAGCTTCAAAAAGCACAATTGCCTAATTTGATGTATTTAAAGCTGAACAACTTCACCTTTAATGAGGACAGAACACGTCATATTAATAAAGTAAAAAAAAAAAAAAAAAAAAAACAACAACTGGAGAAAAAACGACTCCGGCGTCGTAAAGTCGAAATCGTACGTCGTTACCCAGGGACTACCTGTACAGTGGGGTAAATAAGTATTTAGTCAACCACTAATTG
This sequence comes from Corythoichthys intestinalis, assembly GCF_030265065.1. Lineage (NCBI taxonomy): Eukaryota > Metazoa > Chordata > Actinopteri > Syngnathiformes > Syngnathidae > Corythoichthys > Corythoichthys intestinalis. The sequence continues at coordinate 1,161,396 of NC_080398.1, forward strand.
TGCAAGTTCTCCCACTTGAAAATATTAGAGAGGGCTGTAATTGACAACATTGGTAAACCTCAACCATGAGAGACAGAATGTGGGGAAAAAAACAGAACAGCACATTGTTTGATTTTTAAAGAATTTATTTGCAAATCGTGGTGGAAAATAAGTATTTGGTCAATACCAAAAGTTCATCTCAATACTTTATGTACCCTTTGTTGGCAATAATGGAGCCCAAACTTTTTCTGTAACTCTTCACAAGCTTTTCATACACTGTTGCTGGTATTTTGGCCCATTCCTCCATGCAGATCTCCACTAGAGCAGTGATGTTTTGGGGCTGTCGCTGGGCAACACAGACTTTCAACTCCCTTCTCACCCCGCGGCGTCAAAATGATAACAAGAACGGTGAGCAAAACCACCCTGGGTCCCGGGGGGGGGGACGGTGGCTCCTTTGCTGGGCGGCGGGAGGAGGGATGGGCTGCGCATGGCCCCCCCACCCCTCCGCCCGCCCTCCCTCCCCGGGCTGGCTGGGTGGGGGCCGTGGCCCTGGGTTGGCGCCCGCGCGGTTTCTCCGCCCGTCTGCGTGGCTGTCGCGCGCCCGGTGGGGCTTGCGTGCTGCTGGATGTGGTAGGGCATGCTCGGGTTGGGGGTTCCGGTGCCGGGATTGGCGATGCGGCGGCGTAGGGTTGGTCGCCAACGGGCTTACACTCATAAGAGATTCACACGATTACTGGGTTCTAGATCACAGAACTGATTTGTGTACACTCTACCCCTTTCAATCACTTAGCTTATAGTCTTATAGACACCCCCACCCCCTTTCTCCTCTTTCACTGGCCAATTGGCCCCCACATGGTGTAAACCGGAAATACATCTCGCTGACGATAGCACCAGCATATTAGTAACTAGTTTAGATGTTCAATGTATTTCTTGTTGTTGTTTATGTGTTTTTCTTTCTTCTCTTGTATTTCTTTTCTTCTGTCCCCCCATAATCCCTTCCTGTTCGCTGCTTTGTCATAATAAAAAGGTATTTTGAAGGATCACAATGGGAGTATGTCAGACTCTCCATGTGAAACATTAAAACTGTTCAGAATCCGGGCACTTAGACTTCCATTCTCTGTGTCAAACAGCTGAACAGGACAGGTTTAAAAAAAAAAAAAAAAAAAAAAAAAAAAAAAAGAACAGTGAGCAAAAATCCCAGAACCACACTGGGGGACTTAGTGAATGACCTACAAAGAGCTGGGACCACAGTAGCAAAGGCTACAATTAGTAACACAATGCGCCGCCAGGGACTCAAATCCTGCATTGCCAGACGTGTCCCCCTGCTGAAGAAAGTACACGTCCAAGCCTGTCTGCGGTTCGCTAGAGAGCATTTGGTTGATCCAGAAGAGGACTGGGAGAATGTGTTATGGTCAGATGAAACCAAAAAAAAACTTTTTGGAAGAAACACAGGTTCTCGTGTTTGGAGGAGAAAGAATACTGAATTGCATCCAAAGAACACCATACCCACAGTGAAGCATGGGGGTGGAAACATCATGCTTTGGGGCTGTTTTTCTGCATAGGGACCAGGACGACTGATCAGTGTAAAGGAAAGAATGAACGGGGCCATGTATCGAGAGATTTTGAGTGAAAGGGCATTGAAGATGAGACGTGGCTGGGTCTTTCAGCATGACAATGATCCCAAACACACAGCCAGGGCAACAAAGGAGTGGCTTCGTAAGAAGCATTTCAAGGTCCTGGAGTGGCCTAGCCAGTCTCCAGATCTCAACCCCATAGAAAATCTGTGGAGGGAATTGAAAGTCTGTGTTGCCCAACGACAGCCCCAAAACATCACAGCTGTAGAGGAGATCTGCATGGAGGAATGGGCCAAAATACCAGCAACAGTGTGTGAAAAGCTTGTGAAGAGTTAAAGAAAACGTTTGGCCTCCGGTATTGCCAACAAAGGGTACATAACAAAGTATTGAGATGAACTTTTGGTATTGACCAAATACTATTTTCCACCATGATTTGCAAATGAATTCTTTAAAAATCAAACAATGTGATTTTTCTGTTTTTTCCCCCACAATCTCTCTCATGGTTGAGTTTTACCCATGTTGACAATTACAGGCCTCTCTAATATTTTCCAAGTGGGAGAACTTGCACAATTAGTGGTTGACTAAATATTTATTTTCCCCACTGTACAGTATTTTTCCATTCATTTCTAACGCTGCACTTCTTAGAACTTCTGCTGCTCAAGAGACAAGTGTTCCGATTTTAGTTTAGCTGTTGTGATCAATGTCAGTTGGCTGAGGTGTTTTAAGCCCCGTGAACATGTTATTTCCGACCCTTATTAAATGAATCACCCCTTCTTTTTTACCCTTAATGACTCTCCCGTTGAGATCCGCTACGCTCCTCACCGCCATTAATCATACGGTACAGCTGCTCCCAGTAAGCTAATGATCTTATGCAGCCAAATAAACAAAATCAGGCCGTTGTTGAATTATGGCTTCATTCACCCGCTTCTCCAAACGGCGGCCATTTACACAAATGTTATGCGTCTTGTTCAATTAAGTCGGGAGCATGTAGGCTAACGGGCTAATAGGCTAATGTGCTACCCTTGTTGGCTCCTTTGTTGTGTTTTGATATTGTTTGTGTTAATTGGCAGCTTATTCCTGACTAATTACAATGAATTGACAGTCTACAAAAGCAACAATTTTTCTCTTTAATGTTTGTTTAAAAGTAAACGTGATATGACACAAAAAGCTAGCGTGTGTTTGAGGGAAGGCCTCTTCTTGGGAACTTGCAAATAAAAAAAGGCTATCAACAGAGGAGCAAAAAAAGACAAACTATTTCCTGGTCTTATTGTTAAGGGGAATCACTTCAGCTCAACAGCAAACAAACTCATTTCCCAGTCTTCTCCCCAGTGCGTCATTAAATACAGGCTCCATTGCGGCCATCAAAATAAAAGACCAATAAAAAAGTCAAACTGACTGTAGAAACAAGTTAGGACTCAGGAGAAGCAAAAGAAAGGAAAAACATAGCCGACAACACGGGCGGCCTAATCAGTGTTGTGCAGGTGCAGTTGCCGTGGCTCGGTTAGTTTTATATGTCAACGAGGCTAACTGTCTGCTCTAAATTATAAGTAACCTTTACAATGCAAGACAGGCGGAAAATTTGCATGCCAACTGAGCTAAATCACAACCGTGGATATTTTTAACCAACTCTACCATCAAAAAGATGCAGCATTTATTAAATTATTCGTCCGTTTAGGTTTAACGCATGCCTGGACCGACCAACGGCCACTCACAGTGCACAAATAAACCAACAAGCAATATACCGTGTTTTTCGGACAAAAGTCGCAGTTTTTTTTCTAGTTTGGCTAGGGGTGAGACTTACAGTGGGGCAAATAAATATTTAGTCAACCACTAATTGTGCAAGTTCTCCCACTTGAAAATATTAGAGAGGCCTGTAATTGTTAACATGGGTAAACCTCAACCATGAGAGACAGAATGTGGGGAAAACCCCCCAGAAAATCACATTGTTTGATTTTTAAAGAATTTATTTGCAAATCATGGTGGAAAGTAAGTATTTGGTCAATACCAAAAGTTCATCTCAATACTTTGTTATGTACCCTTTGTTGGCAATAACGGAGGCCAAAGGTTTTCTGTAACTCTTCACAAGCTTTTCACACACTGTTGCTGGTATTTTGGCCCATTCTTCCATGCAGATCTCCTCTAGAGCAGTGATGTTTTGGGGCTGTCGTTGGGCAACATGGACTTTCAACTCCCTCCACAGATTTTCTATGGGGTTGAGACCTGGAGTCTGGCTAGGCCACTGCAGGACCTTCAAATGCTTCTTACGAAGCCACTCCTTTGTAGCCCTGGCTGTGTGTTTGGGATCATTGTCATGCTGAAAGACCCAGCCACATCTCATCTTCAATGCCCTTGCTGATGGAAGGAGATTTTCACTCAAAATCTCTCGATACATGGCCCCATTCATTCTTTCCTTTACACAGGTCAGTCGACCTGGTCCCTTTGCAGGAAAACAGCCCCAAAGCATGATGTTTCCACCCCCATGCTTCACAGTGGGTATGGTGTTCTTCGGATGCAATTCAGTTTTTTTACTCCTCCAAACACGAGAACCTGTGTTTCTACCAAAAAGTTCTATTTTGGTTTCATCTGACCATAACACATTCTCCCAGTCCTCTTCTGGACCATCCAAATGCTTTCTAGCGAACTGCAGACGGGCCTGGACGTGTACTATCTTCAGCAGGGGGACACGTCTGGCAGTGCAGGATTTGAGTCCCTGGAGGCACATTGTGTTACTGATAGTAGCCTTTGTTACTGTGGTTCCAGCTCTCTGTAGGTCATTCACTAGGTCCCCCCGTGTGGTTTTGGGATTCTTGCTCACCGTTCTTGTTATCATTTTGACGCCACTGGGTGAGATCTTGCATGGAGCCCCAGATCGAGGGAGATTATCAGTGGTCTTGTATGGCTTCCATTTTTAAATATTTGCTCCCACAGTTGATTTCTTTACACCAAGCGTTTTACCGATTGCAGATTGTCTTCCCAGCCTGGTGCAGGTCTACAATTTTGTCTCTGGTGTCCTTCAACAGGTCTTTGGTCTTGGCCATAGTGGAGTTTGGAGTGTGACTAAGGCTACGTTCATACTACAGGTCTTAATGCACGAATCCGATTTTTTGTCATATCCGTTTTTTTGGCGTGCCCGTTCAGACTGACTTTGTCTATTGAGACCGTTCAAGTATTATGCATGCGCACTAATTCGCAGTCCGACACGCGCTGAGCAAGACGACCCGCATGCGCAGAAGCATCAAAACAAATGACACACGTCTTCCGTCATCCAGGGATATCATATTTTGCTTTTCAAAAGGAGGACACGAATAACAGACATAAATAATCCCCGTTTAGGCTTATATTCAAAGTTTATATGGATCGATAGCATGCACGCGCGGTCCGTGCACGTCACACACACATACGGGCAGTTTGCCCTGACTCTCGGCCGTGTAGGCAATGTTGAAATATTGCTCACTTGGAGCAGAGAGAAAACTGAGCATTCTCAGGCTTATCCTCGACCCATTTAAATTTTTTATTACTGTTGTCAAGCGCAGCCCTTCCCCAAAAGCCGTGTTCACTGCAAGCTAGGCGCTAATAACGCACAGCGGCACCGCTACGGTAAGCGTCTCTCTTGCTATTTGATGACGTAATTGCTGCATGAAATCCGATTTGGGAGAGTGGACAGTACAGACCGCCGCGACAGTCTGGAAAAATGTGGCCCAGATCGGATTTGAACCACATACGAAAGTGACCCAGATCGGATTTGAAATGGTCCAGTTCTATGTGACTTGTCACGTTCAGACCGTCAAGTTAATGCCTCACTCGAGTCGGAAAAAGACGAAAAAATCGGATTCGTGCATTAAGACCTGTAGTATGAACGTAGCCTAACTGAGATTGTGGACAGGTGTCTTTTATACCGATAATGAGTTAAAACAGGTGCCATTAATACAGGTAACGAGTGGAGCCTCGTTAAACCTCATTAGAAGAAGTTAGACCTCTTTGACAGCCAGAAATCTTGCTTGTTTGTAGGTGACTAAATACTTATTTTCCACTCTAATTTGGAAATAAATTCTTTAAAAATCAAACAATGTGATTTTCTGTTTTTTTTTTTTTTCCACATTCTGTCTCTCATGGTTGAGGTTTACCCATTTTGACAATTACAGGCCTCTCTAATATTTTCAAGTGGGAGAACTTGCACAATTAGTGGTGGACTAAATACTTATTTGCCCCACTGTATACTCTGGAGCGACTTATGTGTGAAATTATTAACACATTATTAAATCATTTCACATGTTATTTTGGTGTTTTGGAGCGACACTGATGGTTTGGTAAACTCGTTAGTATGTTCTTTATGCTATAGTCATCTGAATAACTGAATAGCTATGTTACGTTAACATACCAGCCACGTTCGCATTTTGTTGTTCATGCATTATGTAACATTATCAAACTATGCACTCATTCAGCATGTTGTTCTCTACTGTATTTTTATCTTAAATTTTCTTTCAAGATGGCATATCTGTTCTATGTGTTGGATTTTACCAGGTAAATTTCCCCCAAAATTTGACTTATACTCCAGTGCGACTTATGTTTTTTTTCCTCTTCGTTGGGGCAGGCCCGGATCTAGGTTTACCCACCAGAGTGGGCACTAAGAAATCTTGAGGGGGCACACCCAATGCAGGCTTTTTTTTACCCTCTGCATTTCTCCAGGCTTGGGAACCGCGCAAGGACACTGGCTTGTGTCCCGTTGAGACTGCATTAATTTTTGGGGGGTTTATTTTTTTCATTCATTTACTTCGATTTACTTCGTCACGATGACATTATCTCGTATAGCAACGTGTCGCCATTTTGAGATGGGGGCACGCAGAGCTAAACATCTGTAGACAAACGTCTGAAATTCATATATTTCAGCTGTGTTTTGCGTCTTTTTTTCATGAAAACGTCTTAAACATGATTTATTATTATCACAAGCCACTGCCGACAGACCCGAGGAGGCGATACAACTTAAAGTTAGCGTGTATTGGCCTACAAATCTGCCCATACAAAGTCGCAGCTGATAGCTGGATAAACAATCCAAAGGAATTGCCTGCAGTGGAGTTCGGAAACATCTACAACTACCTCATGAAGTCACCCAGTAAGTTGACCTTTATCAATTACGTGGAATATGTAATGTGTGGAACTAAGAAAAGTGGTCGTATATGCGGAGTGATTATTTCTGCCGTAACCGGTAATTCGCCTCCAAGCGTTATTTAGCCGTGAACACGTCACGGCAAAATAACCAATTCCCACCAGGCCACAGGTGTCGAACCGATTCCAGAAAGGGCCAAGTGGGTGCAGGTTTGCTTGAACCAACTAATGAATAGGACACCTTTTCACCAATTAGATCTTTTACATGTGTAATTAGTTAAACTTTGTCAGATGCTGCTTGTTTCAGCAGGAAGTTCATTGGTTAAACTCTCGGTTGGAACAAAATCCAGCACCCACTTGGCCCTTTTGGGAATCGGTTTGACACCTGTGCACCAGGCCAATAATATACCGATTGACCGATCAGAGCAGTTCACGGCAAAAGAAAAATAACACTTTGTGAGTTGTTGGTTATGGTATTAATAACAGTAACCGTTAATCCTGAAATAAAAAAGTAGGTGAGACCAACTCTCCGTGTGTTCTCTATATCCAGTGCGACGCTACAATAGATATTCCCGACATTTTGATTGGGTGGGCACGACTCACGTCTGGGTGGGCCGTGCCCACCCCGGTCCCCCCATACATCTGGCCCCGCGTTGGGCATTTTATGGCTGGTGCGACTTGTAGTCTGAAAAATACGGTACGTACATTCACGCTGAAAAAAAATTTACAGTAAAATAATGGCAGCTGTGATGACCAGATGTTTATTGTTAAACTAGACAATGCAAATGGAGAAATTTGGAGTCACTTCCTGTTGATTTGGGGATATTTTATGGTCACTCCCTTTTGGTTTACTGAGGTTTGAAATCAATAGGAGTGAATGGAAGTCAGACCCGGCTGCAGAAAGAAATTACAGGGGGGGGCATTACATTTTGGGGGGGGGGCATACTTCTTCAATGTAAATTTAGCCGTAACAGTGGCGTTTTTACCCGTTATATTTTCTGATGATAGTGTCAGTCAGTGAAACTGCAGGAGGTGGCAGCGGTATCCCTTCATGTTGACTTTCGGCCGCGTCTTTGTCATGGCTTGAGTTCGTCTTTAGTTTTTTGAAAAAAAAAAACACGGATGTCCATTCCAATTTGAATTAGCAACGGAGGAGCCGCTCAATCGCCATTTCTGTAACTGGAGCAATCCCTATCCAATCGCAGTACACAATGGCCGGCTACTCAGCCCGCCCCCCTTATCTGTGATTGGCTAGAAATTGCCTACATTCGCTGCTCTGATTGTGACGACAGATCAAGATAGGATGACTAGAGCAGTGTTTTTCAACCTTTTCTGAGTCACGGGACATTTTTGCGTTGGAAAAAATCTTGCGGCACACCACACCAAAATGTTCCAAAATTACTTTCTGTATAGTATATTTAATTATAAAATAATTTCTCAGTATTTATACTTAGTGTGAAACGTTTAGCAATTAGGCTTGAAAAACTATCAGACAGGGGACTTGAGCAATGCATTTAAGCACATCAGGGCTGGTCGTCTCGCTGACAATGGCTGTGCAGACAGGTAGTATTAACGTCTCTGCCACAGTTTGGGACTTTTGGGATTTAGCAACAAAGTAACTGGCTTTCAGGGCGATCTTATTTACCTTTGTAGTTTTCCTCAAAAAAGTTGCCCATTTCTCTGTGTTTTCACGAAGGCGTACAAAATAATCCATCGACTTGTTCTGAAGCGACGGGGGTTCATTTGGAGATGAGTTTAAGCTTGTATGGCGCCATGGCGCTAGATAGCCGCTTGTGTCGCATTCAAGAACTGCTCGGATTTCGAGGTATCTCCCACCTAGCTGTCCTCGGTAATGTGTTGGAATAAAACAAAGAGGGAGGATTAACGGTCGTCACATATGGATAAAATGGAAAGGACACTTTTGTATATATCGACACTTGACGAGTCAAATAATGAACAGTAGAAGTGCTGGGGTCCACATTGTTACGGAGAGCAAGGTGGCTGACGGCTAGAAATCCGAGTAGTCCTTGAACGTAACACGACTCATCTGCACACAACCGAGAACTTTTTCCACATTCCTTCCTTCCTACTGCAACTTTGCCCGACGATGTTAAAAAAAAAAAGCGACATTGGATAATTTCTCGCTGCGGCGGCACAATCGGTTGAAAAACACTGGAATATAGGGTTCATTCTCCCCGTGTGTGTGTGTTTTTGTGGAAGATTAAAAAAAAAAAAAAAAATTACACAGTACAGTTTAATCGAGCTAGGGCGGGCACAGCCGTCCCTCAGGGCGGGCACGGCCCCCTAATGCCCGCCCATGCCTATTGTAATGAATGGCGGATTGGGCCATTGGAAATGAATGGAAAATTTTTGGACACTAGAAATAAATTGGTAAGTTTTTGGCAAATTTTGGCCAAACCCTACGTGTTTAGCAAAAACTGAATAGAATTTTTGTGCCCCTTACCCTTACCCCTTCCTGTTGATTTTGAGGCATCTCGGACTTGCTGTAAATATCGGGTCAGAATGAACGTCCATTCGCTGCCACACTCATGTCTGAAATGGATTGGAGTTCAAGCGCCGTCATTGTCAGCCAATCAGTTAAGCAGTGCGTGTGCGTCCATGATTGCAATTACGTTACATTCAAATGAGTATGCAGAAATTTAGTATTCAGAAAAAAAAAAAACGTTCATCAATTCAGTATCAGCCAATTTCACACAGCCAAAAATTGTATTAACAGAACACTAGTCATTAAACAGTATCCAGATTTAATCACTATAGAAATGCGTTTAGAAGGAATTAACCCTCTCACATATTTCCCCACTCTACATTTATTTTTTTTTTTTTTTAAACCTGTCCAGTACTTATGGTCTGAACAGTTTTAATGTATCACATGGTAGTTTGATATACTCCCATTGTGTTTGCTCATTACATTGAACATGAAGAGGTTATGGGAGGACAGAAAAGAGGGGGCGCCTGCACCAAGGCCGGCCCAGCCTATACACAGGCAATGCAGCTGCTTAGGGCCCCTGACCACTAGTTGGCCACCAATCTGGCAACCTCCTTTTATACGTTGTTAATAGAGCATTGTGAATAATGTGGCGCGCATTGCCATTTATCTATGCACACATCCATTTTCCTGTCATTACAATCTGGCAACCTGGGGAATGACGTTGAACCTGCTTTGCGATGATTGGTGCTCAAACTTGCCTGGAAAATAGATGCACGAATATGTCGAAGAGAATTTATCCTTCTGGAGCAGAAAAACGAAGAAAATCGGAGAAGAAAAGAAACAACAGTATCAAGTTAATATAGCATGTTGTTGATGATGTTGTTGTTGTGCAAGACCCTCCGACTTGAAAGTTGTTGTCAGCTGAGCTTGTCAATATGTCGTAATTGCCATTAGCCACAGGGCGAAGGCCCAGAGCGAATCAAGTAAAGCGGAGCAAGTTGTCACCTGTCGGCAAAGGCAAATGCACGGCTTCCGCTGATTGTAGTAAAATGAAATATTGGCATAATATGCTTTTGAAATGGTGGGTCAAAAATATGGACCCCTTGGCATTATTTTGCTTTGGGCCCCCTAATGGCCTGGGCCGGCCCTGCCCTGCACCGCCCCCACCAGTCGGGGGTCGGAAGCGCGGCACAACCCTCCCCCCTCTGCTCCAGCAATGGGGCCACTGTCATCCTTTTGAGACCCAGGACGGTCCCCCGTACCATCAGTGCCCCTGTTAACTAACCCTCAGGGAAAGGATGAGGGGATGCATCACAGCCCCCCACGCCCTCACCCACTACCACCCACTCAACCTGACCCCCAGCCACCGCCGCAACCACCCAACTGACGCAGCAAACCGCGGGACCCCCACGGCTTACTAGACCTGGGGCAGGAAAGGATCCCCATCCGGAGGGGGCGACACCCCGCCGGCGCCTAGCCGGTGATCTGTGCTGGGGCCCAAGGAGGGTGCTCGGGTAGAAGAGAGAGAGGAAGGCGGAAGCGGGAGGCCGCAGCGTCCCGAACCCCCACCTCCGTAACTGACAGCTAGGTTCCCGACTGGCAAACACTATATTTTTACTAGTCATCGTTCTTGGTGGACATATTCTGAGAAAACATTCGTATGGGTTTAACTCACGCGTTTCCTCAAGGAACCCGGTAGAATCCTCAGATCGCAACGTTTCTATGGAGCTGTCACTCTGTAGAGCCTTTCACAGTCCCTTGCAGTCTCATCCCTTTGTGGTCCGCCCTGGTGAAGCAACACAATGCTCTCACAAAGTAAAGTCGTCAAATATAGACCCATGACACCCCCTCATACACTAAGTCGCACACGCACATTCATAAACAGTAGCCAGGTCGAATTAAAAGACTTGTGCCGGCAATGGGATGAGGGAACAAGAGAAGATGAATGACCAGAGCAGCTGATGGGAACAGCTGGAATGCTCTCGGGAGAACAACAGGGCTTCACATGTCTTCTTGATGTCTTTCACTGAGAGAAAGATATGTTTATTTAATGCGGTGGAGCCCCTAAAGTCTAGTTAGTACAATTTGGAATTTCAGCAAAGGCCTCACTTCATCAAGTATCGACAGATCAACTTGTTTTTCTTTCGTTTCGACGGACTCTACTCTGTGAAGTAGTAGACGCCGTCAAAATAATGAATTTTCTCGCTACTTTTCTTGGTTTGGCGGCATCACTCACTGTTGAAGTGTTATTTATAAGCGCCTAAGTGGGCACCTGCCTGTGGAATATATGCCGCACATTATGAGCTTGGTTTTCCACACCCGCCCGTCTCATCATGGCACCAGCAATGAAGATCAGACTAAGAATAACCAGCGGGACAAAGCAGCTGAGAGAGGCTACCTTTTATTAGTCAGACATCCTGGTTCGCCTGGGATCAGCACTATCTTTGATTTCTAGTGAGGGTGGTTGGGTCTATTAAATTTCACTAGAGTTGGTGTAAGACAAGGCTGCATTCTACAGTACATCGGCACCTTTTCTCTCTATACACAGAGCAAATTATAAGGTATGCTGAAACGGACAGGAAAGGCATTAAAATTGGAGGAAGACAAATATCGAGATACGCTGATGACACTGCACTATTTGCAACCAACCATCAAGATGCAACAGACATTAATGACTCTTTAAACCAGGGGTGCCCAAGTCCAGTCCCCGAGGGACCCTACAAAAGTAGTTATCTGCAACATGGAAGTATTTCCATGGTTGAGCACCAACGTGTTATTCCACACTCTTATTTAACATCTATATGCTTCCGTTAGTTCAGATAATGGAACAGTATGACATCTCCTATCATGCCTATGCAGATGACACACAACTGTACATTTCTGTGTCCCCACATGATTATAGTCCCTTAGTCTCCCTGAGTAAATGCATTCATCAAATCAATGAATGGATGTGCCAGAATTTTCTCCAGTTAAATGTGGAGAAGACAGAAGTGATCAATTTGGGGCCAAAAAAGGAAAGGTCAAAGATAAGCAGCCAACTTAGCACAATGTCACTTACAGCTACAAATCAAGTCAGAAACCTTGGCGTAATTATTGACTCAGACCTAAAATTTGATAGCCATCTAAAGTCCGTCACTAAATCCGCTTATTACCACCTAAAAAATATAACCAGAATTAAGGGGCTTCTGACTCAACAAGACATGGAAAAACTTATGCATGCATTCATTTTCAGCAGATTGGACTACTGCAACGGTATATTTACAGGTCTTGATAAAAAATCAGTCAGGAAGCTGCAGCTAGTACAGAATGCTGCAGCCAGAGTCCTCACAAATACAAGGAAGCTGGACCACATTACACCGGTTTTGAAATCGTTACACTGGCTTCCAGCGAGTCAAAGGATAGACTATAAAATACTACTGCTCGTCTACAAAACACTTAATGGCCTTGGACCAAAATACATGCTTGACTTGTTAGATTCCTATAAGACATCTAGACCCCTAAGGTCATCTGGAACCGGTCTTCTGCATGTTCCAAGAACAAGAACCAAGCAGGGTGAGGCAGCATTTAGTTATTATGCTCCTCACCTCTGGAACAAGTTACCCGAACGTCTGAAGTATGCGCAAACTGTTAGCTCATTTAAATCAGGGCTAAAAACGCTTTTGTTTAGCACTGCATATCCATAACTGTCTATATATTTCAATCTACCTCCTTTCTATTCCTCTTGTACTTATCTCCGTTGCTGATTTCAATGATTATTATTAGTAGTAGTTTTTGTTTTATTTTTATTTTTGTTTTATTTTTATTTATTTATTTATATTCTGTGATTAAATGCGATCTTTTGTCCTGTTTTTTACGTTGTGTTGATTTAAATGTGATTTTTATGGTCTTCATGTGATGTAAAGCACTTTGAATTGCCTTGTGTTGAATTGTGCTATATAAATAAATTTGCCTTGCCTTGCCTTGCCTTGCCTATCCGGCTTGTTTTCCATTTCTCCCTCCTCCAACACTCAAATACCATAATTTTCGCACTATGAGGACAATGGTTTGAGGCTATTTTATTAATAAATCAGATGAAAAAGGAAGAAGAATTATTAAGGCGTCGTTCACTAGCTGTCTAGCTTTGGAAAAAGTAGACGCTTCGGAGTGAGGACAGCATAGACAGATTTAAATGACAGTAGAGTGAAATGCCCACGACAGTCCTTATGTACCGTGTTGAATGTATATATCCATCTTGTGTCTTATCTTTCCATTCCAGCAATTTATTTTACAGAATATATATATGTAATTTACAGAAAAATATGGCATATTTTATAGACGGTTTGAATTGCGATTAATTGCGATTAATTACGATTAATTAAGTTTTAAGCTGTAATTAACTCGATTAAAAATTTTAATCATTTGACAGCCCTAGTTATTTTGTAAGGTTTTATTTGACATTGGCACCATAAGACTGTCATTAGACAATCATAACTATGATACGACACTGTCATGAGCATTAATGAACGATTATAACAGATGTCATTAGCGTTATCCGGCAAATTATCTCACTTTTGAATGGATGTAAAAGATCCAAACTGGACATAAATGGCGTTCATGACAATTTGCCGAATGACACTTAACAATGTAATAAGCATTCAGTAATTCCCATGATAGTGTCATGTCATAAATATGACCGTCCAATGACATCACTGTCAAATAAAGTGTTACGAAATACCATAGCAAGCAATTAATTAAACAACTACAACAGTAACAATAAATAATTAGCACAGAAAATGAATTTTGATTGTTATTCACATCTGTAGCGCTGCAATGCATGCTGGGAGGCATGTGTTGCCTATTAACCCAAATAAATCAAATAAGCCGCACTGGACTATAAGCCGCAGAATTCAAAATGAAGGAAAAAAGCAGCTTATAGTCCGAAAATTATGGTAATCAGGATCATTATCAGGTTCCTGCAGAGCTTGCTGATGAGCTGATCATTTGATTCAGGTGTGTTCAAGGAGGGAGACATGGAAAACAAGCTGGATAAGGGCTCTCGAGGACTGGACTCGGGTACCCCTGCTTTAAACAGAGAAGGACAAGACAAACACATGCACATTGGACAACAGCAAAACCGACAAATGACGTTCAACAGAGAACGAGAGACGGTCGCAGACTGTGTTGTTAATAACGGCGTTAGAATATAACAGTGTTATTTTTTTTCAGTAGTTCAGGGGTGTCCAAACATTTTGCAAAGGGGGCCTGATTTGGTGTTGTAAAAATTTGGGGGGCCAACCTTGGCTGACGACTTTTACGTAAAACAGTATATTTAAGCAAATTTTAGCAAGCCATTCTGTGTGTCATATTTGCTTTATTATTTTTTAAAAATTAATAATTTCCACAATCTCGCAACTAGCCTTTCTAGCGTTCTCTTTCGACTCTCGGGCTCTTGCGAAATACTGCTGCTGTGAAATTAAACTAGCTTCAAGTTGCTTCAATTTCTCGCTACGTATCTTCCCTGTAATCTTGTCGTACATGTCAGCGTGCTGAACTCTTTAAAAACAGCGACTGTCTCTTTGCAAATGAGGCAGACAGTTGTTGCGTATTTTAGTAAACAAAAGTCCAATTTCAACCTATCCTTGACGCGTCAGCTGTCGCAGTCAACGTTCTTTTTTTTTTGTTGATCGTCGCCATTTTAGAAAATTGGGAGTAAAGGGTCTCACGGGGTAATGTTGCTTCGAGTGATGCTGCCTTTTAGTGGGTAAATGAGGAGCAGCATTTAGTGTGTAAGCTACTTCATATGGTGGTAGCAGTACTGCTGACCAATTTATTAAGTCTGTGAGCTGGCCAGACATTATTGATTTTATTACAGAGGCTGGGGGCCTGATGAAATTTGACCACGGGCCGCATTTGGCCCCCGGGCCGGACTTTGGACATATCTGCAGTAGTGAGTAATCGAATTAATTACTTTTCTCATCTTGGCAAGGCCGTTACCGTTAGGGATGGGAATTGATAGGATTTTTACGATTCCGATTCCATTATCGATATTGCTTAACGATTCGATTCTTTATCGATTCTAATTTGGGGAAAAAGAACAGAAAACGTTTTGATTGGCATAGAGTTTGTTTCATCAGAAGTCACAACCTTACAAACTCACAACGAGGTCAAAAGAGGCACAAAGCCTTAATGTTAACTGTGGCAAATGCGCAAGAATGTAACATTTTACTGAAACATTTTTCTAATAGTAATAAAAAATATTGGTATATATTGGCATATAGGTCGTTGTTCTGCCTTTGGCAATATGTGTTAAAGCAGGGGTCCCCAAACTGTTTTCCTGTGAGGGCCACAAAACTTTTCCCTTCTCTGATGAGGGGCCGGGGTCAGTTTGTAACAGAAAAAGTGGGACGATTGCAGGAGTGCCTAAATGTAAAAAACAGTTTTTCAGAAAGCCACAATCAAATAACCTTTTCTGGATTCTTCACGGAACCATAGTAAACAAAATAAATATAATAATATAATCATAATAAATAATAATAACACTATTAATTAAATAGATAATAACCAAATAACCCTCTCTGAGTTCTTCACAGAAAAAGGCCAGGAAATAAATATAACACTATTGAGGGAAAAAAACCCAAAACAAATTCAAAATACTCTCTAGTATTGATCAGGGGGGTGTGCCGTAATCGGACCGCGAGCCGTAGGTTGGGGACCCCTGTGTTAAAGAAGTGCCGCATCCAAATGAGTGAGCGAGTTAGTGAGAGAGGGAAACACTGCTACGAGCCTACATTCTTTGTTAATGTTTGTAAAAAAAGCAAAACATATAAATTATCACCTGTGACTTTGCCAAGTAACTAATTACTCTTACATTCAGGTAACTGAGTTACTAACGCAATTACTTTTTGGGAGAAGTAATTTGTAACTATAATTAATTACTTTTTTAAAAGTAAGATTAACAGCACTGGTTGCAGACTTCAAATACTTCGCCTCAATTAAAAGCAACACAGCACATTGCACGAAAGACGAAGTCGAATTGGACACGCAAAAAGAAAAATGATCGAACTAAACATTTGGAAAGACAGAGTATTATGCAATGCCCTGAAACTCAAAATACAGAGAAGTCTCATTCTTGCAGTGACAACATACAGAGCAGAAGGAAGGACCATCAAACAGAAAGAGGAAAAGAAAATAAATGCAGCAGAAATTTGGTTCTATCGAAGACTACTGAGAGTCAGCTGGAAAGAGAGAAGGACTAAACATCAAGCGACAACTCCTACCAGTTTTAATTGAAAAGAAAATGTCTTACATTGGACACATAAGTACAAACAGAAAGCGCAGCATGACGAGAGATATAATCCAAGGAAAGGTAAAGGGTCGACGTCAAAGGGGAAGACCAAGAACTACCACCCACCCACCTTGACCTCCAGCCACCGTCGCAACCCCCCAACCTGTGGCACACCGTGGGATGCCCACAGCAAGCAACAGCACAATACAGTGGGGCAAATAAGTATTTAGTCAACCACTAATTGTGCAAGTTCTCCCATTTGAAAATATTAGAGAGGCCTGTAATTGTCATCATGGGTAAACCTCAACCATGAGAGACAGAATGTGGGAAAAAAAAAAACAGAAAATCACATTGTTCGATTTTTAAAGATTTTATTTGCAAATGATGGTGGAAAATAAGTATTTGGTTAATACCAAAAGTTCATCTCAATACTTTGTTATGTACCCTTTGTTGGCAATAACGAAGGCCAAACGTTTTCTGTAACTCTTCACAAGCTTTTCACACACTGTTGCTGGTATTTTGGCCCATTCCTCCATGCAGATCTCCTCTAGAGCAGTGATGTTTTGGGGCTGTCGTTGGGCAACACGGACTTTCAACTCCCTCCTCACCCCGTGGCATCAAAATGATAACAAGAACGGTGAGCAAAAATCCCAGAACCACACGGGGGGACCTAGTGAATGACCTACAGAGAGCTGGGACCACAGTAACAAAGGCTACTATCAGTAACACAATGCGCTGCCAGGGACTCAAATCCTGCACTGGCAGACGTGTCCCCCTGCTGAAGAAAGTACACATCCAGGCCAGTCCGTGGTTCGCTAGAGAGCATTTGGATGATCCAGAAGAGGCCTGTGAGAATGTGTTATGGTCAGATGAAAACAAAATAGAACTTTTTGGTAGAAACACAGGTTCCCGTGTTTGGAGGAGAAAAAAAAAACTGAATTGCATCCGAAGAACACCATACCCACTGTGAAGTGTGGGGGTGGAAACATCATGCTTTGGGGCTGTTTTTCTGCAAAGGGACCAGGACGACTGATCTGTGTAAAGGAAAGAATGAATGGGGCCATGTATCGAGAGATTTCGAGTGAAAATCTCCTTCCATCAGCAAGGGCATTGAAGATGAGACGTGGCTGGGTCTTTCAGCATGACAATGATCCCAAACACACAGCCAGGGCAACAAAGGAGTAGCTTCGTAAGAAGCATTTCAAGGTCCCGGAGTGGCCTAGCCAGTCTCCAGGTCTCAACCCCATAGAATAGCATACAGTGCTGCTCGAAAGTTTGTGAACCCCACAGCGATGGTCAGATTTTTTGTAAAAAAAACTAAAATAACCTTATTAAATGTTAAGTTATACCCAAATCCACAATACTGACATTCCAAATAATGGACTGAAACAAAAGAAATAGTTATATTGTCATTCTTTATTTAACAAAAGTGGTTGATTTAAGAAAAACTCAGATATCATGTGTGCAAAAGTATGTGAACCCCTTCAGTTAATAGGATATTGCGCCTCCTTTTGCAGAGATTACCTCAACCAAACGGTTTCTGTAGTGACTAATCAGCCTCTCACATCTACTTTGGGGGATTTTTGCCCATTCTTTCTTGCAGAACGCAGTCAGTTGAGAGAGGTTTGATGGGCGTCTGGCATGAACTGCTCGCTTCAGGTCCCGCCACAGCATTTCAATGGGATTTAGGTCAGGACTTTGACTGGGCCAGTCCAGAACACGAATCTTCTTCTTTTTCAGCCATTCCTTGGTTGTATTGCTGGAATGCTTTGGATCATTATCATGTTGCATGATCCACCTTCTGCCAAGCTTTAACTTCAAAACAGATGGCGTCAGGTTATGTTCTAGGATTTGACAATATTCCTCAGAATTCATGATTCCCTGGACTATGTGGAGTTGTCCAGGTCCTGAGGATGAAAAGCAAGCCCAGATCTTGACATTCCCACCTCCATGCTTCACTGTTGGGAGAAGGTTCTTTTGGTGGTATGCAGTGTTGACTTTTCGCCAGACATGGCGGTTTTGGTTGTGACCAAACAGTTCAATTTTGCACCTACATCAGTTGATGAAAACTCTTTTTAATTTAGTCTCGACAACACAACTGTTAAAAAAACAAAAAAAAAACTACTGAATTGATTGATTAGGAAATCAGGTTGAAATAATAGAAAATTCCAAAATGTTGAGGGGGTTCACAAACTTTTGAGCAGCACTGTAGATCTGTGGAGGGAGTTGAAAATCCGTGTTGCCCAACGACAGCCCCAAAACATCATTGCTCTAGAGGAGATTTGCATGGAGGAATGGTCCAAAATACCAGCAACAGTGTGTGAAAAGCTTGTGAAGAGTTACAGAAAACGTTTGGCCTCCGTTATTGCCAACAAAGGGTACATAACAAAGTATTGAGATGAACTTTTGGTATTGACAAAATATGGCGTGCGTTCAATCAATCCATATAAACTTTGAATTTAAGACTAAAATTAGACAAAACTGGGAAAACCTGTGTCGGACTGTGAGTTAATGCGCATGCATAATACTTGAACGGGCTCAATGGACAAAGCCAGTTAGAACGTGAATATCAAAAAAAAAAAAAAAAATTGGAATTGTGCATTAAGACCTGTGGTGTGAACCTAGCCTAGACTTGGTGGAGGTGCTGTACCAAAGTTCAACAATCAACCAGAACCAATTATTTTGGAACATTAAGGGTTGTTAACAGTAGCGGATGCTGGTCTTTCAATGAGGGGAAGCTCAAAGTGTGTCCGCCTGTGAGTTTTTGTGACTGTGGAGCAGAGGTTGCGCTAGACATTTTCGTTGTCTGTCATTTTGACTGACAGGGTCATAAAAATCCGGTCATAGTCTATTTTTACCCATCACTTAAATATTTTAAATGATAATGATGACATATTCAATAGTATTTAGTTTTCATTCATTTTTAATTAATATTGTAACACTTGCTTGGCGGCGAAAAATTAGACACGGAAGTCGTGGTATTTTTCTCCCTTTTTACTCTGCTTACCAACAACTCCGCCCCCAAAGAAAAAGAGGCAACGATATAGACCCCAATCACCAACGTCACACAATGATCTTAATTGTGGTTGTCAGCCCAAAATCTTCTAAATATATATTAAATGCATCTTACCAGATATAAAAAGACTACTACATAGTCTGTGGTGATCGTTTGGTGCCCAGACTTCTTGTCGAATTACAGCAGTCCATCTCGCTCTCATCTTCACCATTTTGATTATTAATATTAACGAGCAGAAAAACACGCCGTAATAGGAGGCATGTACGTAGCGGTAATGTGTAAATATGACCAGCTGACACACAATATGGCGGCTCCGGTCAGGGGGGCGGAGTTGTGACGTCATGTGGTTGGGTGATTGGATGACGCGCTGGCACACCGGTTGCACCAATAAGAACCTCGCGTTGATGTGTCAATCACGGTGCCGCCGCCAGACCCCGGTGACGCTACAATATTCTGACAGAAGAGCCAACGACGTCATGCATTAAGAGAGACAATAGCTAATATGCTGACTCGCCACCCTGTGGTCTGGGGTGTGAATTGCAACCTGTCAAAATGACGGACGGATTTCAGTTTTTTCCGTCACCGTTTTAAAAAACCGGTCAACGACGGAAAATATCCGGTTAACGCGACCCCTGCTGTGGAGGGGCTCAGCGGCACTCGATGCTCGGTAGGGAAAGAAACTTGAGTGCCAGAAGTCAAGTCTTCAAACACAAACAGCTACAAAAAAACAAAAACAAAAAACACAATAACCCGGAAATAGAAGCTACATTTTTCACTAGTCGTTTTGGACAAGTGTCGCTAGGATGATTATGAAAGTCTCTGGTTCAACTACTACTAGAACAACGGAATGACAATTGAAAAATGACTCCCGTGGATGTTAATACGACAGGATCACTGATTCGCTCATTTCGCTGTCAATCTAAAAGGGATTTAGTCTCAGACAGATCATCCAATCATCATGCAGAGAAGGAGAGCGTTCGGATCAGCAGAGCCCCGCCAACTGCCCACCATGATCGGCGGTCCCTTGTAGTCGAGTAAGACTGTCCTCCCTCTTTGTCTTTGTGGGTCTTCAAGGTGGGCATAGAGGTCAATTCTGGACCCAATTATTGTGCTGCAGTGTGGGCAGGGGAAAGTAGTTGCGGTGGGTTTGGGTTGGTCCTGTTTGGAGGTCACACTCTCCTTCCTGAATTTGTCTTGTTTAGCATGGTGGAGGTCAGTGTTGTACTGTGCAGCACCCTCACGACGATGTTTCTCCAGGACGACCTGTTGGCTGCCATGTCCTTCCAGGGTTTTACGTCAATGTGGCACTTCTTTAGGTTTGTTTTTATGTTGTCCTTAAACCTCTTCTTCTGGGCTCCAGGAGCCCTCCTCCCTTGAACAAGCTGCAAGAAGAGGATTTGTTTTGGAAGGCGAAAGTCAGGCATTTGGACAACACAGCTAGTCCATCTAAGCTGGTTTTGGAAAATGGTGGCAGTGATGGTGGAAATATATGCTTGCTCCAAGACTCTGATGTTGGAATGTCTGTCCACCCAGCTGATGTTAAGGATCTTCTTTGATGGTGTGCCTCCAGTGCCATTAAGTGCCTGCTGTACATGGTCCAGGTCTCTGATCCATATAAGAGAGTGGGGAGCACCATTGCTTTATAGACCAGGATTTTTGTTGTTGCCTGGATATTGCGGTTCTCAAAGACTGTCCTCCTTAGCCTTGACAAAGCCCCACTGGCACTGCTGAGGAGATGGTGTATTTCATCGTTGATGACGGCGTTTGACGAGAGAATGCTGCCAAGGTATGGGAAGTGGTCCACATTTTTCAGTCGGATGTTGTCAATGGAGATATCTGGGGGCATGGCAAGTTTGCTGCAGTTTGGTGGTGGTTGGTGGAGTACTTGTGTCTTTTTTTATATGTGTCTTTTTTTTTTATTGAAGGTCAGACCAAGCTGCTTGTAGGCTTTAACAAAGGCAGACAGGATGCACTGCAGGTCCTCTTCTGAGAGGGCTACAAGTGCGTTGTCATCTGCATTCTGTAGCTTTGTGATGGATATGTACGTGGTTTTACCTTTGGCGCTTTGGTGCTGCTTGTTTTAGCAGAAACTTCATTGGTTAAACTGTCGGTTGGAACACAAACCAGGGCCCACAACGGCCCTTGAGGACCGGTTTGAAGACCCATTGTTTATAAAATAAAACAGCAACATAGATGGAGAATAGTGTTGGGGCGATGACAAATCCCTGTTTGACCCACTGCCCATAGACCACCAGAGACGCATGGCCTCTGGTGGGCGTGATAAACCCAGCCTTTAGCCAATGATTTGTCTCGTTTCGCTGCATTGGAACAATGCACTATAAACTTTGGAGAATGTACCACATCCACACTGTTCAAAGGACTGTGAAGCTGAATGAATGAAAAGCAAACCCCATCTTAACAGTGATGAAAAGCTAATTCTGAACAAAAGTTTAACGCGTCGTAGTGCATATTTAGTCATTGACTTGTACACACAGCAGTATACATTTGATCACTTTTTTGACACTTTGGGGGGAGCTGAGCTTCCCTTGCAGTCTTAGAGCAATCGCCACTGGTTGTTAACATGTTTTGTCCAATTATGCCTGCCTTGAATGTCGCCTTTACATTTCAAAGAAAGAATTGTTCACAATCGCCTGGTTGGGTCCCTTTTTTCAGGAAAACATAATCTACATGTGCAAACTGTTTTCTTCACTCTGACCAATTACAACAACATATTTGGCCCATAACGACAAAACAAAATAAATATTGATGTCCTATTGACAATCAAACATGCTCAACGAGCTGTTTTGAAGCTTGATCATATTTATTTAACGTTCAACAGAAGCAGATCAGAACATTTAGGGACAGTTTGTCTCATACTTTGAAAATGTACATTTTTAAAGCGTTGAAAGAGGGAGTAGAGGGAGTAGTTGAACTTTGTTTTAGGTTCATGACACAGCCACGGAATACTCTTTAGAAGTGTTTCGACAGTTAGGAATGTTAAAGCATAATTTAAAACATTACATGCTGGAAGGAATTAAATTCACTTGAAATTACTTTGAGGAAAATAGTGAAATAATCCTGTGCAACCAAAAATGCATTGAGTATATGGCTAGGAAATTCTATAATTTGTTTCAAATACAAATATTTGTCAATCTGATTCTATTGAGTTCTATTGAGCCCCCAGGTGCCAGCATTCAAAGAAATATTTTTCATCGCTAATCTGTAACCACAGTGTATTCATCTGTGGATTCAGATGATTAAACTACCCACAGACTACCAATCTGTACCCATGATTTAGTAATCTGCCCCCACAGATTACTAAAATGTTGGTACAGATTAGCTTTGAAATTTAGTAATCTGTACTGTGGGTACAGTTTAGTAAATTGTGGGTACACTTGAATAATATCTGGGTATGTATTAGTCATAGTTGTATTGAGTTCATTTTGTCTACACTTATAGGTGAGTCGAATTTTTCTTTTATACCAGCAGATTACTAAACTGTGGGTAAAGATTAGCTATGAAGTTTAGTGATCTGTACTGTGGGTACAAATTACTAATTGCCGGACTATCCCTTGTCTGAGTTGGTTCACGCATGACTGGATGCCATTTCGACACACTCAGGAAGAGAGACTGTCAGTGTACTATGGGTACAGATTAAAAAACTGTGGGTACAGCTTTGTTATCTGTGAGTACATATTACTTAAAATGTGTGTACAGATTACAAGTTTGCAGGTATCGTTGTGTAAAGTGTAGGTACAGATAAATTGCGGGTACAGTTTTGTTATCTGAGGGTACACATTACTAATTGCAGGACTATCGTACATCTGAGTGGGTTCGAGCATGACTGGATGCATTTAGACAAACTAGATTGTCAGTGTATTGTGGGTAAATATTACTAAAATGTGGGTACAGATTGCAAATTTGTAAATACCGTTTCGTAAAGTGTAGGTACAGATTACTAAATTGTGGATACGGATTTGTTATCTGTGGGTACAGCTGTCTAAACTGTGTGTACAGATTACAAATCTGTAGGTACGGTTTCGTAAAGTGTGGGTAAAGATGACTAAACTGTGAGTACAGATTAGCTATTAAATTTAAAGTAATCTATACTGTCGTTACAGATTACTAATTGCAGGACTATCACACGTCTGAGTGGGTTCGCGCATGACTGGGTGCAATTGGACACACTCAGGTAGAGAGATTGTCAGAATACTCTGGGCACAGATTACTAAAGTGTAGGCACAGTTTAATAATATGTGGGTACAAATTAGTGGACCAGCTCCACACTCTCGGCAGTGTCCTCGAGGTTGCATGGGAGTTAGCCCAACCAGTTTACATGTGTGTTGTGGATTTGGAGAAGGCGTTCGACCATGTGCCTCGGGAAGTCCAGTGGGGCGTGCTCCGGGAGTACGGGGTACCGAGCCCCTTGGTCAGGGCTGTTCGGTCCCTTTACGACATGTGTCAGAGTTTGGGCTGCATTGCCGGTGGTAATTCAAATTTGTCCCCAGTGAGGGTTGGACTCCGCCAAGGCTGCCCTTTGTCACCGATTCTGTTCATAATTTTTATGGGCAGAATTTCTAGGCGTAGCCGAAGTGTTGAGGAGGTCTGGTTTGGTGGCCTCAGCATTGCATCTCTGCTTTTTGCAGAGACGTGGTGCTCTTGGCTTCATCAAGCTGTGACCTCAAACTTTCACTGGAGTGGTTCTCAGCTGATGTTAGGTTTTGTGTTTGTTTCCTCCTAGTGTGACTTTCCCTGTGATTGCCCACAAATTTCACTCGTTGTTCCTGCTCCTTGTGTACCCTCCAACCTGCGTCCTCCTGTGTCATACACTTGTTCCTTGTTGTCTCGTTACCCCGCGTCTGTGTGTATATAAGCTCTCCATTTTTGTTGTCGTCTTGCAACATTGTCTAGGTTCATGTAGGCGTCGATTCTTGTTCAGTCCTTCATCCCAGCCCTCGTGTTCCTCTGCCTAGTTTTTTTTTTTTTGATACTACTCTTTTTGATACTACTACTCTTTTTTTTTTTTTTTTTTTTTTTTTTAAACCTGAGTTTTGCTTGCCTATGTGTTGTTTGGATCACCTCAGTCTTGGTTTGTACTTTGTATTTTTGTTGGCTCGAATTAAATCACTTTTGCACTGCTTTTCTGCCTCACCTCCCTTTCCCTGCACTTGGGTCCAAACCACCGCCCGCGTTCCTTGACAGCAGAGTGTGAAGTGGTCAGGATATAGAGCAGCACCTCCAAATCTTAGACCATGGTCCTCAGTCGGAAAAGGGTGACGTGCCCTCTCCGGGGCGGAGATGAGATCCTGCCCTCATTGGAAGAGTTTAAGTATCTTGGGGTCTTGTTCACGAGTGAGGGTCCGAGGGTGCGGGAGATCGACAGGTGGATCGGTGCAGTGTCTGCAGTGATGCGGACTCTGCACCGGTCCGTGGAGGTGAAGAAGGAGCTTACCCTCACCTATGGTCACGAGCTGTGGGTCGTGACCAAAAGAAGATGCCGGGTACAAGCAGCCAAAAGCAGTTTCCACCCCAGGGTGTGCGGGCTCTCCCTTAGAGATAGGGCGAGAAGCTTGATCATCCGGGAGGGACTCTGTGTCGAGCCGCTACTCCTCCGCGTTGAGAGGAACCAGTTGAGGTGGTTCGGATGCCTGCTGGATGCTTCCCTTGGGAGGTGTACCGGGCAGGTCCCACTGGCAGGAGGCCCAATGGACGACCCAGGACACGCTGGAGCGACTATGTTTCGTCTTGGGATCTCCCCGGAGGTGGTTGAAGTTGCTGGGGAGAGGGAAATCTAGGCTTTCCTGCTAAAGCTGCTGCTCCTGCGACCCGACCCCGGATTAAGTGGTATATGATGGATGGATGGTGAAGGAATTCGGCTCCCCGGCCAAGCCGCAGAAACAACGACAGCCGAACCAAAATGGTGTTACGCAGGCACCGCTCCCGCAAGTCAGCCGGAAGGGGCCAAAATCCTGTGCATTCACTCCGGTGTTAACCCTTTGTACTGACTCCATTTTGAACGGTTTAAAAGAAGGCTCACCCAAAACAGATTGACAATTTATTCGTCGACAATGGTCAAAAACAAGGCAAACAGACGACGAAGAGACAATGTTGGATCCAGGGTCGGCAAAACAACGGCTCTATAGAAATGTTCCCGAGAAGTGATTTGTTATTTAAATGTTCAGTCTTTTGAAAGCTGCGGTGGAGTGGGCCGGGCGGAAGGCGTGCTGGGGTGTTGTCTTGGGATCATCCCTCTGTGGCAGGTTTGGGCGGTCAAGTTCGTGCGTCATCTTCATGGCTGGGACGTGGTAGCCACGGCAACTGATGCATGTCTTGATGTCTCAGGCGCCGAGCTATCAACTTCTTATCCTGGGTGGGCGAGGGTGTTCTCCGACGCTACTTACTCACGTAAATTTCTGACACAATAATAGTTCAAAAGAAGACTTTTTTGTTGACATTATTTTGATTTAACCATATGTTTTTAAACCATAGAATTTGCTTTATCGGTGCTTATTAAAGAATATTTTGGGTTTGAAAACCCTCCATAAAAATGATATGTTTTTCTAAATGACCACTTTCAATGGCTGTAAATTGGATGGACTGCATGGATTTTCACAATTGGCTGTCACGTCTTGTCCCAATCCGATTCTATTCACTCAGTCCACTGTATACATTTAAGATATCAATACGCCATCATTCCACCGGGTTTTTGGGATTTCTGTTTTACGTTGTCGGTAATAGAGTTGCTCCAATTCAGCTTCTCTGGATATTCATTGAGATCACTTATGCGTTGCCTTGCAGAGCACCCAAGGTGCGCAATACGTAATGAGTTTGTCCGGGTGCGACGTGGACAGCATAATGTTGAAATTGACTCCATTAATCATTCATGCTTGTTCACTGCTCGCTGATGTATTACGCTACGTTTGGCCTATCCCCCCTTGCAAACATTTATTCCCTCATCGGACCCTCTTGCATTTAATCTCAAGTCAAAGTGGGAACACTCTGTGATGTGCCCATTTTGTCTCATCAAGATGTCAAGAGATAGTTCCTTGGAGTGGTGACAACCAATCATAGTCGTTCCGAACCTCCAAAGAATTCAGGTAGCTTCCATTCATTCTTTGGCAAACCTTCCCTTGCTTTTTCCTGTCTTGTCTTGATCAAGAGCCCATTAAGGGCTTGTCACAAATCACGTTTTATGATCACTTCTAGCTACACGCCGGCTTCCAATTATAACATGATTTGGTCGGGAGCACGTTTGATTGTTTCTCCATGGGAATTGCTAGTGTCTCAAACAATTATAATACTATCCATTTTCCAAATCAAGCAATGGCGCCTGTTTAAAAAGCCAATTTTCGCAGTGCAAAAAAAAAAAAATTCACCAGTCATATTTTTTCTACTCATTCATTGCCAATGACGGTGATAGACACCAAATCAGTTTCAGACGTAGATGTTAAATCCAATTTGACTGGTGGGCTGACAGTTATCAAATGGGTCATGAAGATTAATGATGGGAAGATCGATACCAAAATATCGATAATTCGATCCAGCGCGTTGAGTTTTAGGTATCGATCCCCAAGCAAAAGTATCGATATTTGGAATTAATATACAGTGTTATATTTTCTTTGTCTATTTTTCGGCTATATTTTTGGGCACACTTTTTGTACTACTTTTTTTAATTCGTTCTTTAATTAGATCAAAAATATTTAACTTTGGTAGATTAAAATTTGATCAAATACAACGTGTAGAAGGGAAATGTTCTGCGTATATGAATTTAAGGGTCAGGGTTAAAGAGTGAGACTGACTAATCAGATTTTGTTGTTGATGGATTGGTTCGTGAGTTTGTAGGGAAACTGCTTTGCTAGTTATTAAAAGAAGTTTTTCCATTGCAATGCATATTTGACACTTGAGACTTTTAATAGTTTTTGAGTGCTTGCGGTAGTTGTACATTAGATATGATCAGAATGGCTTAGAACTCTGCAGGGTTGTGTATGTAAATATATATATGTGTTGTATAGAAAATATGAACTTCCGGTATCGATATCGGATCGGGATCGCAATATTTGGCCTTGGTATTACATGGTATCGGATCGAATCCAAAATGACTGGTATCGCCCATCACTAATGACGATAACGAAAATATTTCGTCAGCGAACACTATTTTCATGACGATGACGACATGATAATGAGCTAAAAATGTGTTTTGGTTAGACTAAAACATAACGAGACTTATGCCAGTTTTCGTCTGACGAGACAAAAATGCGCAATCGTTTCCATCACATGTTCACAATGTGTGACATCTTATGTGTAGTTAGCCTGCATGTTGCAGTGTCTGGTTGTGTCACTCATGACGTGCTGCACCCCCACCCCAGGACTCACCAGTGCGTCGTCTCCAGTCTCCATGCAGGCTTGCACACACGGTAAGATTTGTTTTCTTGGCCAGAGAGAATAATGCAATGTTGCTTGAGCCTTTAAAAGTCTTTGCTGAGTGATCATCATGAAATAAATGTAACTCGTAGCTTTAGCATAGCATTCACATTAGGCTAATGCTAACGCTGAGTGTCCTCTAAACTCTCGGACAACTTATTTTTACATACAGTTCGTGGCGTCCAGGTAACTATAATTAATTAATTTACTGTTTTCCTGCTGAGTGTGTATAATCAGTTGGTGTTGTCCTTGTAGATGCTACCATATACAGTATGCTCGTCTGTCAATATTCATTCAAAATAGTTGATAACCTTTATTAATTTTTTTGAGGTTTTTTAATTTTTTTTTTTTTTTTAAAAGAAAACATTTTTCTTAAACGTTGAGTAAAACTAGACGAAATTCGTCTTGTTTTCGTCAACAACAACTAAAAGACACATTTTGAGATGACTAAAATATGACAAAGATCAAGACGAAAATGAAAACACCTCTCAAAAACACTGTATCTTATTCAGTTTCATTCTTCTCTCATCGTCCTAGTTCTGAAAATGCAACAAAAAAATGTAAAGAATGTTATAGACAAAACGTTGTCCAGCTATCACATTTTATTTCACACTAATTAAATGATTGAATCTTGTCAAAGAGTATCTACAAATAAATTATGAAGACTTAAACAGATCCATAATTACAGAAATCGTGGAATAAAAATCCCTTATGGAGCGGTTTGCCTCAGCATCGTGGCCGGTGATGTATACGGTGGCAGAGATTCCGCTGTGGAACCTCTGTGAAGTTGGCCCCCCATCAGACACAAGCAGTCCAGTGCCAGAGGCAGCAAAGCAAGCCAAAAACACTAGGGAACCTCCGCCTCATTTTTGGCTTTCTCAGGTTTTGGCAAACTCCAGCCTTGCTTTTTTAAGTCTCTGGGTCAGAAGTGGGGGTCTTCCTGGGTATCCTACCATAGAGTTCCTTTTCATTCAGTCTTTGGAGATGGACTTGTTGCCTTGAGATTGCCCATGCTTCCTCAAAATTTTGCTTCTCAAGTCCTCAGACAGTTCTTTGGTCTATTCTTTTCTCCATGCTCAATATGGTACACACAGGACAGAGGTTGAGTCAACTTTAAACCATTTTAACTGGCTGCAGATGTGATTGTTATTGCAATCACCTGTTATGTACCACAGGTAATTAACAGGTGTTGTTAATTATATAAATTACAGTAGCATCACATGATTTTTCAAAGGGTCCCAATACTTTTGTCTGGCCCATTTTTGCAGTTTTCTTCAAAATGAGACTAATTAAATTTTGTTTTTACATTTTTTGTGTTTTTTCATTGCAAGCAAAATAAAGGCAGATATTACTACCAAAGCATATGTAATTGCAATCGTTTTCTGAGAGAAATTGAGCATTATCTGACAGAATTGCAGGGGTGCCAATAATTTTGGCCAGCATTTTGGTCAATCTGAGGTCAACCAGCCCACCATTTTGATTAAAAATGACTAAAAATTGTGTCAATCGTTTTTGCTGAAAAAGTTTAGTTGGTGCTGCTTTCGTTTTATGGATATTGAGATGTTAATTTTGAGTGATGACGTCACTCGCAGCTTTTCTGTATCCAACTCCAGCGGCCGACAGAGCATACCAACTCTCTTAAAGTGATCCTCGATTTTAAAGACATGTAGGCTCTAATAAATCACAATTGTTGTCTTGTATTAAAATATGTCGTTAGAAACACATAAAATGTTAAATCAGTGGAAATATTTTATAATATTTAGTGCATATTTTGACCGATAGTTGGCGCCATGTTCTGCGGGCGCGGAGTGATGACGTAGATGATATTTTTCCAATCGTGTAGCGTGTGTACAACAACTGTGTATTACTGGCTTAACTCGCGAAGTAAAATGCCACGATGTGCTGCTTATGGATGCAATTTCGAGTCAAATGGAAACAAGGAGAGTGATGCGAGTCTCCACAAATTTCCTGTTGACAAGAAGAGGAGAAAGGTTTGGGAAAATGCCTGTAGACAAGCAAATCTTCCCAAACAACCAAGGCTTTGTTGTCGCCATTTTTCTCCTACCGCGTTTGAGGATTTTAGTAGATGACAACTAATGAAAGATCTCACCGGAGCGGCTAGATATAAGCGCAGACTAAAACCAAATGCTGTTGCAACTATTTTCCCGCACAAGAAGCCTCAGCCTGCTCGGATATCGGGTGAAATGCGCGCAATGAAGCGAGACGGACGAGACACTCTGGCCGCCCTCTTAAGCACCCAAGCCGCTCCTGTCGCTACAGCGGGAGGCGAACCTTCGGGCGTACCGCTAGTCACAGAGGAAGCTAATAATTCACCTCTACTGTCAGTTCATCAGGCAGTGTTTGTTCAGTATTCAGCTAATATGAGTGATGCTGCCACTCAAACTGATCAAAGCACGTCCAATGCAATTCATTCAATGCAACACAAATGTCCCAACCCCATTGATAAAGCAATAAATTCTCATCGCCGGAATGGCATACATGTGAAGTCAAAATCCATTTTAGGGGACTCCCTCTGAAAGCTCATCGCGAGAATGGCAAGAGTGCCAAACAGTAATCAGAGAAAAGGGTGGCTACTTTGAAGATACTAGAATATTACACGTTTTTAGTTATTTCACCTTTTTTCTAAGTACACAATACACACGTGTGCATTTGTAGCAAGTTATAACAGAATTCACCGGCGGAAATTATGTTGGCACGTTGTGTGGTTGGGGGGGGGGGGGGGGGGGGGTACTTTGTGAAGGGAACAGCTGGAAATAACTGTTACCTTCCGCGGGTCGCATGCCAGACAGACATTGCTATTTCTTGCAGCCTAAATGTCAATAAAACAACGCGGATTAGCTCCGTGGTTTGATACTCCGCATCCTTCCCTAGATCGCCACACATTCATAGTTTTATTGCCTTCAGTGAGAGTTTATAATGTCAATGGTCAAGAAAATAAAAAGGCACGAATGCCAATGTGTTTTGGCCTGTACTGTATGTAAAGCATACGACAGCTCTGGATGCTAACAATCTACACAATTATATTGGAATGAGTTTGATGACGCAATAACTCACCTTGAAGATCTGCTGACAAAAACCTGAGTTCTCGACAACATACGCTCTCTCGCTCCGTTGTCATCGAGATGCACTTGCCGCAAGTACACCAGAAGTTTAGCCCAACTCTTGCCTCATCAGGTATTTCTTGCTCTGCATTTCGCCTTTGCTGCTCGTCTTGTGAACGACCGACAGTGCTGTCCTGCTCTTCACTTTTCCGCTCTGGTTCAAATTGGAAGGGACTAACTGACGAGATGTTGCTAATGAATGACACGCTGAAGTCCGGCAGCGGGATTTGTGACGTCACAGCACTGCGACGTCAACAACCATGGCGAACAATCAGTTAAAATAATTTTACAAATTTTATTAAAACGAAAGCATTAAGAGGGATTTAATGTCAAATTATTATAACTCATACTAAGATGTATCTTTTAAGAATTACTTGTCTTAAAACTAGAGGATGACTTTAATAAGAGAGGTGTCCAAACAACTAGCGTAAATCTAGCACAAACAAATGGCACTCGCAGCCCCAGCATTTACTGCAAAATGGACCCGAAGGGGTGCCATTTGTTTTTGCTACATTTGAGCTAGTTGTTGGGACATCCCTCTGTTACCGAGAGAGTTGGTACGCTCCGTCGGCCGCGACGGAAGGGCTGCGATTGACATCTTCACTCGAAACTAGTATCTCAATATCTATAAAAACAGTTGCAGTACAACTGAAAATTCACGCGTCGACGTTTAAACAACAGATTTTTAGCGTACATTGTACATATTGTGCCTACATTTGTGCATTCTCGTGAGAGCCCTTGTGATTTCCTCTGTCTGAATGCCGCAGACATTTGTAGCGCAAACGCAACCGGTAAAAATTGACCTGAGACGTTATCGTAGCCGTTACGCAACCCTGTCGCAGCTGCAAGTCGTGTAAATTCGGGGGTCAGATTGATGATCCCCACCGCATCTGGCGCACTGACGTTCAGCAGGCGTGATCGTTATGTGGATCTGGCAAGCTGACGCCGGGTCCGGCGCACAGTCACCTGCTATCAGGGTTGTATGTTTCAGGAGATTACAGAGAGCCGGTTTAGGCTAGTGAACTGAACTTGATTGTTTTATCTCGAGAAGCACTTTAAATCTATATTACAGCTAAAAGCATGGTACATTGACCTGTTAACCGTACACACTTTCTACTGACCAGCATTAATTAGTCCTACACTCCTGGGAAATTAAAGGCAAACTACTGTATATGTGTTAGTCTCCCCCTTCCTCTCTATTTTATGTTTTAATTTACCATGGCAAAACAAATAATATACATGAACGTCCACGTTGCTAGGATGCACTTGGATATCAGTGTGTAAAGTTCATTTCTGTGGAACAATAAAACCTGTCAGCAAGGAAGCAAATCAGATATGAAATTGGAATGAAACTACTCGTAAACTGGAGACCTACTTGAAATAGTTCCAGCTAAAGGTTTTTCAACTTTGCTTCTTAGTTGTTTTTCATTGATCTGAAATCTCTGATGTAAGTGAAGTGTGTACACCCAAACATCCCTTTTAAAGACTTGCAAAGGCATTTCTCCCTTCCATCTGCATTGCTTGGATCAAACCAACGCTAACCCATTGATTTTTGAACCTCGCAACCACCTCGGGAGTTGCACTTCTTTGCTGGGATTTGCGTATTTCTGTTTAAGCCTTCGCATGTTTCATCACGGAGGTTATTGATCACGTACATCCAGTGCGGTTATTGAACTTCTTTTGGCCGCTCGCCGCTCAATCAAGGCCTGTGAAAGGAAAATGCTTCTGGGTATTCGTATGAAAAGGACTATAAATACAAGGTTGAAATCGTTTTTTAAACTTAGATATAATGTAAAAGTTTTTGTATCTGTAAATGTGCTGGGGTAAAAATTGGACCAGACTAATTAATACCTGTGGAAGTTCTTTGTACAGTATATTCGGGTCAATACGGTGATACCCATGGGACGTTCTTTGTATACCGTTGGTCAGTGGTTAATTTGTGCCGGATGCCGCCGGAACAAGATCCGGCACCACTTGATTTTGGCCTCCCTATGTTCCGGGACTTACCGTAATTTCCCAAATATAACGCGCACTTTTTTCCCCCCAAATCAACTTGTAAAATCATGGTGCGCATTATAAACGGGTACATGGATGGAGACAGAAATATAAATATATATACTATATATATATACTATACAAATATATATATATTAGGGCTGTCAAACGATTAAAATTTTTAATCGAGTTAATTACAGCTTAAAAATTAATTAATCGTAATTAATCGCAATTCAAACCATCTATAAAATATGCCATATTTTTCTGTAAATTATATATATATTCTGTAAAATAAATTGTTGGAATGGAAAGATAAGACACAAGATGGATATATACATTCAACATACGGTACATAAGGACTGTAGTGGGCATTTCACTTTACTGTCATTTAAATCTGTCTATGCTGTCCTCACTCCGAAGCATCTACTTTTTCCAAAGCTAGACAGCTAGTGAACGACGCCTTAATAATCAGACTTCTTCCTTTTTCATCTGATTTATTAATAAAATGGCCTCAAACCATTGTCCTCTTTAGACCGTAGTGAAACTACAAAAAAAAGAACACAAGCATTGCATTAGCAACAACGTTAGCTTAGCACGCTATACAGGTTCACTAAACATAAACAAAAAGCGTCTCATACAAAAAATATAACAGTTCGCTTACTAACATAATATGTACATTCTTTACAACAACCATACTTACGGACAAATCTTGTCCAAGGATCATATAAGCACAACATTACAGCGTAGGCGTCAGCCCGAGACGTTGTGCAGCCATATTGAACTGGCAAGAAAGCAATAAACCATGTCGCAAAGCAACCACAAGAGTTCGCTGTTAGACAGCACAAAAAAACCTTGCTGTAAAACTTACCAAAAGGCAGAATACTGTCTGAGCGGGACATGTGCGTTAATTGCGTCAAATATTTTAACGTGATAAATTAAAAAAATTAATTACCGCGCATTAACGCGATAATTTTGACAGCCCTACTATATATATATATATATATATATATATATATATATATATAAAAGCTGATGTTTTGTTGTTGTGTTGTGTTGAAGAAACGTATGCGGCAATCCGTTGCCGACCATTACGGTACGTGACGTCACCATTTTGTTTCGGTAATACTTCACTCTGATTGGCCGAATGATTTCGTCTGTGTTAAATTCAGCTTTTTTCACGCTTCATAAAGCACAGAATTTAGTTTCTTGAACTCATTTGAGTTAACGTTTATTGCAGCTCCGCAACTCGGACCATAACAAACGTAACAGCACACACTTCCTGTGTGTGTCCGTCAACTATATCTGTCCCTCGGGAAACTCAAACCCAAATAACAATAGTTACTATTGTTACTGTCGTGTCGACAGCGATGAGCGCTCTCGGATTTCCGACTTACGTTCTCACTTTCATTTTACCGTATCAATCCATGGAGGAAACATTTATTCATCATGATGAAACGAGCAAGGTATACAGCAGCCTTTAAAAGAAAAGTCACATCTGTTTTGTTTTCTCCTGGATTCTGGTAAGTTCAAGAAGTTATCAGTTGATATTATTTCCGTAAATATTGTCAGTTTACGGTAATGTTATGAACTACCAGTGTGCTATGCTTGTGTTGTGCTGTGTTTCACCAGTCAGTAAAATGACATTTCTGTATCTGTACACGAGCTCTGTTTTCTTGTATTCGTCTATTTATTGGTGCTGAAATTTGGGGTGCGCGTTATACACGGGTGCGCCTTATATTCGGGAAATTATGGTACTTGGGCAGATCCGGCACCTCTTGTGTATAGAAATTAATAATAATATAAAAACGTTTTTTTTTTAAATGTATGAAATAAAATATTAATATGCATAAATTCATTTACGGAACAAATCCCAAGAATTGCATGTTGTTTATGAAAATTTAACGTCATTTGAAAAAGTCTGAGATTTGTTGAATGCACCGAAAAGCTGGACCAACAAATCACGCACCTGACATATAAATTTTTTTTTTAAAAAACGTTGGAAATTTGCGGCATCTGGGGCGCAAGCACCCAGGATCAAACGGTATATCAACGTTCCAAAAAGACAGTCGCATTTACTGTCTTTTTTTCAAAAAGAAGGATGATGGTTCAAAATGAGTCAGAAAAGCAACAACTGCCGATGAGGGCAGCGACTAACGGGCAGGACCGGGTGCAGCAGGAGGCTAGCGCCGGAGCAGCTAGCCAAGTTCACGGACAGCCAGTCAAGCCGGGGCAGGAGGCTGCTACCGTGGCAGCAGCTGGTCAGGTTCAGCGCCACCCGGAGTGGGGGCCAGCTACAGCACCAGCAGTTAGCCAGGTGGACCACTAACAGCCAGAACAACAGGCCAGTACCCTAATGGGAAATTCGTGTTTGGGCTACACAATTTGTAAGGGCGTGGGAACTTTGGGGACAGAGGAGACGCAGGTGTTGGGGGTCGGGGTTGAAACTCGCAAAAGAATGGGTTTGTGTTATTTATTGTAATCTGATTTTTTTTTTTTTTTTCACAAGTTACACTACAAACTAATTGCTGACTGTGTACTGGAAGTCCCACCTGTGGTTACAGAGTGTAGCCCAAATACCGTCATTTCCCGAATATAAGGCGCACCCGTGTAAAATGCACACCCCAAATTTACTTGTAAAATCTAGGGATAATTATTGTACCCGTTTATAACGCGCACCCGAATTTTAGCACCAATAAATAGAAGAATACAAGAAAACAGAGCTCGTGTACAGATACACAAATGTCATTTTACTGACTGGTGAAACACAGCACAAGCATAGCACATTGGTAGTTCAAAACATTACCATAAACTGACAATATTTACGGTAATAATATGATTTGACAACTTCTCCATCTTACCAGAATCTAGGAGAAAACAAAACAGATGTGACTTTTCTTTTAAAGGTTGCTGTATAACTTGCTCGTTTCATCATGATGAATGAATGTTTCTTGCATGGATTGATACGGTAAAATGAAAGTGAGAACGTAAGTCGGAAATCCGTGAGAGGTCATCGCTGTCGACACGACAGTAACAATTGGAACTATTGTTATTTGGGTTTGAGTTTCCCGAGGGACCGATATAGTTGACGGACACAGGAAGTGCGTGTGCTTACGTTTGTTATGGTCCGAGTTGCGGAGCTGCAATAAACGTTGATGAAAATGAGTTCAAGAAACTAAATTCTGTGCTTCATGAAGAGTAAAAAAAGCAGAATTTAGCAGACGAAATCATTCGGCCGATTAATGAATTATTATCGAAACAAAATGGTGACGTCACGTACCGTAATGGTCAACAACAGGTCACCGCATACGTTTCTTCAACACAACGTGGCCGTGTCAATAAAAAAAAAAATCGGTGTATATATATATTTCTTTCTCCATCCATGTACCCGTTTATAATGCGCACCATGATTTTACAAGTTGATTTTCGGGGAAAAAAAGTGCGCGTTATATTCGGGAAATTACGGTAATTGTAAATTGTTGTCATAACATTAATACCATGGATATTATCTGAAATAGAGGCTTGTACCTCCCACAGCATGGCAAGTGGGCATTTGTGTGTTGTTTTCAGCACCATTTTCTGCGTATGTTCTGGGATCTGTGCCCGTCTCGTCACCCCTGCGCTGTCATATGTACATTGCGTTCCGGTCCCTTATCATGTACAAATTAAGCACTGCAGTTGGTGTAAAGTGCACTGCGTTGTAAAGAAATCAACACAATAAAAATAATGCTGCAAACATAGGTAAGTAGTTTTAAATCAACATTTAAAATAAACTACTTTAGTTTATATAAAAAGTAGCTCCAGCTGGGAATCGGAACCTTATCGCCACCGTAGCAGTAGGGCCAACCTCATCCTTATTTGGTCCAGCACGTTTTCCTTTTATTACTTAATAGCTTTTGTATCAGATAATGTGACCTACATCTGTTATCACTGTCATTTGGACACTGACCTGTACCTTTTCAGTATATTGACACAATTAAATCTAGGCTGGAAGATCAGCAAATATGAAAATACCAAATAATCGAATTAACAATACACAGATATTTACCAGGACATCCTCCATGGGCTCCAGCGCAGATTGCCATGGGGGGATTAATCGGTTACCTCGAGCACCGTAATTTTCAGACTATAAGGCAAACCTGACTATAAGCTGCCACCCACCAAATGTGACACAAAAACTGCATTTGTTCATAGAAAAGCCGCACTGAACTATAAACTCCAACTGTCCTCACCGTATTATGGGATCATTACACCAAATGATATTAACTGGTAACACTCTATTTGTCAGCGGCATCGTAAGATGTCATAAGACCAAACAAACCACCATGAAAATTCGAACCAATTGGCTGCAAAGCTTCATTGCTTCAAGAAGCTTCATTTGGCCATCACTGCTCCCTTGGAGGAGACAGTCAACCTCTGGTGCCACCTGCTGTAAACTGTTGTCGTCCAACATGCCTCCTAGCATGCATTGCAGCGCTAGAGATGAAAATAACAATCAAAAGTCATATTCTATGCTGATTATTTATTCAGTTACTGTTCCAATTGTTTAATTAATTCCTAATTAAGGTATTTGGTAACACTTTATGTGACAGTGGCACCATAAGACTGTCAGAAGACCATCTTAATTATGACATGACACTGCCATGAGCATTTATGAATGCGTATGACTAAAGATGTCATCCCGATCGATCGGGTCCGATCACGTCATTTTCAAAGTATCTGAATCGGCAAAAAAATATCGGACATACCTTTTTTTTTATATACAGTATATATATAATTTTTTATTAAATCGTTTTCTAAATGTATTTAACGTTACAGACAAAATGTCTTACATTCATCCAGAGTCTTTAGTTTTGGCTTTAAGTAGGGCTATCAAATTTATCGCGTAAACGGCGGTTTTAATGCAATTAATGCATGTGCTGCATGACCCACTCACGCATTGTCGCGTCCAATCTATAATGGCGCCATTTTACCTATATATAGAGCTAACAGGCAGCGTAAAATGAGTAGAGAGAATTTTGGCAGTCTAAAGTCTTACAATCCCTCTCTCAACATATCTCAACAATTAGAAATATCGTGGGAAGCAATGTGGGGAAGAACGGTAGTGGTTGATCTTTTGCTTAACACCCTATTGTACTTCCCAACACAGAGAAGATATATCAATTGGTGCCACTACGCACGGTCATGGTTGCGCTTCCCATCATGCATTTGGGCAGAACAGTTAAGTGGCTACAGTATCATTTACTGAAAGCTCAACAAATACACTAGATGGCAATATTTAGTCACAATATACAAAGTCACATTTATCCTTTAAGAATTACAAGTCTTTCTATCCATGGATCCCTCTCACAGAAACAATGTTAATAATGTGAATGCCATCTTGAGGATTTGTCATAATAAACAAATACAGTACTTATGTACTGTATGTTGAATGTATATATTCGTCCGAGTTTTATTCATTTTTTTCTTCATGCATTGCCAAAATGTATATGATTGGGAAAAATTATCAGGAATGATTGGAATTGAATCGGGAGCAAAAAAAAAAAAGCAATCGGATCGGGAAATATCGGGATCGGCAGATACTCAAACTAAAACGATCAGGATCGGATCGGGTGCAAAAAAACATGATCGGAACAACCCTACTTATGACAGATGTCATTTTGTGTCATCTGGCAAATTATTCAC